>NC_056729.1:1739828587-1740021087 GCF_019279795.1 Protopterus annectens | reverse complement strand
GTGGTGGGTTCTGAAAGGGGAGCCTGTAGCAAATCTAGCAATATTATTGTAGGAAGTTGCTAGTTTCTTGAGGTTGTTTTTGGAGATATTAGTATATATGGGAGCAGCATAGAGCAGAGTGGATAAAAGGTGAGTTCGAGCTATGGCAGACCTAGCTTCTGGAGAAAGATAGTTTTTGATGCGATAGAGGGATCCAAGTTTCTTATTAATTAATTTTATTGTATTGTTTATGTGTGTCTCGAAGTTTAGGTTGTTGTCAATTGTTATACCTAGCAATTTAGTGGTAGGGTCAGGTGAGATAAGGGTACCATTATTAGAAATAAGATTTATTTGTACAGGGGAAGACTTTTGGGTTGGGGTGAAAAGTAGCAATTTAGTTTTTTGGGGATTTAGGAGAAGGCAGCGGTAGGAGAACCATTGTTCAACAGTGTTAAAGGCTTTTTGAGTAATTGACTGAAGTTCGGTTGGTGAGGAGGCAGAGCAGATTAATGTAGAGTCATCTGCGTACTGAATGCAGGTGGAGTATGGGATTTCAGATTGCAGGTCATTTATGAAGATAGAAAATAAAAGTGGGCCTAAAATAGAGCCCTGTGGAACGCCGAGAGAGATTGGGCGGTGATTGGATAGTTCATTTTGCCAGAGTACGGCCTGCTGACGATTGCCAAGGTAAGATGTAAACCATTTTAAAGATAGAGAATCCAAGGAGAGAGACTTAAGGGTGTGGAGAAGAAGTTGATGGTTGACCATATCAAAAGCTTTGGATAGATCAATGAAAACTGCGGATGATAGTCTATTGTTATTACGGTTGTTGTTGATACAGTTTGTGAATGATAGTAGGGCAGTGGTAGTACTATGAAAAGGTCTAAAGCCATGTTGGCAGTTGGCAAGTAGGTTATTTTTAAGAAGGTGATTGAGTATCTGCTTGTGAATGCATTTTTCCAAAATTTTAGCTATAGGGGATAGTAAAGCTATGGGACGATAGTTGGAGAAGTCATTGGAAATTCCACCTTTATGTAATGGGATGATATGTGAGATTTTCCAGATTGATGGTACTTCACCTTCTTTTATAGATCTGTTTATCAGAATGGAAATAGGGTAGGCTAGGGCTTTAGCACCTTTTTGCAAGAATTCTGCTGGGAGTTTATCTGCAGATGGGGAGGTTGGTTTTAACTTTTGGAGAAGGGAGGAGATGTAAGAAGTGGATACTGGTTGGGGTGAAATTGTGGTGGTGGATTATGGGAAGATGTGGGCAAGTTAGATATATCAGGTGATAGGTGGCTAGCTAGAGTTTGAATGGTTTCTGTGAAAAAAGAGTTGAAGGCATTGGCAGTTTCTTTTGGATTATTGGGGTTAGATCCTTGGGGACTGGGTGTGATTGATTGGCCTGGGTAGAGAAGATTATTAATACTAGCCCAGAATTTTTAGGTTGTCTGGTAGAGGATTGTTGTAATTGTAGATAGTAATTCTTTTTATCTAGCAGGATGGCTCTTTTAGTACTGTTTCTGTGTTCTCTAAAGGTTTGATGGTCTGACGGATTCTTGGAAGTCCGCCATTTTGCCCAATATTTATTTCTAAGTAGGATTTTCTGTTTAGTAGTAATAGTAAGCCATGGGGCTGGTTTAGCTATGATTCTGATAGAACGGGTTGGAGCATGATGATCCAAGATAGCCAAGAATGTAGAATTAAAGTATTCCACGGCATTGTTGAAAGGGAGAGTTTTTAGCGGAGACCAATTACATTGATTAAGTTCTGCTTGGAAAAGTTCTAGGTTGAAATGCTTTTTTGAGTGTATTGTTCGGAAAGTGTTTGGGAATGTTATGTTGGTTTTATGTCTAATAATATATGTCAGACAATGGTCACTAAGGTCATCAGGAAGGATGCCTGTTGTGTAGGTTTGCTGTGGGGTATTAGTTAGTATCCAGTCTAAGGTGGTTGCCTTGTTATTGATTTTATTGGTTCTGGTATGGTGATTAATTAGTTGTGAGTAGCCATACAGGTTAATGTGGGTGGTGGGATTTATATTTGTGCAAGAGTTCCAGTCAATGTTAAAGTCCCCAAGAATAATGGTTTCTTGTGGGATATTACTAGTGAGCCAGCTAAGAATGTCTTCTAATATATTGCAGTTGTTCCCAGGGGGGAGATAGACACAGATGATATTTATGGCTTTACTAGTATTTAGCTGCAGTTTGGAGATTATTATTTCTGCACTAGCATTAGTAGGTAAGTTAAGGTTAAGTGTACTGACTTGTAGTTCAGTTTTATAGAGGATTGCTACACCCCTATGAGCAGACCAAATGGTATGTGCCCTGTGTACTGAGGTAGATGGTATGTGGCATGTCCACCAGCATGTGCCCACAGTGGTGACTACTCCTTTGTATGGAACACAACTCCTGAGCATGTGCAGGACATCTAAATCAAAGGCAATAATACTTCCATAGTTCACAGTCTTCATCTCACCAATCTGAGCACAATGCACTCTTCTTCATGTACCTCCCTACACATCTTCTAGGAAGTGTGTTATCTTTTCCATAGTAATCTCCCACACATCTTATTGGCCATACCTAGGCATTCTTTTTGTTACATAAATATTACTGACTGATAGTGTTGAACCCCCGTCAAGGTGTTATACCAGGTGCATGTGTGATACCTGTTCCAGTGAGTACATACATAGCTGTTTGACAACACTGATGGCATGGGTCACATTTGTGACAGTGTGGATTGTGCTATATATACATATGGGCAGTGCAGTGGTGCAGCAGTTAGCATTGTCACCTCACAGCAAGAGGTTCTACAGTTCAATTCTCAGCTGGGGTACCTTCTGTGTGGAGTCTGCATGTCCTCCATGCATTTGTGTGGGTTTCCTCTGGGTACTCTGGTTTCCTCCCACATTCCAAAGACATGCATCTAGAGCATTTCTCCCTGGGCCTCCTCTGAAAATGGGCTCTGTCCCATTTGTACTTTCCCAGTACTAATGTTAAATATATATATATATATATATATATATATATATATATATATATATATATATATATATATATATATATATATCAGTCAGCTAGCCTGTATTCATCATAATATCACATACAGGTATAGCAGTGTCCCTCCTAACACCTCCAGCAGATGTTACAGTGTCAGGACGGTGTGTGTGATTACTCTCATAGAGTACGGACATGTCATAATAGTTGTACAAGAGTGTTTGTGCAGAACCATCTCTGATCACTCACAATCACATATGTTACGTCAGAGACATGAAATTACTGGTGGTGTTATTCTGATATAGTCAATGACTGTGCGTCCTTCTGTTTACTCTTGGTCCATGAAGCTTTAACTATATGTCCCACTTGGTGGAGACCTCTGCTAACATTACAGTCATATTAAGGCAACTCATTTTGCTCAGCTTCACAGTATGCACCTAACCCCTATTGTATATCACATTCCTGATAGATGTCCTCACCATTGTTCATGTCAGGATGCTTATATCACAAATGTATCTTCTCCATTGTTATGTCACCTTGTGGGACAGTCACATGATATACATTTTCACTGTGCATTCTGCATTGTATTATGTCAATATGTGATTAGTGTTCCTGCTATAACTGTCGACATTTACATGCCCTCATCTGCTTACATTAAGATGTTTCACCTGTCTTCTTTCCCTGAGTTCATTCCTGCAATTCATCTGTGTGTCTCTGTTCAATACACATACTTCCCCTGATTGCTTATTTTAAATGGCAGTCCATGTACCTTTACGGATCATTTACACAACGTTTGTTCAGTTTGCATGAAATGGGATTCTGCAATAGTCTGCACTATATACACTGTCATGTAATGGGTTTGTACTATATACATTGCTATATAATTAACCCTGGTAAACATTGTGGCATGCGGTGCAATCGCATAGACTTAGTTTGCCCATAGGTGAACACATCTACGTGTCTACTGCTATCTGTGTTGCTTTACATGGTTTCCTGGCTGATAACACTGTTGCTACCCATGTAACCATGCTTGTTTATGTTTAAATGTGGTGTGTGGCATGAATATTAACCATGCTTGTTTATGTTTAAATGCGGTGTGTGGCATGAATATTAACCATGCTTGTTTATGTTTAAATGCGGTGTGTGGCATGAATATTAACCATGCTTGTTTATGTTTAAATGCGGTGTGTGGCATGAATATTAACCATGCTTGTTTATGTTTAAATGTGGTGTGTGGCATGAATATTAACCATGCTTGTTTATGTTTAAATGCGGTGTGTGGCATGAATATTAACCATGCTTGTTTATGTTTAAATGCGGTGTGTGGCATGAATATTAACCATGCTTGTTTATGTTTAAATGCGGTGTGTGGCATGAATATTAACCATGCTTGTTTATGTTTAAATGGGGTAAGCCTACACTGAGTTTATTGAATCTCCAGGATATTTTATGTTATCCTCATTGCAAGTAATAATTCATAACTTCATATTTTATTATTTATTTTATTTTACATTTGTTGACCGACATTTTCAACGGAGGCCTGGTGACAAACGCTCCACACACAAATTTTGATATATACAGTACATTGTGACAAACAGTGAGAGGAGTACATAAGACATAAGACATGAGAATAAGTAACTGTAGTTTCACATATTTACACTGTACATGGTAGGTCATAAGTATAATACATTCCTTCTTTAAGTCATTTAGCCTGCACTATCCAATTGAGTTAGAGTCTTTGAGACATGGTTGAGTTGAAGTCTTAGGGACAGTGAGAAGATGCTAGTCAGGTTTAGCGCAAGGTCAGAGCCAGTGTGATTTAAAATGTTTTCTGAGATTTTCTTTGACTAGAGTTATAGGTTCATAGGTTCATACTAGGCTATCTGCCCTGGGGCAATTATAAGCCTAGCCCGATTCTGTATGGCTTACGCCACCCCTTGATTTGAGTATACTGTGCCCTTTTTTAAGGTTTAGTTTACTGTGCCTCTGTCTAATAGTGACACGGGAGTAATCCCTGGGACAAACCTACGATCCCCCATCCACTTATCGAGATTCTTCTTGAAGAGATTCAGTGAGGTGCTCTGCCTCACATGAACTGGAATTCTATTCCAGAGCGAAGGGAGCCTCTGGGTTATGAACCTGTCCCTCCAGCAAGTTCTATTTATTTCTGTGCTGAGGTTCAAGTCCCTCGAGCGTGTGGCTCTAAGGGATTTAGATTTACTGAGGTGGAGCATGTCCATTAATTCTGGATTTGACATAGCTTTGTATGTCAGGCATAGATCGCCTCGAAGTAGGCGGTATGCAACTGAGTAGAGCTGGAGTTTTTTTAACCGAGCAGTATATGGCATCTGTTTGAGACCCTTGATCCTCTTGTTGAGATACTTTTGGGGTCTTTCTAATTGCTGCAGGTGTCGGGTAAGGTACATCCCAAAAGGGGCATTGTATTCTATGATGGGCCTGATGAGGGATGAATAAAGGGGCACGATTACCTCTCTTGATCTAGATGTGAAACCCTTCGTGATGAGGTGGGCTATGTAGAAGGTCTTTCTAACCACTTTGGCAATGTGGTTTTCAAAGGAGAGATTGCTATCAACTTGGGTCCCCAGGTCCCTAATAACTTTCTCTGTACTTAATGGGTTTCCGCCTATGTGGTAATTTGTGGGCACATTGTTTTTGCCAAAGGGTATGACTATACATTTTTGGCATTTAGCTTTAAACCATGGTGCTGGCACCAGTTATCTGTCTCTGTGAGACCTTTTGAAGGATGTTTGTGTCAGCTGGAGAGTTGATTATGGCGCCCAGTTTGCAGTCGTCTGCGAACTTGGTGGGCCATAGTCCTCCCACGGTTGCCTGTACCTCGGAAAAGTATATACCGAACAAGAGTGGTCCCAGGACAGAACCCTGTGGGATGCCACTTGTGACCGGTTTTGAGTCTGACATGGCTCCAGCAACTCTCACTCTGTGGGTTCTGTCTTTGAGCCAGTTTGCGACCCATCTTGTGACATAGGGGTTTATATTTAAGCTGGATAGCTTATCTATGATGCCCAAGTGGGGTATTGTGTCAAATGCCTTTGCAAGGTCCAGATAGGCTGTGTGGACTACCTTCCCTTCATCTATGGCTTTGGTGACTGTTTCAAAGAAGTCAACCAGGTTCAAAAGGCAGGATCTGCCTTTGACAAAGCCGAACTGGGTAGGATCTAGTGTCTGTAGGTCCCCAATGTCTTTGTTTATGAGCTCCATGATGATCCTCTCCATAGCCTTGCAGACTAAGCTAGTCAGGCTTATGGGCGATAGTTTCCAGGGTCCGTAGATGCTCCACCTTTGTGGAGTGGGACCACTGTTGCTGTACGCCATTCTGTGGGCACATATCCTGTAGTGAGGCTGAGATTGTATAGCTGTTTTATTTGAGGGATTAGTTCCTCTTGTAGTTCATGTAGGACGCAACCTGGGATGCCATCTGGTCCCATGGAAGCAGTGTTTTTTTGCTTTGGAGAGGGCAGCCTTCACCTGAGCATCTGAGATGTTTGGGAGGCAGCCCTCTGCCGGGATAGATATTTGCTCTTTTGGGGGGGGGGGGTGGAGAAGTTTGCACTGAACCTGTCTGCCAGGATATTGGCGATGTCTGTGGGTTCAGTGTATTTTTTGTCGTTTAGAATCAACTCAGAACAAGTCTGGGAGTTGCATCCCAGGTTTCTAACATAACTGAAAAAAGCCTTATGATTGTCTTTGGTGTCCTGTGCAATTTTTCTCTCGAAGCTGGTCTTGGAGGATTTTATGAGGGATTGTAATTTTTTGCTAGTACTGATCAGAGATGCCTTCCCTATTAGGGATTTTGCTCTATCATGTAGTAGCTTCCTCCTTCTGTTGTACAGTTTATTTATGGCAGGGGTCCACCAGACTGGACGCCTGCCTTTGGATGATTGGGTCTTGGTTTTGTTTGGGATAGCATGATCCATGCATTCCTGGAGATGTCCGTAGAATGCATTTATATAGGATTCTGCAGTTTGGGCTGTAGTTTCCACTGGCCCTGGGGCCTTGAAGGATTCCACTTCGGTTTTGAGAAGTGAGAAGTTCGCTTTGAGAAGTTTTTCACTGTGGTTTTCTGGGCTGGGGTGGGGTCGGGATGTGGACATCCAGTGAAATTAATTTATGGTCTGATCTTACCAATGAGGGATATACTTCTGGTGTGGAGCATAGAGTCCCCATGTTGGTAATGATCAGGTCTAGTATGTTGTCCCCTCTTGTGGGAGTGGTGACTAGTTGTTCCATAGCATTTGAGTTTATAATTTCCAGGAATCTTTGGGCTAAGGTGCTGGGGCTTGAGTAGTGCTTCCAGTCAATGTTTGGGTAGTTGAAGTCACCCAATATAATGGTGTTCGGAGAGATCTTCATGTTCTCCAATGTTTTCAGGAAAGCCGAATGGGATTCCTGACTTTGAGAGGGTGGTCTGTAGGATGCTATAAACTGAAAAGCAGTCTTGCCCACTGTTAGTTGCACATGAATGGTCTCCGATACTTCGTGCAATGCCACTAACCTGGAGGTGTGGATATCCTTGATAGATATGGAAACTACCCCTCCTTTTGTGGTTCGGTCCGGGTTTTGGGGCCGAAAAGCATGATATGAGGTATAGCCTGGTAGTGCTGGTGTGCTCTCTGGAGCCTTGAACCAGGTTTCTGTCACTGCACAGATATCGATGTTCTCCATACTGAGGAGAGCGTTGAGTGCGTGCATCTTGAGGTTAAGACTTCTGGCGTTTAGCAGCATTACCCTTAGTTTCTTGTTCCTTGTGCTGTCTATGGGGGTGGGTTTGACTTTTGAGCCTTGCCTAAAAAAGGCACTATGGGGGTGGCAAGAGCCTTTGCCAATATCCAAAAGCCCAGTGGTGACAGGTGCAAGCCGTCCCTAGCGAAGCAACGTGGCTTGTCGAGCATGTCATCCCAGGCTGACAGACACTGGATCCCCTTTGAATGACACCAAAATTTTAGCCAATTGTTAAAATCGATCATTTTGTCTTTGTACTGTGGCATCATTCTAGGTGAGGGTAAGATGCTGCTCAAGGTCAGGGTCATACCAGCCTGGGCTACATGATCAGAGAGCTCCTCTATGTCTCTTTTCATGTAGTCCAGGGAGGTACGTCTCAGGTCATTCACACCAGCATGTACAATGACTGAGTCATATTTGTATTTGCTTTGGAGTGACCTGAGTGCTTGCGTTATGTGGCGGATCCTAGCGCCCGACAGGCAGCTCACTGTGACCTTCTCTTTATTCAGCCTGGTGAGCAGGACGTCAGTGTGTCTGACAATAGAGTCACCTATAACAAGAGTATCAGGTGTGTTATTCAGCCTTAAGGGCTGTGGCTGCTTGGCACACTGACTTTGTGGGTTATGTGTTGTGTGTGTTTTGTTTTGAGGTAGCGTTTGCTTGGATGTCTGCTTTGGAGGTCTCTGTTGCTTAGGTAGATTTTTATTTAGAGCCTCCGAGTATGTTTTTGTGTATTTATGTGTTTGGTTCGCTGATGTGGTGGGACTATGTGATACTGGAATTGTGTTGTGTGAGGTTACCTTCTCCTCCTGACTGGTTACACCAGTTTTGAGATGAGAGAGCTCAGCCTCCAGTTTGGCTAAATTGTTGCATCTCTCACATATATTTGAACCTGTTTGGAGGAGGAGAGGGTTGTCCGTGTACATGAGACAGTTTTTGCTTGGGCTAAAGGAAAGTCTCTCTGTTGATCAGTGGCAGTGAAAAACATTGAGCAGCCTGTCTGCCCCTGTGGGAGTGGTTACTGACTTGAAACTGTAGTTTTATTGGCCATTCTGGGTCAATTCCAAAACTCCTTCATCTTCCTCTCTTAAAACCTGGTTGCCTCGTGGTTTTGGCGTCTTTTCAGGCTTGTTGGCTGTTGGTGAAGCACCCACCAAGAGGAGAAAACGCTGAGAGAAGAAAGGAGCCACTTTTGAGACTTTAAGTATGTTTCCTCTGTTTATTTGCTAAGTTTTTCTGCATAGCCGCCTATTTTGAGCATTTTCTGGCTTGTTAAATTTGATTTCTGCATTAGTAACTGTATTTAGAGCACAACCTAGAGCTGTTTACTGAATTTCCTGTTTGCACTTATTTTTAAAATCGTTTTTTCTCAAAACTTGCATTTTATCTTTCTTTGGCCTAGCACTCTTGTGTGGGGTCATTTACTGCACTGTTATAACTTGCTGATACTTGTTAACCTCTGCTATCTCTGAAAAAACAAACAAAAAAAAAATCTTGCTTTTTTCCCACTTTTCTGAGATTTAAAAAAGTTCATTTACAGGCTTGCTGTTCTTGAACTGTTTGTAAGTTTCTGTGAGGCCATTTTTTGCTTGGGCTAAAGGAAAGTCTCTCTGTTGATCAGTGGCAGTGAAAAACATTGAGCAGCCTGTCTGCCCCTGTGGGAGTGGTTACTGACTTGAAACTGTAAACAATTAAGAGTGAGGTCGGGTGGTAATTGATTCCAGATTTTGCCAGTCGAGTTGGCGAATAAGGCTTCACCAGCTGAGTTATTGGATTTGATTGTTTGGATAAGTAGTCTATTGGATAAGCGGAGTTTGCTGTGATTACTATATGGGGTGATAATGTTTTTGAGGGATGGAATATTATCTGGGTGATGTAGGGCTTTATGGGCTAATGTGAGCTGAGTAAATTGAAGAAGGGAAGGAAGTTCAAGCCACCCTGGGAGATTTAGATTGTGGCAGTGGTGTGTCCTATAGGATGAGCCCGTGGAAAATCTAGCTATGTAGTTGTAGCAATGGGATAATTTGTTGATTTCAGTGCTACACAAGCCTGTGAATAGGGGGGAGGCATAAAGGAGGGTGGAAAGAAGATGACATCATGCAATGGAAGTTCTGGCAAGAGGAGTGAGGAAGGGTCTGAGCTTATCAAGTGATCCTAGTTTTATGTTTATGGTTTTGATGGTTTGATTAATATGAGCATCATATGTAAGATTATTGTCTATTGTGACTCCCAGGAGTTTGGTTTGGGCATCAGGGTAGATAATGGTCCCATTGTTACATGTAATAGTTATAGTTGGAGGGTTGGACTTATGAGGGGGTGCAAAGAGAAGAAGCTTAGTTTTTTTTTGGATTTAGTAGCAGACAGCGATTAGTGAGCTGGGTTAAGGAAAGCAGATCAGATTGCAAGGAGGCTGAGCAGATCAACGTGGAGTCATCTGCAATCTGAATACATGTAGCCTTGGGAATAACAGTGTAGAGGTTATTAATAAACATGGAGAATAAAAGGGGTGCTAGTATTGAGCCCTGAGGGACTCCTAAGGAGATGGGTAGACAGGATGATAGCTTTTCTTGCCATAGGACTGTCTGTTGGCATCCCGATAGACAGGACTGAAACCATAATAAAGAGTGGGAATCAAGGGAGAGGCTAGTTAGGGTCTGTAGGAGTAACTAATGGTTGACCATGTCGAACACCTTAGATCGATTAAGAAAGAGAGCAGAAGAGAGTAGATTACTATTACGGTTATGGTGGATTACATTGGTGAAGGAGAGAAGAGCTGGTGCTGTGAAAAGGTCTAAAGCCATGCTGAGATGCAGCCAGTAGCTTGCCTTCTACAAGGTGGTTCATAAGTTGTTTCTGGATACATTTTTCCATTATTTTAGCTAGTGGAGATAGAATAGCGATGTGTCTGTAATTAGATAGTTCTGTAGAACTTCCACCTTTATGTAATGGTATAACATGAGAAACTTTCCAAATTGATGGGACAGAGGCTTCGGATAATGTTTTATTTATTAGTATTGAAATTGGGTAGTCTATGATGTCAGCAGTCTTTTGTAAGTATTCTGCTGGGAAGAGGTCAGCAGCTAGAGTGGTGGGCTTTAGTTTTTTGATAAGACAACAGATGAGTGAGGTAGGAACAGGTTGGAAGCTACAGGAGGTGGTGGAGTTAGGTTTCTCATTGTCCAGATAGGAAGAGGGGGGCACGAGGTGGCTGGCCAGGGTCTTGATGGTTTCTGTGAAAAAGCTATTGAAGCAGTTTGCAGTGTTTTCTGGTGACTCCTTATTAGGGGTTAGAAGAGAAGGGGTAGGAGTATGTCCTAGGTGAAGTAGATTATTTAATCCAGCCCATAATTTTCGAGGATTGTTATGGCTTTTTTGTTGTAAATGGTGGTAGTAGTTTTTCTTGTCTAGGATAATAGATTTTTTGGTATTGTTTCTTAATTGCCTATAACTAAGATGGTGTTGAGGGTCTTTGGTGGCACGCCAGGTTGCCCAAGCTTTGTTTCTGAGTATGATTTTATGATTCATCACCCACTGAATCTTTTCGATAACTCCAGACATTCAGTACTACCCCTTAATATTCTACTTCTCTGAAATACACAAGGGAAACTGAAAAAAAATTTTCAAAACTTAAGCTCATCTTAAACTAAATTCAATATGATCCACCCTACTTTCCTTGTAAAAGCTGCCAACTTTATTACCAAGACTACTTCCTTATATTTTAGCCTCTCTCTCACCCTGTCCTTCAAACATTCTGTTATCATTCCACTTCAAAAGTCACTTCTCCCAAAGATTGTCCAGACCTTTCCTCATTATTAACATCTTTGAGGAAAATAATATATACCCAAATTTGTAACTGTATTAATAGTTATGGCCTGCTATCCAATAATTATCATGGATTCCACAACAACACAACAGCACTATATCGGCTACTAACAGTATTTACTATAATATAAATGCTGGACTGATAACAGCTGTATTTTTTGCTGACATAACACATGCCCTTGAGATACATACATGACATACATACATACATACATACATACATACATACATACAAATAGTTCAGGGATGGGCAATAATGCCCATCTAGTGTACCGATATACCAAAACACTTGTTCCCATAATAAGTGTCCTGGAAGTTCTTAAAAATATCTAAACTAATGCTTGCTTTAATGTAATTTGGTAGTCTGTTACACATATCAGATGCTGTCTCAGAGAACCAATTAGTACACTTCTCATTTCTATAGAATCTTCTACATAGATTGCCTGATGATTCTCTACTACTTTCTGATAACTCCAAACATGCCTAGAGATACTTGTCTCTAAATGCCCTATATACCTGAATAAGATTTCCCCCAGGATTCACGAAGCCTCCGTGTAAGAGTTATAACTCTTACACGGAGGCTGCAGTTAAACTGAGTGATGTCAGCATGCTCTGCATATTCATGAGAGCATGCTGAATCACACCCAAGTCGAACACGGCCGTGTAAGACAGTAGGGGGCGTGTCCGTAGGCTGATCCCTGCAAGCGGACACGCCCCCAGAAGTGTAAAAGTGTCCAAAGTACACACCCACAACAGAGTCCACGCAAATGTGAATAAACACAACACAACACATGCCCCTACAGACTATTAAACATAAAAGAAATATAAATGTACATGTCATTTTTTTTTTAAACTGTAAAGATGTTTAACCGTGAGTGCGCTCGTTTGCGGGCGTGCCCGTAGCGCAGCTACAGTTAGCAGTCAGTGGGAAAGCATATAAGAACTACATATGCAAAATAAGCCAGGAAGCAATAGCGAAGCGGTAGAGATGCTGGCTGCAAAGCAGGCATTCATGGTTCGAGCCCCCACAACACAATTTTTTTTTTTTTCTCAAAATAAGCAGGAAACAAGTCCCTGACACATATATGTACACATAAAACCAGAATATATGTAAAATGCAATGTAATAGCCTATTTATATTGAATAAATGTGAGCTAAGAAATGAATATAAACTGCCAGATATGCCCATAGCTGAGCTACAGTTCAACAGAGTGAGGTTATGTGCCCGTAGATAAGCATAGGTTTAACTGGTGCAAAATGAGTGCCTGTAGCCGAGCAGCGGTTTACCATGCTAAATATATGTGCCCCTAATTGCGCTAAGCGGCATATGCGTGCCAATAGCCAAATGAGTGTTAAACCGGCGTACCCCGTTTGCGCGGAGCTGCGCACCGCGCAAACGAGCTAACCGACGGGCAACAGTGAGCAAGCCGTATCCAAAATGCCTTTACACAGACACACCCCTCAACATGTCTAGACAGTCCTGAAAAATAAAAAGCAGTGGCCAGGTTCGAACCCAGGATACTATACACCAAAGTCAAGGTACAGAACCACTAAGCCATGACAGCAGTACATAGAAATGCAATATCAGCTCATATATAGGAATGAATACAAACCACAGCATGACAATGCAGGTTTACTGAAGTTGATACAATTCCAAACTGGCCAATCACAGATATGTGCGGGAAAAACGGACTATATAAGCCCCATAGGCGGGAATACACAGCATAAACGATTGTAGAACAGACCTGCAGTTAGAATGTCAGGTGTAGGTGAGGGTAGTCGCTTCCGAGCGCAGAGGTGGGGTGTTGAGGAGTCCAGGTACATGGCCTGGCTCCTAGTCCATAACCATGAGGCCCAACTCATGCAGGGCCAGGTCCTTTGGGGAGCGTACAAGGCTGAGGCGTGGGACCAGTTGGCTCATGACCTCACCAGTGCCACAGGAATTCCTAGGACAGGTGAGCAGGTCCGTCACCACCATGCGGACCTGAAGAGACGTAAGCAGGACCAACTGAACCGTTGGATCCAGGAGGCCCGGCAATCACCCAACGCCCCACCACTGAGTAAGTATAAATTAATTATGTTTGTAGAAAGTTAAACTACCTGAAATCATGGAGATGTGTATTCCAATATTACTTCATTTATATTACAGCTGCAGGTGTCCGTTCTGCGAACCGCAGAGCCTATGCTGATAGGCTGGTGCGGTTGCGCCACCAGGCAGGTCAGTAATCCACAACTAGTAACTGTAAAGATGTATAAATGTATGACAGTTAGCATAAGAGTGCAGTGTAGCCAGGAAGGAATTAAATCTGCAACTCACAGAGTATGAAAGTTTATGCAAGTATTGCCTGATTACAACAGTTCCCAGCCTGTAAGATGAAACTAATCATGAGACTGTCCAACACATATTTGTAAATAAAACTGCCCTGCCTGTAAGAAAATAGTACACAAACAGCAGCAGCAGATAAAGTATAGCTGCAGAAGAGGATGAATCCACCTGTGTGAGATGAATACATGTGGAAATTCTGAAACATGACAGAAGTGAGAGTGCTGGAAATAACTGCAATAATTCTGTTAAAACATGTCAATAAAGCCTAGAAGTACCAGTCTGAATAGTAAAATGAAAGCAAGTGAGAGAGTGTGAGAAAGTGTCAGGAATACAGCACTACAGTAGTAATAACCCTGAATAAAGTATACTGCAGTCAGGACATAATTAAATGCATGTGAGACCCAAAACCAAACAGAAACATCTGTTCAAAGTGTTGCTGCATGTGGAATGTGTACACCAAAATCTGGATATGCTGCTCCCAGTCTGAAATATGCAGATAGGATGACTGTCTGATATCCCAAACATCCACACCTGTCTACAGTTATACAAAGAACAGTTAACAGGAGATGTATCTGCACAAATTTCGATATGACTTGTGTATGAACAGCAATAAAATGTAGACTTATGTTGCAGTAACAGTCCCATCTGCAAGGTTAAGTAGTTAACATATAGGACACTGTAGTCAGAACAGATGTTTTTCTTTTACAGGGGAAAAAATTGACTTTTGAGCCTTGCCTCAAAAAAAGGCACTATGGGGAGTAGCAAGAGCCTTTGCCAATATCCAAAGCCCAGTGGTAGATTCTGAAAAGATCCCCTAACAAGTGACTTGTGAGCATGTCCCAGGCCGACTGAACACTGGATCTGGGCCAGCACAAAATTTTAGCCAATTGTTAAAATGATCATTTGTCTTTGTACTGTGGCATCATTCTGGGCAGGAGGTAAGATGCTGCTCAAGATCCCGGGAATCTCATACCAGCCACAGGCTACATGAATCAGAGAGCTCCTCTATGTCTCTCTTTCATGTAGCAGTCCAGGAGATACGATCTGGAGTCATTCCACACAGCATGTACAATGGCTGAGTCATATTTGTATTACTTTGGAGTGTTGACCCTGAGTGCTTGCGTTATGTGCCGTGGATCCTAGAAAACTGGGCAGCTCACTGTGACCTTCTCTTTGTCCAACCCTGGTGAGCAGGGCCGTCCAGTATCTATTAATAGAGTCACCTATAACAAGAGTATCCAGGTGTGTTATTCAGCCTTAAGAGCTGTAGCTGTACTTACTGACTTTAATGGGTTATGTGTTGTGTGTGTTTTGTTTTGAGAGTAGCGTTGCTTGGATTATACTACTTTGGAGGTCTCCTGTTGCTTAGGTGATTGCAATTTAGAGCCTCAGTGTATGTTTTAATGTATTTATGTGTTTGGTTGTGGTGGGACTATGTGATACTGGAATTGTGTTGTGTGGGGTGCCTTCTCCTCCTGACTAGTTCAGTTTTAGGAATGAGAGAACTCAGCCTCCAATTTTGGCCTAAGAATGTTGCATCTCTCACATGGCTGTTTGGAGAGGAGGAGTTGTCGTGTACCTTAGAACAGTTTTACTTGGGCTAAGAAGAATCTCTGCGTCAATTAACTGATGAAAAAACATTAGGCAACCTGTCTCTGCCTAATAGGGTGGTTACTGACTTGAAACTGTAGTTTTATTGGCCATTCTGGGTCAATTCCAAACTCCTTCTGCCCTCTGCAAAAAACCTGGTTTACTGGTTTTAGTCTTTTCTAGACTTGTTGGCTGTTGGTGACACCCATAAGGAGAAATGCTGAGAAGAAAGAAAAGGAGGAAACCACTTTGAGACTTTAAAGTATATTTCCTCTGTTTATTTACTAAGTTTTCTGCAGCCGCCTATTTTAGGCAACATTTTCTGGCTTGTTAAATTTGATTTCTGCATTAGTAACTGTATTTAGAGGCACAACCTGCGAGCTGTTTTACACTGAATTCCTGTTTGCACTTATTTTAAAATCGTTTTCTCAAAACTTTGCATTTTATCTTTCTTTAGCCTAGCACTCTTGTAGAGGTCATTACACTATTTTCAACTTGCTTGTTTTGTTAACCCTCTACTATCTCCTGAAAAACAAACAAAAATGCTACTTTTCCCTTTTCTAGAGATTAAAAAGTTCATTACAAGGCTTACTGTTCTTGAACTGTTTGTAAGTTTCTGTGAAGACCATTGCTTGGAGCTAAGAAGAGTCTCTCTAGTGATCAGAGTGAAAGCAGTGAAAAACATTGAGCAACCTATCTGCCTAATGGGAAGTGGTTACTGACTTGAAACTGTAAAACAATTAAGAGGGTAGGGTGGTGACATTGATTCCAATTTTTGCCTTGAAATTCGAGTTGGTGTGAATAAAACTTCTAGCTGAGTTATTGGATTTGATTGTTGGATAAGTAGTCTATTGAATGTGAGTTTTGCTGTGATTACTATACTATGAGGTGATAATGTTTTGAGGGATGGAATGTATCTGGGTGATGTAGACTTTATAGGAGCTAATGTGAGCTGAGTAAATTGAAAGAAGGAAGGAAGTTCAAAGCCACCCTGGGAGGGTTAGATTGTGGCAGTGGTGTCCTATAGGATGAAACCATTGGAAAATCGCTATATTAGTTGTAACAATAGGATAATTTGTTGATTTCAATTATACACAAACTTATAATAATAGGGGAAATAAGGAGGTGAAAGAAGATGTATCATGCAATGAAGTTCTGGCAAAGAGGAGTAGGAAGGGTCTGAGGCTTATCAAGTGATCCTAGTTTTATGTTTATATGGTTTTGATGGTTTTGATTAATATATGACATCATATGTAAGATTATTGTCTATTATCTGGGAAGTTTGGTTTGGAGGCATCCAAATTGAATATGGATGCATTGTTACATGTAATAGTTATGGTTGGAGGAGTTGGACTTATGAGAGTGCAAAGAAGAAGCTTAAGGATTTTTGGTTGGTAGCAGAACTAGCGATTGGTAGAGCTAGGTTGGAAACAGATCAGATTGCAAGGAGGCTGAGCAGATCCCAGCGTGGGAACCATCTGCAATCTACAGATACCTCTTGGCAACTAGAATAACAGTGTAGAGGTTATTAATAAACATGGAGGAGCAAAGGGTACTTCCAGTATTTAGTGGAGACTCTAAGGAGATGGGTAGACAAGGATGATAGCTTTTCTTGCCATGCAGGACTGTCTGTTGGCATCCCGATAGACAAGGACTGAAACCATAATAAAAGAGTGGGAATCCAAAGGGAGAGGCTAGTTAAGGTCTGTAGGGTAACTAATGTGGATTGACCAGCCGAACACATAGATGAATTAAGAAAGAGAGCAGAAGAGTAGATTATTCTGGTTATAGTTGGATTACATTGGTGAAGGAGAGAAGAGGCTGAGATTGCTGTGAAAGGTCTAAAGCCATGCTGAGATGCAAACCAGTAGCTTGCCTTCTACAAGGTGGTTCATGATTGTTACCAGTTGCCATTATTTTAGCTAGTGGAGATAGAATGTGATGTGTCTGTAATTAGATAGTTCATGAACCAGCTATGTAATGGTATAACATGAAGCTTTCAGATTATTCGATGGGACGGGGGCTTCGGATAATGTTTTACATTTATTAAGTATTGAAATTGGGTAGTCTATGATATCCCAACGGATCTTTTGTAGTATTCTGCTGGGAAGAGGTCAGCAGAAATTGGAGTGGGCTGGATTTTTGATAAGACAACAGATAGAGTGAGGTAGAACAGGTTGGAAGCTTCTGGAGGTGGTGAGTTAGGTTCTCGGTGTCAGATGGGAGACACGAGGTGGCTGGCCAGGGGAGTGTGATGGTTTCTGTGAAAAAAGCTATTGAAGCAGTTTGCAGTGTTTTCTGGTGACTCCTTATTAGGGGTTAGAAGAAGAATTGGGAGTATGTCCTGGAGTAGAGTAGATTATTTAATCCTTATAATTTTCGAGGATTATTGGCTTTTTACTGTTGTAAATGGTGGTGGTAGTAGTTTTCTTGTCTGGGATAATAGATTTTTTGGTATTGTTTCTTAATTGCCTATAATGTAAGATGGTGTTGGTCTTCACAGGTGGCCATGAGTTGCTAGCTTTTGTTTCTGAGTGATTTTATGATTCATCACCACTGAATCTTTTAGATAGCACCAGACATTCAGTACTTCCTTAATATTCTACTTCTCTGAAATACAAGGAAACTGAAAAAATTTTCAAAACTTAAGCTCATCTTAAACTAAATTCAATATGATGCTTTCCTACTTTCCTTATAAAAGCTGCCAACTTTATTACCAAGACTACTTCCTTATATTTTTATCTATTCCTTCGACATTGTTATCATTCCACTTCAAAAGTCACTTCTCCCAAAAGATTGTCAGTTGCTTTCCTCATTGACAACATCTTTGGGGAGAATAATATATACCAAATTTGCTTAACTGTATTAATAGTTGTGGCCCTGCTATCAATAATTATCTGTGGTTCACACAACAACACAACAGCCTCTCATTACTAACGGTGTTACTATAATATAATGCTGGACTGATGCTGTGGCCATATTTTTTGCTTGACATAACACATGCCCTTGGAGATACATACATGACATGCATACATACTGTATACATACATACCTTTAAATAGTTCAGGGGATGGGCAATAATGCCCATCTAGTGTCTCGATATACCAAAAACACTTGTTCCCATAATAAGTGCCACTAGAGTTCCTCTTTAAAATATCTAAGTAATGCTTGCTTTAGTAATTTGGTAGTCTGTTACACTATATCAGATGCTGTCAGAGAGACAATTGCTGTTACACTTCATTTCATAGAATCTTCTACATAGATTGCCTGATGATTCTCTACTACTTTCTGATAACTCTAAACTGTGCCTAGAGATACTTTGTCTCTATTAACCTATAAGATAAGATTTAAGGATTCGAAGCCTCGTGTAAGAGTTATAACTCTTGCGAGGAGCTGATCTTCAGTGATGATCTCAGCATGCTCTGCATATTCATGAAACATGCTATGAATCTACCAAGAGATAGAACCGACCGTGTTATTAAAGACAGTAGAGGCAGTAATCCGTAGGCTGATCACCGGCGGACAGCCAAAATTAATAAAGGTATCAGTACACCTGGCAGAGTCCCGCGCAAATGTGAATAAACACAACTGGCAATGCCCACAGACTATTAAGCATAAAAGAAATATAAATGTACATGTCATTTTTTTAAGCTGCGAAGATGTTTACAACGTGATCATTTCGTTTGAAGTACCGTAAGCATAACTACAGTTAGCAGTAGTCAGTGGCAAAGCATGCATAAGAACTACATATGCAAATAAGCCAGGAAGCAATATGATAGAGATGCTGTGGCTGCAAAACGAGCATTCATGGTTAGAACCCCCACAACACAATTTTCTTTTCTCAAATAAGCGGAAACAAGTCCCCAGTAACACATATATAATAAAACCAGAATATATATATAAAATGCAATGTAATATATTTATATTAGACAAGTGTAGGCTAGAAATGAATATAAACTGCCAAGATAATGCCATGGCTGAGCTACAGTTCCAACAGTGAGTTATGTGCCATTAGATAAACATAAGTTTAACTTTGAGGTGCAAATGATTGCCTGTAGCCGAGCAGCGGATTTCCTCTTCATCACTGTATTTGCCTAATTGCAGCTAAAAGCGGCATATATAATTACTTAATAGCAGTAGAGTGTTAACCGGCATTGCCCGTTTCTTGTGAACTGCTTAACGAGGGAAGCTAACCGGCCGGGCAATGGTGACAGCCATTATCCACAATGCTACACAGGCCACCCCTCAACATGTCTAGACAGTCACGAAAATAAAAGCAGTGGCAGGATTCGAACCAGGATACTATACACACCAAAGTCAAGGTACAGGAACCACTAAGCCATGACAGCAACGAATTTTTATAGAAATGCAATATCGAAGCTCATATATAGGAATGAATACAAACCACAGCATGACAATGCAGGACTGCTGAAGAAGTTATTACAATTCCAAACTGGCCAATCACAGATGTAATGCCGGGAAAAAGCAGGACTATACCATTGTGAGAATACACAGCATAAAAGCGATTGTAGAACAGACCTGCAGTTAGAATGTCGGGTGTGGCAGGTGAGGTGAGTAAACTCCGGCATGAGGGAGTGGGGAGGTGTTGAGAGGAGTCCAGGTACGTGGCTGGCTCTAGTGCCATGAGGCTACGCTCATGCAGGAGCCAGACCAGCACGGGAGTGATACCTGAAAGGCTGGTGGGTGGGTTGGCTCGCCAGCCCTCACCAGTGCCACAGGAATTCCTGGGACAGGTGAGACAGGTCCGTCCACCATGTCTGCGGACCTGAGAGGGCGTCAAGCAGGACCAACTGAACACGTTTGGATCCCGGGAGGCCGGCAATCATAGCATGCCTGCACTGAGTAAGTATAGAGTGGTATGTTTTGTAGAAAGTTCACGACTACCTGGAAATCATGGAGATGTGTGTTCAATATTACTTCGTTTATGGCCACAGCTGCAGGTGTCGTTCTCTGCGAACACATGAGCCTATGCTGATAGGCTGGTGCGGATTTCTTACACCAGGCACGGAGTCAGTAATCCACAACTGGCTGTAAAGATGTATAAATGTATGACAGTTAGCATAAGAGTGCAGTGTATGAGAAGAATTAAATCCTGCAAGCCTTTCTGATTATGAAAGTTTAATACCAGAGTATTGCCTGATTACAACAGTTCCCAGCCTGTGAAGATGAAACTAATCATGAGACTGTCCAACTGTATTTGTAAATAAAACTGCCTGCAAGAAAATAGGTACACAAACAGCAGCCTTGGGTAAAGTATATGCAGAGGGATGAATCACCTGTGAGAGATAGATACATGTGGAAATTCTGAAACATGACAGAGTGGTGGAAATAACTGCAATGGTCTATTAAAACATCTCAGCAAGCCTGAAGTACCAGTCCTGAATGGTAAAATGAAGCAGTGGGGAGTGTGAGAAAGTGTCCAGAATACAGCTGCAGTGGTAATAACCCCTGAATAAAGAGTATGCTACCCAGTCAGGACATAGTGAAAATACATGAGACCAAAACCAAACAAATCCTGGTACAGGAGTGTTGCTGCATGTGGAGATATGTGCCTGGAATCTGGAGTATGCCTGCTCCCAGTCTGAAATATGCAGATAGGATGACTGTCTCTGATATCCCAAGTATCCACTGCTGTCTACAGTTATTACAGGTGGTTAACTGGGAGATGTATCTGCACAAATTTTGATGACTTGTGTGAACAGCAATAAAATGTAGACTTTATATATTTACTTACTTATTAACAGTCCCATCTGCAAAGGTTAAGTAGTTAACATGGGTTGCTGGCCAGTCCAGTAGTGGTGTGTGTATAACTGTAGCTAAATATAAATGTATTACAGCATATGTGGTTTGTATTTGGAAGGTGTTAATAATATGTCTAGTTTACCCCACCTCTATTATCATAACCCATTCCACGGGGAAAATGGTATGTGCAATCACAATTACCACCCCTGGTTCCTCTGTCCTGTTGAGTCATATATATTTGCATCTCGATGCATCGCCCGTTCATACATCCCACACCTGGTATTTTCTGCCATCAACAACCCTACATGTGTTGGACTGTGTATTACTGTTGAAATTATACATGTGTACTTTGTAAAGCTGTTCAATAATTGTGAATATGGGTGTGTGGTTAATGGGAATACCCAATGCATGCTGTTAAAACTAACTGTGAATGGTTTTATATGTCACTAACCGAGCTATGTGATATGTCCATTATGGAAACATGACAGGGAAGGCGGTTCAGGGACCCCACCTCTCCCACCTCAGCTGGCCAAGTGCACACCTGTGGCACTATAGTGCGGTCGGACCCTCCTCCGGTGGCCTGTACCGCCCTGCAGATGAAGCGGCGCTGCGGGGACTCGCCCTTCACCAGTGTGGCGAGATCACCACTCACCCGTGGCGTCCGGACTGCTGTAGTGCGTAGGGAGGTGGGACTCTGTCACCGAGCTTCCTTCAGCTTCGAGATTCTGGGTAGAGCAACTAACGGGCTTGCCCGTTGCCCGCCAGCCCCCAGCACCGCCCGGAAGCCGCAGACGGTGAAGGGCCGATGGCAACTGCTGTATGGGTGGGGATATCAGTTCCACTGTTGTTGCCATCCTGTGGGCTCGGCTCTGGACATCCCAACCTCCGTCCCGTCATTTGTAACCACGTGTCATGCCGCCCTGTATCGTCTTGTTTGTCTTGTCTATTGGCTACCCAACCTACCTTACCCAGCTGTATCGACTACCTTCACCTGACATACCGCTCTCACCTGAAAAAAAGGGCCTCTAGCGCCCACAAAAGAAAATTAAACCCATACGTTCCTTTTACATGTCTACTGGATTATGGAACCCATCAATTCAATTGCGGCATGCGGCGGTATTATTGTTGTCTGAAAGCACCTCTCAGAGTGGAAGGTTTCAAATATCCTGAGTACGTACATATGCACAGCTGTTGCTGCTGAAAATGGGCTATGGGCCTTACCACATCCACTCTGCATCCCAAACTTGTTTCCCTACTATGTACCCTCTTTAACGTTGCCTTTCACCACTTTTCCTGTCTCCCGTTTCTTTCCAAAATGGCGTTATCATAGAGTAAACATACGTTTAAGCGGTTGTAAGCAGATTAATGCTGACATTGTCTGTGAACTAACTTGTCAATCTTTATCGCGTGAAGCTCGCATAAACCAAGTAGCTAACCAGTTACAACTTCTTAAAAGTGCCTTAGTCGCACGGTCGAAGCCGTCCTGCTCAGTTCAAAAGAAAAATAAAAATCACTGTGAGTCCGAACCCGGACCTTAGCAGCTATAGTCATGACTTGCCACTAAGCCATGACTCTTACGCAGAAACACTGTGCTAAAGTGAAATATATCATTTTAACAGTAGGAATGAATGTAAAGAATACCTAAGATGTAATGGCGACGCAAAACATGACATTTAGAATCGCAAACAAAGGCAGGTGGATTTCCATAATAGCGGTAGAAACGGCATACTTGGTTGGAAGCTAGTAGGTAATAATAATACCATAACTTTTACAGGAACACACATTACTCACCTTGGGATAAGCACCTGCACGGCACTACTGGGAACTTTACATCCGGACCAAGTAATAAAATGTAGCAAAGGCCCAAAACCAGGGACGCATTACAAATGAAGTTACAAATGCCAGTTCAGAAAGTAACAGGGTCCACCTTGTAGGATGTTTGGAAGGGTACCAGTCTGCAGAACTAGATGTTTGTCACCATATCCCTGACTTGAGCCAGAATGACCTGCCAGATAAAGGTGTGCATGAGATATGAAGAAATACAAGTATGAGAGGCGAACATATTGGACATCTGCAAATATCTCAGCACATGGCCGGGTACAACTTTCACCATATTTGGGCCGTTGAATATAGACATAGCAACGGTGAATGTCTTCAGGGATGCCCGCAGACCACATGTGAAATATGTACAAACGAAAGTAGGCAGAAAAGGTGTAACACAGCCACAATGGCGGCGGGTTGAAGAGCTGTTACCTGCGTGGCGAAAAGGTGTAGTATTAATACTATGCTCATGCTAACCACAATTCAGCATACCAGACGCATATTAATGGGTTGCTGATATGTTACCATTCCATGAGCACATGACACAGGTGAACTGAAGCCCTCTGGGGCCTGCTCAGCAGCATACCTTATGCTAATAGATGTCAGGCCCACCGCAGCAGCCAGACCACTGCATGCTGTAACGCCCTGTAGATATAGCATTCCAGGTGTGAATGTGGCGCAGAATAGGAAAACTACAGCAACGCAACAATTAAGAACCACCTAGCAGGCACACCAGTACGCACTGACGAAGTGAAGGGGCAGCTTCTCCGAAGGCGGTAGCAGCAGAGTGCAAGCGAAGGTGAAAGGAAAACACACACACAGCACATCAACAATGGTAGTTGTTGGTGTACGCTTACACAGTCGTTACGGGAAACTGGAGAAATGAACGGAGATATTATACAACCCACGCGAGTAAAATTAGAGATACCAACCTTTGCACTCACAGAATGTGTCACAGCATAACAGCATGGTCCTGCCATTGTTAACATCTGAAGGGCTACGCCTATTCCACACACCCTTTTATAGCCTGGTTCTGCAATCCACCGGTAGACAGTATTCACAACAGGCTGCATGCAATTAGCAAATGCTGGCCCCAACAATTGGTGGAGACCATCCACATGGGCATATGCGGAATACTACAAAAAGTATGCTGTAATATTCCATTCAGCCACGCGTACTGACCAATTACATTGCACTGGAGAGGAACAGAGAGACAGAGAGACGAAGACCGCAGAACCTGCAGCTAGAAGCGAGACGAGACAGCAATCCCAGCCAGCAGCTACCTGGAAGCTGCAACAGTGAACCGAACCTTGGGACCAGCAGAGACCAGACATTCAGACACAGCTGGCAAACACAGGTGCTGTAAAGTAATACTATTAAGGTGTACGTACTGTGAACCCTCCATGTAATTGTGGGCTGTATCCATGTATGTAAGTATGCCAATGAATGGGATATACAGCACCTATCAATTGAAGGCATACAGTTGTATGTGGTATCTATGTGCACATACCATAGATCTGATTGTAGGTTGTACTGCATGTACTAATTACATTACAGGCTGTAACGCTTGGTATGTTAATTAGTATGCAATTAGGGTGAACATGCTGACATACCTGTCCAATAGCTATCTTAATTGTATCGGCATGTCGTAATGTGTGGATATCTTGCTCCAATAATAATAATAATACATATCCATGTATTGCTCTACATGCATAGAGATGTAGGCCCACATAGACAGATGCTGTTAGAATGTTGTAGCGACAGAACTATGTAGTGCACACATGCAGAGATAGAAATATCAGATACATATACTGCATAGACAGACTGAATCTGATACCTACAGGTATGATTGTATATACTTACGACCTGCTTTATTACCTTTGCAATGCCACCTCAACCCCACATCTACAGCAGAATATGTACATCAATATATATATATATGTGCCAAATGCATACACATATGTACATGAAATAGACATATAGACATATCTTAATGCATAGATATGTATGGGAAAGTGAGATGTATGTAGAGGCTGGGTGGGGCACATATATTAATGGTGTATTACTGCTCGTGCCTGCTGTGGTGACAAAGACGCGAGTGAACACCAGTGTGTCACATCCGGGGGTATCATACCGCAGTCAGATCACCTGCAGGTAACCACTTCATAAATGGGTATTAAGCCCGCACTGCATGTGTCAGGGTGGTCAAGTCGAACTGTCAGTAACGCAGTAGTGGCTAATGATAGTCGCAGTGGCGCACTTTATATCCCATAGACAACTGCGCATGGTATGTGTCAGCGCACATGGTCAGTCAGGCATGGACAATAACGGAGTGCGGTGTACCCCAGCGCGTGTGTATACCATGGTATGGATACGCGAGCAACAGGTAATGTAGAGGACACGGTGACGTATTTAATACGGTGACAATGCGCCCCAAACACGGTACCATTGCGCGAAGTACGTACGTATTTCATAAATTACCGATATGCGGTACAGGTTACCACCCCCAGATGCGCATATGGAGGTCGCATGACAGATCAACAGGCATTGTACCACCGACGCCACCATACGCAACCACTACTTGTCTGCTGTGTGTCGTCTGTGCGCCGCTGCAATTTAGTGCACATGTGTAGATGCGGGTTCGAACTCTGACAAGGACACGCCTGCAACAAACCACACAGTGTTACGTCGCGAGACTCCCCATGTGGTACGTATCACTGTACCCTGCGTAATCGCGGAATGGGTAATATGTATGTGTCACCCTCTGTTGGCGGCAGCGGCGGGTACCATCACACCACGTATTGTCTGCAATTGTCAGGTTAGCCAGAACAGTGCCTTTACTTTAACGGAACCTGCGGGGGCATTAGCATGTATTGCAGTATTGTATTACGAAATGTCATGTATTGTGTTGTATTGTATTGGTATGGTAGGGTGCCTCTCCTGCTGGAGTCTGCAGAACCGCAATTCGCTGTGCTCCAGTGTACGGAATTTTATACCACTGTAGTCTAGTGGTGTAACATAGCTCTATATGTGTGTTTTAGCGCCTGTCAGAGAGGGTATGTGGCATGCAGCTGGGATACCAACCAGGTCCGTCCATGTCGTGTAGTCTGCTCACCTGTGAGTCTCTCACCTGGATAACTGTGATGACCTTGAGGTTAGGGTCAGCAGGATGCTGTAATGGGAGGGTGGGAATTTGACACCTGCAGCCCACAATCGCCACAATAATAATTAAAAGCTGTAAGTGTAGGTGAAATATGGCCAGTGTACTACCATGGGCGTAGAGGATAATGGTTCCTGACCAGCAGGTAATAAATAAGGTCAGGTGGCCTCTGGTCATCTACGGTATCACGTGATCCCCTCAACATTGCTTATGTGATTATGTGATGGAAATAGATCCTTACCAGTTTTCTCAGACATACCCTCCCTTAAGGACGATGCTGTCTCGCTGTGGCTTACATCAAGTGTGTGATACAATCAATTATGGCTGGAGGTTCGCGGACAGGATGCTGTCCTTTGTGGACAGTGTCCTGGACATATATCTCGGGAATGCATGTGAGCCATGTAGTCTTGGAGATGTCTGTAAACAATGAGTTGTGGGGTCAGCATTGTGTGATGTCTCTGACACTTTGGCCAGTGAACATGGGATACCTATGTCGATTGTTACCAAAGTGTAAGCGATCTGTATCTGTAATGTTGTGCTGTAGCCATCGTGCTGGTGGTGGAGGTGGGATATGTATATCAGGGCAAGCAGGGGTGTTGTCAGCCCACAGTAGTGCGCCGATAATGCAGCCATTACAGGTACCTAGACACAGACGCACAGGTGGGAGGTGCACCTCACCCTAAATTGATTGTTCTGACTGCTGGTGGTAGTGGTATGCTTCGTGCATTAGCCACCAGCAGGTGCTGGTACAACAGTTGCGCTGGCCGAACACTTCCTGGCCATCACATGTGTATCCTGCCAATAGACAGACAGCTGCCACATATGTGATGGCTGCTGTGACAGTCAAGTAGCATGTGTATTGCTGTGCCAAGGTCTGCCAACATAGATTGCTGATACCATGTTATCTTTATTCCCAGGTACATGGCCCCGAGACATGCCAACCTACTCCGTGGCTGAGGATGAGGGAGATACACAGGAGGCCTGATGCGGGACTATACAACATAACACTGTGGGAATCAGCAGGTGAGACGCACTGTAGCGGGACTTGTCCGGCCGGGTGAAATATAGGCATGCAGCGGACATATGGTGATGCGACATCGCCGCAGTGATTTGATTGGGCATATCCGTCGGCGTGCATCAGATATCCACCGGAGCAACAGGTCGCCACCGGGTGGTGGGGTGGCTACATCCCTCACCAGACTGGAGGACTGCTCTGAGTGTAGTGGCTCAAATTTTCCCAACAACAACAGCAGCAGACGTATTGTCATGATGGAGGCTGGAGCCGCGCAGCAACAGGACGTACTTCGAGCGTGCAGGTAATATGTACGTAATGTATTGACTGTTGTACTGGTTAATGCATTTGTGGTGTGTCCTTTGTTTGGCTGCAACCATAGTATATAATGTGCAAGTGTGATATCCGCCAATATTAGCTACCAGACCTTTGAAGGCTGACTGTGGTACACCTGACCTGTAATAGCACTCCATTAATATTGGCTGGTTGTGCCACTAACGATGGATTTCCTCCTGTCTGCGGGACCCTCGGTATCACTGCAGTGCAGCTATCGCCAGTGAGTGTGTCTATTTACTTTACCTGTTAAGATGTTGGTGAAGTAATAGTACCTTTTAGCGCATGAGTGATTGCCCTTGTAATAATAAATAATAGGTGTGTCTGTCTGTGTAGTAATCAATATCAGCATACTGGTACTGTTCAATTGTGTGTGTGAAACTGTATTACTTGCGTGTTTGTGCAAATTACAAGTGTGCAAGTGTACAGAATTATTACCAGAGGTATGCAGGCTGTGTACGTAATGTGCATGTATTGCACCTGTGCATGTGTGCATGTGCATGTATTGCACCTGTGTGCATGTAATTGCACCTGTGCGTAATGCGTAATGTGCATGTATTGCATGTATTACTTCTGTGCATATATGCGCGTGGCTGTAATCGCGCATGTGTGCATGTGTGCATGTGTGCGTAATGCACCCTGTGCATGTGTGCATATTATTGCATGTGCGTAATGGCGCCTATTACGTATTAATGGCGCATCGCCGTATTGCACCTATTGCGCATGTGTGCATGTGCATGTGCGCTAATATTGCGCCTGTGCTGCAGCATAATGTTACATCGATACTGCGTAATGTCTTTATGTGTCACAATATTAATGCATGTGATACCTGTGCGTAATATTGTATTACGTAATGTGTGCGTATTGTGCGTATTGTCTACGTAATTACGTAATGTGCGCGTATTATTGCATGTGTGCATGTGTGCGTAATGGCATGTAATATTGCATCGCTGGCAGTGTGAAGACGACGGTAAACTGTGTTTCCTGTTTACGCTTTACAGGTTCTGTTGCTGCTCTGGTATCTAGCGGAAACTGGGTCAGGTGGGTGCTACTGATGACTTATTGATTAGCAATTGGCACGGGCCGTTATGCCAGGGTCCATGCATTGGTCAGCCAATTGACAATTTTTGGCTGTGAGCGCTATCATCTTTGGTTATCCTGCCAATACACCACGCCTCCTCACTATCCCTAGGTGATGGACGGCAATACAGTCGGGCATAGAGCCGGGTAAATTGTGCCTGCTTCCACAGAAAGCGACGCTGGGCATAGCCCAGACGTTATACCTGGAGCGATTCATACGGGGTTGTGCGGGCATCGCGGTGCTGCCCTAATGGCGATGCCACGGGACTTGCAACCTCGGCTTCATGTTCCGTTATGGCGGGCGCGGAATCCATTATGGAGCAGTTACACTATGGGAATAAGGGTCAGGAACTGACAACGTAATAGCACAACCAGCGATAGCGGTATCGCGTGACATTCGCGACGCATCGTCGATGATTTCGCGTAAACGGAAAATTGAGCGTTATTCAGGACATATTACCCGTCTCCACAACTACGTAATCCCATGAAACCGGTGATATGGTGCAGAAGTTTAGAAGAACAGTCGGCGATGACGTATATGCCAACAACAACGGCTGGCGTTAAACGGACGGCAGCGAGACGTGACGCCCGTAGTGCCAGCAGCAGCTAACAATGCTTCGGTTTTATATGTCGTCGGGCAGCTTCCAGAACCGATGCGTGGCTCTGGCCGACAGACTCATTGATCCGAACACCTCGCTGCGATGGCATTTCCAGTCTGGGATTTGATGCGGAATACGGTCCATTAACACCTACCAAAATTTGGTACCGTGGTACCGGGGCACTGGTCACAGCATGGCCTGGCAGGTACAGTCTGTGGCTGTTCACAAACTTATATTATATAGCAGCCATGAAGGTGGAACTGGCATCGCGCAGAAACAACACCTGGGGCTGCTGCATGCGCACGCTTTACACTGCAGCAACACTACCCACCTTCACCGCTCTCCTCGCAGCGCATGCATCAATTGTTGCGGAACGGTAGAACGCAGTTCTTGCGCCGCCATTTGTTATTACCACCTCGCAATTCCATGGCACAACTGTGCAGGTACGGTGCGTATTGCTGATGCAGGTGACCACTATCGATAATAGTAATAGCATAATATGTGTTGAACGTTACTGTGTGCTGGCGTTTGGTGGTGATTATATCACAACATGCGGTACGCAGTATTTGTGTGATTGTCATCCTGTTATCTACACCCAGCGTGAAATTACCATGAATAAATGCATGTTAGCATACTAGTGGTAATGATGTCAACGGCGGCTATACGCTGGGGTTGATGGCCATGTAAGTACAATGATGGACGTAACCAAAGTGCCGGTGGCATATTGGCCACTGGGCTCACAATGCAGATGTGTGAGGCGTTGATATGTGTGCCGCTACACCAAGTGGTACAGGACACGCAGGTACTGCTGCGTACTGCCTCCTACCATATGACCAACACTACTTGAACTGTCGCAGGAGGAGAGTCCCCTTACATGTCAGGGATATGGTGGCGAAGCGGGGCATAGATACTGGTATGCTTTTCACTGTGAGAAAGAATCGGTGTCTGTTATTTGACATGTGTATTACGAATGCGGGCACATAAGGTTTTATATCCAGGTATTGTACATCAACCGAGTGCATGCATGTTCCGTGCACTTATTATTGCGCAGAGGATGGACCACAACCCATCTGGCCAATGTGTTTCGTACTTTATGCGCTGGCGTACGCGATGGTGCCGCTATGGAACTGGTACGAAACGTTTGTACAATATGGACTACGTTTTCATTTTGCTTTCGCACCTTTGTTTGCATGCATGTTTGCTTGCAATTGCACCCTGAATACGATCACACCTGCAATTACGCCAGTTATGGGGCTCTGTAGCTCCTAGTGCCAACCTACTGGCCAATAACGTAGCCGTGTCCCACTTGAGGAGTTGCCGCTGTTTGACCACTGTTCACATGTACGGTGACTGGCGTTTTGTGGTACCGCCTGTGTGGCGGTCGTGGCGCTTACCTGTTGATGCGGCGCTACACCTTCCGCATCCATCTCCTGTTGAACTACCTGCTGCTACAGGGACGGCGCCATAATGCCTGGCCTATGGTGGCGAGCCTCTTCATAGTGCCGTAACGGGCGGGGCTCGCATGACAAACCACCTTCGGGTATCACGGGGATGGACCACCAAAACAATGCTGGCATGGATGTCTAATCCTCCAGATGCATGCGCAGGCTGCTCCTTTGCAGGGAAGCAGCCGATATGTGTGCAGTAACGGATGCCACAGTTCAGGGCTACCGGGAACACACCAGCGCGAGGTGTAACCGGTTGATTCCACTTCTTCAGTCGCAAGGCATTGCGAGGGAAGGTGAGTTCACGCAAACCTACCTGGGCCTTACCGCAAAATAGCCATGACAATGCCCACTTGGGCATTCTAAGACGGCTCTGGCCTGAATGAGCCCCTGTAATGCTAGATGGATTGCACAGTGGCTCAGGAACAGAATATGGTTGGCATTGCTGAACCATTACCAGACCCATAACAGTTCAGGATGGCATCCCAGAGAACGGTCTGGGACCTCTTCGATAGGTACATATTTATTGGGTGACCAACCGCGGATGAATGGCTGTCAAATAATACAGATGACTGCAAATGGTTTGCGCAATCGCTACCAGCTGACACAGGCATCTTCAAAGGGGCATCATAGCAGCAGACGAAAGCTTGTGGGGCCATGGCCATCTGCCGCTGAACAGGGTGTGTAGAGGAGATATTGCATCCTGTAGTCTGTTCACCTAGTTACCAAAGGGACATTGTCCCCGCACACTAACCCATAGCCAGAAACACTGCCAATTGCAGGTTCAAATTTATCTGACTCATGACCGTGAGACGGAAGAGTAGCATTGAAACAGGCAGCTATTTTGCATTACTGGGGTTTTCTCTTCCTGCTTATAGAGTGCTGACATCATCGATATTTAGAAAGGGGTAGCGGGCATCATAATTGTCTATCCTATTTACCAAAAGGGACCGATCCCACCAGCACAACCCCTCAGACAGACACACATTTGCCATTCACAGGAATCGAGCCTACGTTATGTTATGACGCGAGGCGGACGCATTAGCAGGCTGGCGGCTATTCGCCATTACGGGGGTTTTCGCTTTCTCATGCTCTGCTTATGGGTGCTGACATCGGCCAGTGTTATTGGTAGCAAAGGGGAGGGCATCCTGTGAATCTGTTCGCAGTTTCAAAGGGACTTTTCCATCACCACTAACCTCACAAGCTGCCCGTTCCACGGGAATCAAACTCCTATAGTTATGTTATGATGCTTGAAGACCGGACGCGTGGCGGGCGGCGTATTACCGCATTACTGGGGTTTCCTTTCATGCGCTCTGCCGCCAGGTGCTGACATCAGCAGTTATTAGCCAGCAAAGGGGACGGGCATCCTGCAGTCTGGTACTTGGATTTCAAAGGGACTTTTCCCTCACACACTAACCTCCACAAACTTACCATTCTGGGAACCTACCTAGTTATGTTATGATGACGCGAGGCCGGACGCATTAGCGGGCGTATTATACTGAAGTTTTTCTTTTTCTCATGCTCTGCTTATAGGTGCGACATCGGCAGTGTGCCAGCAAAGGGGAGGGCATCCTGTGAATCTATTCACCAGTTTCCAAAGGGACTTCCTCCACAAACACTGCCGCCATTCACGGGAATCAAACCTAAGTTATCGGTATGACGCCAGGAGGCCGGACGCATTAAGCGGGCTGGCTATTACTTTCGAGGTTTCAGCACCTCATGCTCTATATAGGGTTGCTGACATCAGGTATTAGCCAGCAGCAAAGGGAGGCATCCTGTGAATCTGTTCGCCAGTTTCAAAGGGACTTTTCCTGCCGCTAACCCTCACAAACACACACTTGCCATTCACAGGGAATCAAACCCTACCCTGGATTACGTTATGACGCAGAATGGATGCTGCATTAGCAGAGTGGCATTATTACCATACTGGGGTTTCGCTCTCATCGCCCATAGAGTTAACGACATCTGGCGGTGTTTGAAGAATGGCGCATCCTGGTGATGCGCCATATTTTCAAAAGGACGATTTCCCTCACCAAACTTACGCCAACCCTCACACAGATGGACCTGCACTTTGGGATTTGAACCTATCTGCTATGTCGCTGACGCACTTGACGCATTAAGCGGTAGCCGGACAATTAGGAGCTTCATTTCTCCTTAACAACGTTATGACATATGCAATGTGTTTGGAAGGAATGTGCATCCGCAATAGGGAAACGGAAGACACCAAACACTATAGCTAGAAACGCAGCATCATTCCCTGGAGCGACAACCTATTGTTATACCATTATGTTTTAATTGTCGGTGCATTATTGTTGCTGATAGGCTGTTTTGCATATCTTTATTGCCATAGTATTCCTATTTGGGTATGAACAACCTCTGCATCTCGGAAACTGTTTTGCATATGGGAGGATCATATCATATGTCTCAGTCATTAACTGTGTGCCTGGAGCAGACTTCTGTATTATTAACGAAGTTGGTCCCTGGCATGACCACACCAACAATACCAGATATGCCAGTATCCTGCTAAACCAAGATTTGGATGAGTGTGTAGAATGCCGGTTCCAAAAACGGCGCTGGCATGTTGTCAGAAGTGTGTGGAAGGCGTATTACTGATGATTATTCATATGGAACTCTGCCATTACCATTTTGTGGATGTTATTGAACTTCATAGACCTATACCGTTCATGGTTTGTGGGTTTACGTGGCGTAATCATGTTAGTTAACTGTACCAACTGCTTTGTGTGAACACAAACAAGTTATACTAATGCCAGTGTTTGCGCATGGGATGCTTTGCATGCAATTAAATTAAACATCTTCACGCGACCTAGCATAATTGTACTGTACCGGTACTGGCGAATTGCGGCTGTGGACGTAAACTGGGCTTTACTGCTATCACTACTTTACATTCGATGCGTGGGCTGCCAGCCAGTTGCGTTAAGTTATTATTTTACATCTGACCGCATGTTGCATTCTGTTTGAATATTTACTACTTACATAGACACCTAACCATTGTTGATGTATCCCACAACATAGGGTACGCAATTGCACCTTAAGCGTTGTGCCTAGTCCGCCTGGCTAATGCAAGTTGGAGGTGTTTGTCCTTCAACGCATTTGTGAAGTGGAGTTTGCCGCGTAATGTAATGGTTACGGGTATGCGTACCTCTGTCTACCTGTGACATGACAGTATTACCAGGATTAAACTATTCTATATCAAGATTCGTGAGATTGGTAGTCGCGGGCAACCTGCAATGCTGAAGGTTACTCATAGGGTGGGGAAGCACTATATTACGGTAATATAATCTATACCAAATCGACTTCTTCGCAGAGTTCCGGAGTCTGTCATGTGCATGGCTCGCATTCAGATTGTACTATTGGTACGACGGTACTGGCTGATGCAACGCGTACCAGAACTTATATGGCATCGATTAATCGATGGTACTGTTGGGACTACAGTTGATGGAAGTGGCATCTGCTGGAGGTACATCCCGCAGAGGGGCTATTGTGGCGAAATTCGTTGTACCCGCGATGGGAGAGTTTTAGAACCACAATGAAACCCTCACCTTGTGTAGATCTGAAAAGCATCCCCTTCATGATTCTGGTGTGGAACATGGTATGTTTCGAACATACAACATATTTGTCGAATTACGGGATAATCTATCACCCTGTAATCCCCAGGTCTCATTACATGTTAACTACATAATGGGTTAACTTTATAATGATGGTGGACCCCTTACACTATGCCTATCCAGTTACGCCAGCTTGCTGGCGCCAACTATAGCACCAGTTGTCTGTTTGTATATGTAGCCCTTTTGTGGGGGATGCATGTCGCTGGTGGATCATATGTGGTGGCGGTTGCTACGTACTCTGCAAACATGTGGAACCACAGTCCTTCCATGTTTGCCTTTATATAGAACATATGCCACCAGGCGAGGATACCAGGTCCAAACGCGTAGGATGCCAGTTATATCTAGTTTGTAGTGAAGCATGGCTGAAACGCCCATAACCGACCGCTGCTGTTATTCGCCAGTGCAGGTTTTGCAACGTAATGAGTTTATATTGCACTGGTGAACTTCATCTATACCTGGGCTGGGGGTATTGTATAGGCGCCGCTAGAGTCCAAGATCCGTAGTGTGGAGCACGGTGCCCTCATCAATGACTTGGTGTTTCAATTGGGTCCTTGGTTGAGAATGGGATCTGCGCCGAGAAATTTTCGTGATGTTGGGTCGGTGTCCAGTGGGTCCCGACGTCTATTTCGTGTTTTATGCCAACCCTTTCCATGGCTGTGCAATCTGGGCTTCTCCAGGTTCTGGGGTAGTGCTGTTCGGTATCCACTCAGGCCTTTGTTGGGGATACTGTTGCTGTACACCTGTCTTCTGAACATATTAATAATATTCTGTGGTCGGTAGCATTGAACGGTGGTGTGGTGTGGCATTCCAGCCCATCTTAGACTCCGTGTTGCATATTGGGTCACCACCATCTCGCACCATTGCTGCTGTGTGTTTTGCTTTGGAGATGTTGTCGTATGATAATACCGCGCTATGTCGGGGGGCCAGCTGTCTGCGGGATACATATTCTGCATACGTAGGTGTGGGGATGCGCCAGTCATGGGGATGTATGTTGTGATATATTATTGATATTACGTGATTGTTTGATTCAGTCCGTATCTGCAGATTCACCAAGATGGCTCTACCATCGGTTGTTGTGAAGCGGGATTGTCTTCGTAATCCGCCCGTACAATTTGTATCTACCACATGGGTTCATAGGTTCATGGGCTATCACCCTGGGCATTTGTTAGGTAACCAGGTATAGCGTGGCTGGAGTTGCGCCATATCACGATATTATGACCGTATTGTTTGCTTGGCTGTGCCTCTGTCTGGACATCACGCAGTGAGACCCGCTGTGGCCTCTACTGATGTCGTCAGCAGCAGGATTCCTGTTGAACAATGTCAGTGAAAGTCTGCTAATGGGGTACGGGAGTCTGGTCCAGGGTGTGTGGACCTCTGGATTATGTATCTGTCCCACCAGCATCTATTTCATTATTATGTGTTTAGGTTGACATCTCTCTAAAGCTCAATGGATGTGTAGGTGGGCGGTCCGCATGCTCCTGTGTTAGGCATGAAAGCCTCCTACAACAGGCATGCAATCTGTGGGCGATCTGTGACCAAGGTCAGCTAAGGGTGTCTACGTATGACATATAATATTGCTTTATCCTCTTGATAGATTTACCTTTGCAGTCTTCCTAACTTTGCTGCGGGTGTCAGGTAAAGATGCCGTTACATGAGTCATTTGTACTGGATTGTAGATTGGCGGATTGGGATAAAGAATATGGGGCACCGATGGCCTCTGTTGCCATGGTGTGACTCCTTTCACAATACAACGGTGTCGCTAGACAGTCTTCTAATACGACAGCAGTAATAAGGTGTCATAACAGATTTACTGTTCGCGGTAATCCCTTGGTCCTGGTTACTCTTCATACATACTGGTTTTACCACCTTTGTGAATTCGTGGTACCTTGTCTGGTGTTTGGTGGGACGTGCTGTCGAATTAATGTCTTCCGGATGATTATGGGGGTTATTGTGTGTGAGGTGCAGTCTGTAGCATACTACAGACTGCACCAGCGAAATCTTATATACAGTTGCGATGGGTGAACTCCACTGCGTGCGTGTCAGTTACCCTGGGCCTGGGTGTCTGTGCTGCCTATGGTTATGACCTCCTTTTATCGCCAGATGTTCAGGTTTTGGGGTCGCATGACACATGGGTACATGAGTATATATAGTGAATGCTGGGTGATATGTCCAGAACCTTGCAGCAGGTTTCATAACCACTGAACAATGTTCTCTATTCTGGGGATGGCCACAGGCGCTTCTGCATATTGGAATTAATGCTACACATTTGTCGGTCATCATTTTATGTTTCTTCCACTTATATTTTCACCGGGTGGTAGGTCAGTCTATTTCAGCCGCGCCTACAGGCGCTGTGTGGAGTGTAAAGACCTTATCCCTTCAGGCGTAAGTGGGTGCAAGGCCATCAAAGGACGGCTGCATGGTTAATCGAAGCATGACATCCCAACCAGGCGATTGGATCCCCTTGGACTGTGCCAGTGAAATGTGCTGCTTATATGACCCAGTCATTTCCATGTTTTCTTCAGTATTCGCGAGTAAGGTAGGTTGCAACGCAACCGGTTAGTGTCATACCAACCTGGACCACATGTCGGATAAAGCAAATCTGTGTCTGCATGAAGCTAGGGCAGTACACCTCGGGTCATTCCACGCAGCATGGATTTATAACTGCATCATATTCTGTTTGCTTTGGGTGACCTTCCGTATTTCTGTTATGTGTGGCGTACCAGGCAACACTGTACCCTTTGTTCAGTCTGCTTGTGCGGGACGGCGGTGTGTCGACTATGGAGTCACCCTATTACAACTTCTTATCCAGACATGTTGGTGTTTCTCCTTCTGGTAGCCTGTGACTGTTGCTTTGCCAGCTTTGTGTGCTATGTTTTGCCGCGTATTGCGCCTTTATGTTTGGGAGACTGTTTCATTGGGTGTCTGGCTTTATTGGCCTCTGTTGGTATTATTGTGATTTCTGCTTTTCAGGAGTCATCTTTCTGTGTTTATGTGTTTGGTTTGCGGTTGTAGTGGAGTCTATGTTGGGTAGCGTAATCTGCCTGCAATGGTGTGTGTGGTTACCTTCTCCTACTGACTTGTTGTGGAATGTATACAGGTTAGGGGCTCTGCCTCGGTTTGGATGGATAGTTTGCATCTCTCACATATATTTGTATTTCTTGGTGGAGTTGGTGGATTTGTCTGGTATTGCGGGGCAGGTGCTTAACATTGGCTCAGAGGTTCACAGATTCCTCGTGAACCTAGCCTTACTGGATTGCATGTATTGGACGGGTATATTACCATACTACTGATCAGTAATTCACGTCATTGTTCATGGCACTCTATCGTAGTAGCTTTCCTCTTCTCTTGCATGTGTTTGGATTTATGGCTGAATTGTCCACCATGCCAGATTTAAATATTGCCAATGTGGACCATGATAAGCGTTCTGGCGTTATTCATGGAATTGGCTTTGTCTTTTACAGGTTCCTGAAAACATTAGCCCATATTTTGCGAAGGAACTTTCATAAACAGCATCATTTTGGAGATTGTGCACATAATGCTTAGCACATGTGTTTTCCTGCTGTTTCCCGGACTGTGGTCAGGGTTGTATATCAGTGTAAATTACTATAGTCTGTAGTGTTACCAGTGTGCAATACACTTCTCATCACCAACATCGATACTATATTGCTGATTATCGTAAAGCGCCCCTCTTGGCCAAGATTGTTAATGCTCTACGTTATTTTCGACCTTTTGGTTTTGTGGTTTAATGACCTTTTGTCCTACACTGTTGCAACTGGTATAATGCTCCCCGAATGTAATAATCATTTATTTTGCAGTCACCAAATATAATGTGGTTGGAGGGACTTGATATATTCGTAACCTTATTCCAACGCCAAACAATGCAGTTCCTGGTGTTGGAGCCAGTACTCTGTCAGCGAGCTATACACTGGTGATTGGTTTTATCCCTGTTACTTGTGCGCAGCTAGTCCATATATAGTGGGCCGCCAACATGGGTGCGGATTGCATCGCGTCATTTCTTGATGGTAACCCTCAACGCGCTGTTCAAGTATTTGAGGATGTACAGCACAGTCTGGGAATTCTGGTGGTGTTAGAGGTGCGCAGTATTTGTGACGCTATAGTATTTGTACTTTGAATTTATCAACGATATCATGTACTGGGTGAAGCTTGAAGATCGCATACTGCTGTTTGACTTTATCCCACTTATCTGATTCTATCCCTTCAGGTACCTATGGAGATAGGTTTGTGTTTTGTATTCTTCAGAAGGCTACTATTACGCGACGTATGCTTCGTATCATGCGGCCTGCTTTCGATAGAGTGCATACCCGGTCTAACGGTATTTTATGTCTTTTCAACATATCATCGAACTACAGCGCACCGTTTATTCCTTTGCTGCGACCCACTCCCGGTAATTACGCTTCATCATCTGTTATCTGTTGCTGCTGAGGATCGGCGGGGTCCTCAATTATATACGGTACGTGTTACCACAACCGCCGGTACAGCATTCCATGCTCAGGTAATTGCTACAGGCGCTGCCCTCTGCCGGATATACCCACGCATTTTGCTGCCGACAGGTTGTATGTCTGACCGACCCTGTATATCGGTGATCGGAAGGGTATCATTCCGGTTCCTGCTTGAGCCAATGCTGTAACCTCATCTCATTGCCCTTCTTACGCCAACCGGAAAGACGCTGACGCCTCCTTCACCTATTTCTGCGAACGACTCCAGGTTATTCCTCCTCGAGTCCGCGCTGTACCTGGTGGCGCTTCGGCGTTAGTGCCGAGGCATTTCGCTATGGTGATCCACCGCATCTGGTGTTTTGCGCAGCTGTTTTCATGATCATGTTAACCTTCATGACAATTTAGATTGCAATGTGGTTGGTTGGTATTATTACTGCAAAGGCTCCACCAGATGTCGAATTTTGAACAGTGACAGGCAGGCCCGAACACCAAAATACCATGCATTCTGATGTTTTATCGTGTGCCTCATTATTATGGCGTTACAATGGGTATGTGCATTTCTGATGAATTGTCATCAACCCGCGGCTCCAGATATCCTGGGTGCGCCGACGGTCATTCGATCTCAGCAAATGTCTGTTTTAGCTTCGTCCAGATGCCAGATCAGCGGAATCATGGTGCTCTGGGACAGCCGGCACATTCATTATGCCTGGGCATCCGCACGACCTGGCAGTTGATGGAGGGGAAGCCCTTAAGTTTAGGCCCTCTCCTGCTGGTGCTTTGATGCGATATGTCGCGCGTTACCGTCTGGCGCCAGTACCCCTCAGGGTATTCGCTATTGCTGGAAGAGGCATGTTGCTAAGCCCCTCCACCGGGCATTGGTATACTGTGATCACCGACATCGCTGACACTTTAGCAGCATCAGGAACTGGTGTTTTGCATTGTGCCTGTGATATCCCCATCGCCATAAGCCAGTTGGTCTCTGGGGCCATTGCCTGTTGCTGGTATTCTTGATTTAGCATACATACATGGTTTCCATAGGACGGACCCTCTGTTCAGTTCTGTGTGTGGCGTGGCCTGCACAGCTGCAGGAGGTCTCTGTCCACTCTATAGAAAGCTCCTACTATCTCCAGCTCATGCGAAAACCGTGGTGACCCTGGGCTGTTACCTCTCCGTCTCCTCACTGGGTTGTCTGGCACCATCTGCATTATCACCACCCTCAGCAAGTCGCCTATGTCATCATTATATGACGGCTATGGCAGCCTAACATTTCTGCTCTGAGTTCAGCTTTTTCAGTTTTATGCTCCTGTCTTACTGATGCTTGAAGAGCGTTTCTGCACTGCTGTTTGCAGAGTTTTAAATTAATAACAGGCTGCTTCAGGTATTTTCTATTAGCAATTGCCTGCATCTAATTGTTTTCACCTGCCAGCTCCAGCGGTATTCCTGCTGCTTCCACCAGTACATCGGTGTTCTTTCGCCTCAGGGGTGGGGCCAGCTGAAACCAGCAGATACAGCAGGCTCACGGTGAAGCGCGGCCAGCACACATACACAGTTCAAGATCTGCTTGTTGGTTTTCGCTGGCGGCGTTACGCTATAAGCGAGCGATTGAAGCAGCTCAACCTCCATGCGCTTGGTCTGCCTTACCGCTGGCAGCGCACTGCCTTACCGCGTACACCGGTATTACCTCGCGCTTCCGCGGCGCCGCGTCTTCTGCGTCCAGCAAAGAAACTGGTGGCAGGCAACGGTGTACCTTCCATTTCTTGGCTTTCTAAAGTATTTTACTTGAGGCGCACCTCCTCCTTGATGTCTCCTCGGCACGAAATCTGTCATGTAACTCTGTACCAATGAAGCTTCTATCCCTTTTCTGCCATTCCTGGTGCCTTACTGTCTCTATCTCCCCTGCAGCGCTTTCTTACGCTACTCCAGACTGTGCTCATTTGCTGTCGCTGACGTGGTATTCCGAAATATCCTTACCCTAATTTGCATCAGATTGCCTGCCAATGCCAGATTACATCTCTTACGCCCAGCTGCCAGCATAACAACCACTACGAGGGTGGCCATGTTGGTTTTCTATCTTAATTACTCAGTAGGCATTTCCATAGCAATGCGCCAAAGAACCTGCATTTAGGTTTTAAGATTCTTCGTTTTCATGTTTTGCTTTCGGCAGCCGTTGCGATGGGGCTGCGCTGGGTTTACATCGGCAATTGCCGAAAAAAAAGATTATTTTACATTTTTTCATGGCCAGTGTGCAATACACTTCTCATCTTAACATCCCGTACCCATATTGCTGATTATCACATCCAGTATGCTTGCCCCTCTTGTGGGTGTGCTACGTTGTTCCTGGGCCTTTTGGTTTGTGGATTTAATGACCTTTTGTCCTACACTGTTGCAGCTGGTATAATGCTCCCAGTCTATGTGTCTGGGTATTTGCAGTCACCAAATATAATGTGGTTTGGAGGACTTGATATATTCATGTATTCCAGCATGGGCAATGCAGTTCCTGGTGTTGGGCCAGTACTCTGTGGCAGGCTATACACTGGTGGGTGGTTTTATCCACTGTTACTTGTGCATGGCTAGTCCATGCTGCTTTTTCTGGTGGTACCAACATGGGGGTGTGGTTATCCTTGTCATTCTTGATGGTCGCCCTCCTTTTGTAGCTTGTTCCAAGTGTTGAGGATGTACAGCACAGTCTGAGGTGTGACCTGGTGGTGTTAGGGTGCTGTTGTGAGCCTTGCCTCAGTATTCTGTTACAGCACAGTTATCAACATTCTCCATACTGGGTGGGCTTAGTCTGCATGCATCTTGCTGTTTGACTTTATCCCTTATCTGATTCTTATCCCTTCTGGTACCTATGGAGATAGGTTTGTGTTTTGCGCATTCCTATTCAGGGCACACTGTGCATGACAACAGCCTTTGCCAGTATCCATACGGCCTGCACTGATAGGTGCATGCCAGTCCTGGCAGGTGGTGCATCATGTCATGCTCAGCATGTCATCCCAGACTGGCACACAGTTCGTCCCCTTTGCCTACCTGCATTACTCCGGTAATTGTTGCACTTCATCATCTCGTTGTCCTGTTGTGGCATGCTGCTTGTTGAGGGTAGGATGTTAGACGGGGTCCTCAGGTGTGCATATGGTACTTGGTGTTACATTACTTGACACACAGCATTCATGCCTCAGGTGGTGCTGCAGGGCTGCCTCTGTCGGATGCACATATTACACTTACCTGTACATGTTTGTGAACAGGTTGTGTCACATTAGGCATCCCTGTTACTATATGGTGAGTCGGAGAGGGTATCATTCCCAAGGTTCCTACTGAGCCAATGTATGTGCTATCGTTGCCTCTTTGCCAAAGCCAGGGCATACTGGGCACGCCTCCTTCTGCCTACTGGGGCAGGCTCAGGTTGTTCCTCCTCCGAGTCACGCTGTGCCTGTGGTGGCCTTGGCGATGGTGGGGTGCTGTTTGGCCCAGCCCTATGGTGATCCTGCTGCAGCTGTTTTCGCATGATCATATTATGTAGCATAGCACATACCATGACAATTTGGGTACATGTAGTTGGTGTGTACTGCAAGGCTCCACCAGATGTGTCCAGACACCGGAACCGTGACTTGAGCAGCCCGAACACACGCTCTATTACATTACGTGTTTGTGCGTGTGCCTCATTATGGCGTTCCTGTTCAGGTGTGTGTGCATTTCTGATGGGTGTCATCAGCCACGGCTCCAGTGCATATCCAGCATACCCCACTAGGTGTCCGTGTGGGATGTCCCCATTGGCAAATGTCTGTTACAGCTCTGTCAGATGCCAGATGTGGGAATCATGGTAGCTCCCAGGACAGCCGGCACACACATTCATTATTATGCCCTGGGCATCACACACGACCTGGCAGTTGATGGAAGGGAAGCCCTTGCGGTTTATGTAGGCCCTACCCCACTCTCCTGCTGGTGCTTTGATGCGTATGTGCGTGCAGTCTATGGCACCCAGTACCTCAGGGTATTCCGCTATTTGCTGGAAGAGACGCATGTTGCTGGCCAATACCTCACGGGCATTGGGGAAGTATACATGATCACCGACATGTGCTGACATGGCATCCAGGAACTGGTGCAGTACCCTGGAAGCTGATGCCTGTGATATCCCCATCATATCGCCAGTTGGTCTCTGGAACGTACCTGTTGCTAGTATTCTTAGGCCAACACATACCTTGGTTTCCACTGGGATGGGTTCCCCTCTGTTGGTTCTGTGTGTGAGGCGTGGCCTGCACAGCTCCACTATTTGCTGCAGGAGGTCTCTGTCCACTCTATAGCTCTACTATCTCCAGCTCATGTAACCCGTGGTAGGTGACCCTGGGCCTGTACACTCTTCTCCGTCTCCTCACTGCGGGTTGTCTGGCACCATCTGCATTGTCACCACCCTCAGCAAGTCGCCTATGTCTCATTATGACAGCTATGGCAGCCCCTAACATTTCTGCTCTGAGTTCAGCTTTTCAGTTTTCACTTCTGATAACTTAACTCCTGTCTTGCAGTGTCTCTTGAGAGAAACATTCTGCACTGCTGTTTGCAGAGTTTTAAGTGCTGGGCTGGCCTAGTATTCTGCCTGTGTAATTGCCTGCATCTAATTGTTTTCACCTGCTTGCTCCAGCAGTATTCCCTGCTAACTTCCTAGTACATCTGTTGTTTCCTTTTTCCTTTCTGTTTCCTCAGGGTGGGGCCATGTGCAAACCAGCAGATACAGGCTCACAGTGGCTTACACGCGCGCACACACACTTACACAGTTCAAGATCTGCTTATTCAGTTTTAAACGCGTGCACGCCTGCGCAAACGGTGTTAAACAGCTCCCAACACACTCCCACATGCTTAGTCTGCCTTACACGCGCGCACACTGCCTTACACGCGCGCACACCGTATTACTCGCGCTTCACGGCGCGCACACGTGCGCATACACGTCCAGCAAGAAACTTTGGTGTAGGCAACAGTGTACACCTTCCATTTCTTGGCTTTCTCATGTTTACTTGGGGGCACACCTCCTCCCTTGATGTCTCTCTGACATCTGTCATGTAACTCTACCTTCCAATGACTTCTATCCCTTTCTACCATTCCCCCCTGTGATGTCACCTATCTCCTACTCTGTTCCTCCCCCTTCTGTAACTCTTACACTACTCAGACTGTGCTCATTTGCTATGTGACAGTGGTATTCAGTATCCTTACCTAATTTGCATCAGATTGCCTACTAATGCTTAGTTACATCTCTTACACTTGGCTTCCCCCCTTGGCAACCACTACACGGTGGCCATGTTGGTTTTCCTATGCTGGTCCCTCCATTGACATTCCATATAATGCATAAAACCTACATTTGTAGGTTTAAGACCTTCGTTTTCATGTTTTATGCAGCGCAGCCCGTTTGCGTGGGGCTGCGCTGGGTTTACATCGGCAATTGCCGAAAAAAAAGATTATTTTACATTTTTTGCATGGGGTTGCATTGCCAATAGCCACATATTTGGCCATTGGCATGCTGCCTATGACATATGCACCCTTTATTTGGAGCTGACATGGCTCCATTGCCGTGTTGCAGAAGCGTGCTCAGTTGTCAACTGAGTACATTTCTGCAGCTAACACGGCTCTTACACGGGCTGTTCTGGGCTTCCTGGATCGCTAATCAGCCTCATTTGCATGCTATTCGGCTGCAAGTGGGCTGATTAGCTTAGCCACGCCCACTCCGTGTAAGAGCCGTGTTAGACTAACTCTTACACGGACTTTGGGCTGTTCCTGGATCACGAAGGCTACATGGAGTCTTACACTACTCTTAGACTCCGTGTAAGCCTTCATGAATCCGGCCCTTCTTCTTAAATACCTAAATGAGACACTGTACAAGTTAAAACATTTTAGCCTTTTCTAATAACTTAAATTGTCATATCCATTGATGTGCTTGGTGTATTTCTGCTGTACTCTTTCCAATTTACTCATGTATATTTTCTTATAAGGCTTCCATATTGTTATTCCATACTCATGTTTGGATCTAATATAACTATAAAAAATTACTTCATTTCTGATTTCCTAGACGTTACAAATCTTGTTATACAACCTATAGTTCTATAACTATCATTAATCAGTTGGTTGATACGATTAGAAAAACTCAAAGCTAGATCTACCCATATACCGAGGTCGTTAAATGAATCTACATTTGAAATCACTGTGTGCTGTATTAAGTATTCACCTTTCAATTTATCTCCCCTACATCTCATATTTTTAGTTTTTGATGTATTTATTAGTATATTGTTCTTCTGCACCCAAATGGTCAATTTAGTCAAGCGCTTTTGCAGACATGTCCTGTCTGTAACACCTGTAATCTTTTTATCCATTTCAAGTCATCTGCATACAGAATGCAGAGCAACTCAGGTGAAAAAGATAGATCTGAGAAATACAATCTAAAGAAGTACTGGACTAGGACAGAGCCCTGCTGGTCTTCTTGACTATAACCTTAAATTTCACTAGTCTACTTGCTGTATGATGTTTACCATATCCTATTTGCAAGCCACGCAGCTATCCATCTTATCAAGAGTACTGGATTACCTGGTTGTTCTAATTTATTAACTGGTGTTTTGTGTATGACTCTATCAGATGCTGAAGGCAAATCTATATAAATTATATCACAACACAGTTTTTCATTCATAGCTGCTATTATATTCATAGATTCATAGATTCAGAGATTGTTACTAGGCTAAAGACCTGGGGGGGGGGGGCCTTTCTAACTCCAGCCAAGTTTTCCTGAAAGAATAATGATGCCTTGTATGCAAACAGGACATTGATATCCAGGCATTTATAGGCCACCTCGGTGCATAAGGGACATGGGTGCCAGACCCAGTGTAAATTTCCTATTCCCTTCTACTGGTCTAAGTTGTGCTTAAACTGGGTAATAGATGAACTCAGCTTCACATGGATGGGAAGCCTGTTCCATAGGATAGCCACTCTCTGGGACATATATCTGTCTCATCAGCATGTTCTGTTTAAGTCACAGACAAATTTCAGGTCCCTAGATTCTGTATTTCTGGTATTGTTTGACTTATGAATATATAGGAGCTTTGTAAGTGTAGGGTTAGTGGATGCCTTGTATGCCAGGCATAGATCTCCCCTCAGCAATCGATAGGAGACTAAGTAATGGGAAAGGGCATAAGGAAGGTTTCTTATATAATGTCTTCTTTTTGCAGGGAACCTCTGAGGTCACTCCAGTTGCTGCATATTCCTGGTCAGGTAGGGAGCATTGTTCTCTATGATTGGTTTGATAAGGGCAGAGTATTGTGGGATAATGACCTCTTATATGTTGTGCAACATAAAAGGATTTCTCCACCACTGTAACCACGTGTTGGTCAAATGTAAGTCTACCGTTTATGTGCATAGCCAGATCCCTGATCACCGACTCAACTCTTAGAGGCATATTATCCACATGGTAATTAGCTAGGATGGTTGACTTCCCAAAGGGTACAGTTATGCATTCATTAGCATTGAATTTAAGACCATGGCTTTAGCATCATTTGTTAGTCAGAGATAGACCTTGTTGAAGAATGTTAGTGTCTGCAGGGGAGTCGATGATAACTTCCAGCTTACAATCATCTGCTAACTTTGTCAGCCAGAAACCTTCAACATTTGTTTCTATTTCAGAGAAATAGATGCCAAAGAAGAACAGGCCCAGTACCAAGCCCTGGGGGACTCTGCTAGTGACTGGCCTCTTGGTGGAGGTGGCCTCACCTATTTTGACTTCTTGGGTCCTATCAGTGAGCTATTGGCTATCCAGCGGGCAATAAAAAGCGTTTATACCTAAATTAGTGAGCTTGTCTATAATGCCTGAGTGGGGTATTGTATCAAAAGCCTTGGCCAGGTCGAGGTAAGCTGTGTGCACAGGCTTACTTTCATCCAATGTTTTGGTGACCCTCTCAAAAAATTCCACCAGATTTAATAGGCATGACCTTCCTTTAACAAAACTGATCTGTGATAGGTTCAGTGTTTGCAGGTTACCTATGTCCTTATTTATCAGTTCCATGATGATTATTTATATGGTCTTACATATGAGGCTGGAAGGACTTATTGACCTGTAGTTACTTGGACCAGTGGTTGGACCTCCTTTGTGCAGGGAAAGACAATAACCATTTTCCATTCCTTGGGCACAAAACCTGAATGAGGGCTCTAATTGATTAGAGTGGAATAGAGTGGTCATGTTTTATGCTATTTAGTAAACTTCTCCGGATGTTATCAGGGCCCATTGATGCAGTGTTTTTGGCCTTGGAAAATGCATTATTGACCTGTTCCCTAGCAATGGTTGGGGAGATTGTGGTACGTGGTATTTTCTTTGGAGTAGTAGGATATATATTATATTATGTAATATATTATATTGTTATAGAACATCATGTTACAAGTGGTAATAGATCTATTTTCAACATATGCATGCTGATATTTGTGTATTTGTTTATTTATTTCCAGTTTGATGACCAGGTAAGTCCACTGGGCCAAGCAGAGCCCATTTTCAGTGGAGGCCCATGGAGAAAAGCTCCAAAAGCAGTTAACAGAATATAACATAAGTACAGTATGAAATATACAGTATACAAAAGCATGAATATACAATTTAAAATACAAATACAAAATCAGGGAGTATACGTTTAAAAACACAAATGTTAAAATACAGATAAAGTCAAAAGTAATACAGAAAATATAATTAAAAGTACAAGTCAAAAAGTGTTTATACAAGTTTAGTGTTTGTTCTAACAATAATGTTAGTGACCAGAAGTGATAGTAGATGAGATTGAATGGAGGTTTGAAAGAGACAACAGTGTAATTTAGGTGGTTTCAAGTCTCAACCTTTCCAATTATGACAATAATTATGACATGGCCTCAAGCTCAATGCCAAAAAGTGCATTGTCATCCCCTTTGGTAAAAACTCTGTACCCATGAACTACAACATAGGCGAAAGTATACTTAACACCGAAAGTATGATAAGAGACCTTGGGACACAGGTGGACAGTAGTCTCTCCTTTGATAATCACATCGCCACAGTAGTCAGGAAATCCTTCTACGTGGCACACCTCATCACAAAAGGTTTCTCATCCAGAAAAAAAGAGGTCATTGTTCCCCTCTACTCATCACTCATTAGACCCATTATAGAGTACAACGCCCCTTTTGGTATGCACCTCACAAGACATCTCCAACAACTGGAAAGGCTGCAGAAATACCTCACAAAGAGGATTAACGGCCTCAAACAGATGCCCTACGCTGACCGTCTCAAAAAACTCCAGCTTTACTCCGTCGCATATCGCCTACTCAGAGGTGATCTCTGCCTAACATACAAAGCTATGTCAAACCCAGAGCTGTTGGACATGCTCCACTTAAAGAAAATCCCAATCCCTCCGAGCTACACGCTCTAGGGACCTAAACCTTGTCACCACAATAAACAGAACATGCCAGAGGGATAGATTCCTATCCCAGAGACTTCCCATACTCTAGAATAAACTACCTATCTATATCAAACAAAGCTCCTCATTAGCACTCTTCAAGAAAAATCTTGATGATTGGATGGGAAATAGGAAATTCACCCCTGGGATCACCTCTGTGGCTCTGCTCGACAGTGGCACAGGAAAATAATTTTCTTGGATGACAAAAGCCAGGGTACCTTTTTGGCTGGGCTTGTATAGGCCCCAGGGCCGATAGCCTAGTACCTACCTATGAACCTATGAACCTATAATGTATCCAATATAACCTTCCACATTATTTTTCCACAACATGTAAGTAAACTTATGGGTCTGCATGACTCTGGGTTTGTCCTACTCCCCTTTCCCTTAAAGACAGGTTTAATAAGTGCATGTCTCCAATCATAAGGAGTCTCTCCATATTTATATGACCTAGTAAATAACAGGTATAATGGTTCTGTAAGTGCATGCAGAAGTGTCTGCGGGTCATTATTACTAATTCTATCTCCTTCCAGTGCTTTGTTTTGTTCCAGTTTGCCTAATTCTTTTTCAATATATTTCAATATAATCTCATTTGATTTCAGTATCTGAGGTTATCTGGATGTCACTATGGCAATTTATCACCCCCTTTGTGGAGCCAAACTGCTTTGCATAAGCTTTTGTAAATATATCTACAATTTATTTATTTAACATTTGTTTATCAGAAAAGTCCGACTGGGACAGAGCCCATTTTCAGTGGAAGCCTGGGGAGAAACGCTTCAGATGCATGGCTTTGGAATAAGGGTGGAAACTAGTGCACCCGGAAGAAACCCACGTGAACTCAGGGGGGACATGCAGGGTCCACACAGAAGGCACTCCAGCCGAGAATCAAACTGGAGAACCTCTTGCTGTGAGGCAACAGTACTAACCACTGCACCACTGCACAGTTGTTAGTGTTACACTCCTCTGTTGTGTCTGACAATAAATTTTAGAATCTACATACAATTTGTCAATCTGTACATCTTTTTACTCCTGTCACACCTTATATGTCTATAAAATGGCTTCCAATTATGCTCAATATCTTTTCTACAAATTTTCCTTGATCTTGTCTTATACACTGTTTAATTTGTCTGTTCAACTTTATTCCAGTCTTGAAAGCCATAGTTTGACATATTTTCCATTTGTTATATATTTTTGTCTCTCACCTTAAGCAAGTACCTTGTTCTTATGGGTATATATCCTCCTGATGTTGTGTGCCTGGATCCTGATGTTATATATATTTTTTATTTTTTTTTGTATTCAAACAATTTCTCTTTCAAAACTTTCTACATTCCTCTGCATTTTTTTCCACTGAACACATCAGTCCAATTAGTTTTGCATACTGACGGTTTTGCTTCTATATAATCTGTCATTAATCTTTTCTGTAATTGGTTTAGATTTCAGTTTGGCAGAATTATTTAGCAAGAAATTAACCTTTATAACCCCATGATAACTGCACATCAATGGTCGTAAAACTTGACATGGAGTAACAGTAATTTCCTTAGGATCACAACCAATGTCTAGCATGTTTAATTCCTTGGTAGGCCTTTTTACAACCTGAAGCAAATGTTGTTCCTGGACATACATTGTAAATAATTTCCTTATTAATGCTGTTGAATCAGGGTTATTTGAATCTGTTTCTGGTAAATTTAAGTCCCCAGACACTATTATTCTTCCTTCCTGTGTTTCATACAAGAAATGCATGAATTCCTCTAGGTCATCAGCACTTGATTTTGGTGGTCTGTACACTCCAAGAATTGTATGTTTGGGGTTGTCTTTATTGCCAAAGTTATACAATCTACAGTACTGGTGTTACCATTGAATATGTAATAATCACAGGTCTCATAACTATCTCTAATCCCTATCTTAACACCTCCACCTGATTTTTTGTTAGAATGCCTGTTACAATAAAAATATTTATACCTCAAGTCTTCCTTCTCTGTCTCTACCCTTGATAACACATCTATCAAAGTTGCACCCAACACTAAACTACTTGGGGTCATTATTGATGATCAACTTAAATTTGTTCTTCACATCCAAAACTGCGTCAGAACAACACATCAAAAATGGGCTTACTTTATAGAAACAAAATATTCCTCACAAGCGAATCTAAACTCCACTAGCAGAAGCCTATCTACTTCCCACCCTACTATATGCTGCCCTTATCCTTACTAACCTACAAACAAATCTATTGACTAAACTTGAACAGGCATACAATAAAACTGCTAAATTTGCTGCTAATTTACCTTACCACTCTCACCACTGCGTATCACTAAAAAATCTAAACTGGCTCAAACTACACCATCAACTCCTTCTGCCTCAGCTACTCCTGACTCACTCCATTTTAATCCAACCCCATTCCTTCCTGCTCTCTCAACACGTATCATTACCTACACTCCTAACCATACTCTCCGCAGCTCAGAGCAATACCTCCTCCAGATCTACAAACCGAATACAACCACTAGCAAGCTTCTCTATGATTACTCATTAACAAATGCTTGGAACAAACTCCCTCTATCTTTAAGATCTATCTGTAGCTTAAACTGTTTCAAAAAAACTTTAAAAGATTATCTACTAAATTCTTGGACCTGCTCTTACAGTCACCCTTCTTAATTCCACCCGACCTCTTTCTCAATCTCCTCTCCTTTTTAAGTGTTTATTTCACTCCATCTTTCTTCCTCCATTCTATCTTAATATTTATTATACCTTAAATTGCTTGTTCCTGTTGAATCTCTTCCACTCTTTCCTTATTTGTATTTTACCCATCTCCTGCTTCATAATTGCTAGCAACTGTATTTTTGGTCCAGCTGCTGAAAAACGTTTTGTTAGATATTGTAGTCCTTGTAGTCCTTTACTTCTACTAAATCTATGTCCTAGGATGAAACTACCAGGAAATGCTGTAAAACTGTTTGTTAGCCACATTTTATTTTATGTAATATTTTCTTTTTTCCGTGTAATTTTCATTTGAAGCTTTTCTCCTTAAGTGTCCACTGAAAATGAGCATATGCCCATTTGGACTAACCTGGTCAACAAATGTCAAATAAATAAAAAAATAAATACCCTGTGTGATGTCTCCTCTCTGGGCTAGTAATCAAGGAGCCTAAATCCTCAACACAGACACTGGAGAGGGACGTTCACTTGGAACAAAAATAGATACAAACAGTACTTCCATATGCAGCTCTCTGCATCAAGCACAATTTCCCTTAAGAGCACACAGGGAATACACTCATCCCGGGGTCTGGGGTACTATCTGTCTGTCTCCAGGGCCCAAATGAGACTCCCTACTGGCACAGCTATAGAGTTGAGTCCTTAGCTGAGTGAAACTAGTACTTCATGTCCCTGCTCCAAGCAGTTGACACACACACACACACACACACACACACACACACACACACACACACACACACACACACACACACACACACACACACACACCTGGGAAAGCCTGGCACAGATTTAATTGCTATGCTCCCTTCTGCCCAGACTGTAAGGTAGTTACACCAGACACTCCAAAGCCAGCTACTCTAAAGCTCTTACAAGGGTACCCAATTATACTGAATGAAATTAATATTAATAAAAAATGATGGTGTTTGATTAATGCAGTAAGACTTTCAGGGGTGGCCACAGAGTCACCAAGTAGATATAAACACTCACAAAGTTTAAATTATTCTCTAAAGGACCAGCCACAATAAAAAAGTTTAAATATATTTAATAATGAATAATAAAAGAACATGAAAACACTGAATATCTGTCTGCAATAAACACTAGCATTTCAGTCACAGGAAATATTAAAATAACACAGATGAATAGATTCACACAGATACAGAAAAACAGTACTTAACTAATCTCAATATATTTTCCTGACTGATCTAAAGATTTGCTATTCCCTGGTCAGTTACAAGAGCAAGGCAAGATGAAGTAGGTCAGTGGTCTTCTTTCTTTGTCAGGTTCCAAAAACAGACTGCAATGAGACTTCAGTCTCATCTAGTATTAAAATATAATTTTTGTCCAAGATTACAGATTGATATCACATACCTCTGGTCATTTGACTTTTGGTTCCCATACTACCCACTTTCCTAGCAAATGACCCAGAATCTTACACACATGCATCAGTAATATACATACATAGAGCTTTGCTAAGATCTGTTGCAGCTTCTGGAAGTCCTAAAACAATAAAACACTTCCATTCTTCCTGCAGGAGCTAATAAACCATTCTCTGGCACAGACATTTCATCTCTGGTTGCAGTTAGAACTGTAAGATAAAATCTTTATGGCCTAAATTAAGTAATTTAATTTCATACTATTTTTCAAAATTAGCTGGAGCTAAGCTTCACCTCTTCTCTTCCAGTATCTTCGGTTACAGTATTAATTTGAATATTTATAATACAGTCTGACGTACAAGTGTATTTCTTTTTCTATCCAGCAGGACACAGTGTTGACACATTTTTAACACAAACAGCTTAAAAATACATTTTTCAACACAAGCATATGTACAAACCAGTTTGATATACAAATTATATTTAATTCATTACAAAATTACAGCTAGCTGTACTGGCATATGTTACACATCCATTACCCTACTTCTCCTGGCATAGGTGGCAGCACCTCACATCATCACACTCTGACAGAGCTGATTTCCAGTTGTTGTTCTTTAACCATATTTTACAAACAATAAAAACATCAATCTTATTGGAACATAGCAACATTGCCAATAAAAAAGACTTTATTATTAATGCTCCTAGCATTAACAACCAGCAGAGATACATCAAACATTGCTGTCTATGAACTATTAGATTTTTCCCTGGCAAAAATCCTGCCTTGTGTTTGTCAAATCTTGGAAAACATCTGCTGAAAAAAATTATCTTTCATGATCTTAACAAGTGCATGCCATCTTGTCTAAAAACAAGTGTGTCCAAAATTAGGCTCGGATGCTCTACACATTTCAATTTTTTTAAATGGAATATTTTTTTCATGCAGGTATTTACCCAAAAAATCTTTTCATTCACAGTGACCTGACTCTCCTTTCTATATATGATCTGTGAGAAATATGTTTTAACAACTGTACAAGCTACGCCATCTAAGAGGGCTGTCCTGTTCCCTACTAAAAGTCAGAGGTCTCTTAGAATTAGATTATTTCTACAAACATGAATAAAAACAGATCCATAACTCCTTACATAAAGGCATTCTAAGGCCTTTCTCACATCCTCTATTTTTGGTCCTGGCAAACACAACACTACTCAATATTCATTATCTTTTCTGCAAATGTAAGTATCATTTCCTTTAATAATAGAATCTCCAATTACAAGAATATCTTCCCTGGCGAGATCTGAAGAATCTTAAACTTCTAGTTCAATAATGTCTGCTCTATCAGTTTTTAGAAAAGAATAATCTTTATCAGGATTAGTTTTATTAATCCCGCTCTTTTCATTGCTTATTAAATTTGCAGACTTAAAATTCTCATCCACTTGGCTTTGTACATCCACTGCTTGAGACATGTTGTCAGCTTCTGTCTTTCTCCTATTTTTTTCTTACAGTAACTCTTCAATCCTTCCACATTCAGCTTGGATTCCTTCCTTTTCACCTACCCCTTGCCTCTTTTTCTACCTTTTCTTTTGGAAAAATTAGGTCTTTTTCTGCACATTGAAGGTTTTCTGGTAGAAAAAAATGTTATAATTTCTTGTGATCTGTGTGTTACATAACAAAACATTTCCTTTTTAGTATGTGTTACCCCTGCTTTATAGAATAAATCAGTTTCTTTTTCTTCCTTATTTGTTGTGAATTTCTTCCTTTCTTTCTTTTTTTATTTTTTATATATATTCTGAATCTTCAGATTGCTGAATACTTACATCCATAATTCTGAAGTTGTCAGTGGTATTATCTTGTTCAATAAAGGTTGAGTGATCTTCACTTACAATAGACACATCATTTCCTAAATGTGTTACTGAAGTTGCTCTTTGCCAAACATTATTTATCTCATCAGTCCAGTCATTCATATATGTAACAGCTGTTCTCCAAGCTGTGCCAATTGCACAAGTGCAATCATTAGTAAGTCTCAATTTACTTCTAACAATGGTAAGCAAATCATCCAGCTGTTGACATGAGGAACACATATCACCAATGTTATCAAGTGCTACCTGTAAATATACATAACATTTAGTACACTGGGCGAGATTCTTGATTGCTTCTTTATTGATAATCAGTACAAGGTACTCCCAATACAGGTGTTAATAATATAAATGAAGACCTTCCTGGATCCAATCTCACATTTTATGTAGATGATATTGTACTCTTCCAAGCTAATATATTACATAAATCATACAATAACAACTACAGGCAGGCAGGCTTCACAAAATAATATTTCAGCTGTCAATTAACTATAAAATTAAGCTTAATCCAGTGAAGAGAAATGCAATGCTATCTGTCTCCACCTATACAGTAGTCAACCTATCTAGCATCATACTTAAAGATCCAAAAGACAATTTGATCCCAAACATCTACAAATGCCAAAGCTTGATATTTGATGTATTTCAGTCACTTGTTACCCACACTGATTATATTACAAACAAAGTGCATTAACATTTCAAATTATGTTAAAAAATCTCTCATCTATGTTCCTCATCAGGTAGGAGAGCAATTGCCAAACATTCCCTCTTACCGAATCTGAAATAGGGATTGCCTAGACTTGCCATACACTCCATCTACCATACAAATAAGCACCAGAGTGTGGAGAATAAGACCCTCACTCACCACTGCAATGTCATTAAAGAGGTCTGTTGTTTGCCAGTTACTGATAGGGCATCTCTTTCTGTCAGCTGTTTTTGTCTAATATTTAAAATATTAAAACAAGGATACTGGTCACTTCAAGACCAAGACTATAATTTAGGATAAAGATAATACTATTTAAAAAGTAGCCAGGTAGACACTATTACACTGATCATGCCCCTTTATAAATAAAATATGGGAAAAGGCATTCCTAGACTAAGGCCTACTGCCTGGAATCATCTATGTAAAGAAATAGAGGCTCTTTCAACAATTAATGAAAACAAAGTTTTCCTGTATAAGTACTTTATCAATGAATTTATCTGCAAATGTTAGAAGGATACTTGTTTAATTCATTTGCTCAGTTGACCAATGTATCTATTTGTAAATGTTAGAAGGATAATTGTTCAATTGAATTTTTCAGTCGTTTGATAATTCCTGAATAAAGGCAAAGGCCATTCAGAAAGCAGAATCTTCAATGAATGAATATGACCTGAAACCCAACCACGTATCAAGTTGTTTTCTGAATATTTGCAAAGAAGACTACTGAATATGTAAAGGAACCCTGTTTCAAAGTCAAACAAATAACTACGTTAAATGGTTTGCTCTTACTACTGTCCTTGAATTCTCAATTCTGTAAGTAAAATATTCACCTCTGCTTAATATGTTTGTATTCAATAATTCAATATTTAGTAGAGATCAATATTTTTCACTCCATAGCCCCCTTTAGACTAAATGATGTTTACCCCTCAGATATCTGCAACTGATTGAAAAGAAGCCTAGACTTTCTAGTCTAGATGGGCATGATTTATCTCTACAAATAATAACACACCTTGCAGAATTTCTCTGAATGCCTTCTAAAACCAGGAGATTACCTTTCGTGGAGAAGTAAAGCATGTTGTACTCAATGATGGGCGGAACTTATATTATGATCAACCTGAAAAGATATTCATTGTTTCTTGAAAAGTTCTTAAAAATTAAGTCAATAACTTTTAATGCCTTATCTTTAAGGCGTTAGCCCTGCACTTAAAATTACTATATATAATAATACCTAAATCCTTATATTCTAACTCTTGGGGACCTAAGTTTATTTGATATTCAACCATTGATCTCCCAAAGTGCAAAGCAGTGCGTTTATCCTTATCAACTTTTAGTCCAGTTAAGTCTAACCAGTCAGTCACCAAAGACATGTAAGTGTTGAAGTTTTCAATATCCTCTGTCCATATAGGTTCATAGGTTCATAGGTTCATAGGTTGGTACTAGGCTATCAGCCCTAGGGCCTATACAAGCCTAGCCATAACAATTCCCTGGCTATTAATTCCCACATTATTTACTTTCCTGGACCCCTATCTAGCAGGGCGACTGACGTGATCCCTGGGGTGAATTTCCTTTCTCCCATCCAGTCGTCAAGGTTCCTTTTGAAGAGGTCCAAAGAGGCACTCTGCTTGACATGTATGGGCAATCTATTCCAGAGTCTGGGGAGTCTCTGGGTCAGGAACCTATCCCTCCAGCATGTTTTGTTTATTGTGATGACAAGGTTTAGATCCCTGGAGCGTGTAGCTCTGAGGGATTGGGATTTCTTTAAGTGTAGCATGTCCAACAGCTCTGGGTTTGAAATGGCCTTGTATGTTAAGCAGAGATCGCCTCTGAGTAGGCGATATGCCACAGAGTATAGCTGGAGTTTTTAAGGCGGTCAGCGTAGGGCATCTGCTTTAGGCCTGTGATTCTTTTAGTGAGGTATTTCTGAGGCCTTTCCAGTTGTTGCAGATGTCTTGAGAGGTACATACCAAATGGGGCGTTGTATTCTATAATGGGTCTAATGAGGGATGAGTACAGTGGGACAATGACCTCCTTTTTTCTGGATGAAAAGCCCTTCGTGATGAGGTGTGCCACATAGAAGGATTTCCTGACTGTTGTGGCGATGTGGTTATCAAACGTGAGACCACTGTCCACCTGTGTCCCTAAGTCTCTTATCACACTTTCTGTGTTTAGTATACTGCCACCTATATGGTAATTCATGGATACATGTTTTTTCCCAAAGGGGATAACAATACACTTCTTGGCATTGAGCTTGAGCCCATGGCTCTGGCACCAAGCATCTGTTTCTGTAAGGCCCTTTTGTAGAGTATCCACATCATTTGGGGATTCAATAATGGCTCCCAGTTTGCAGTCATCTGCAAACTTTGTTAGCCAGAGTCCCTTAGTGTTGACCTGTACTTCAGAGAAGTAGATGCCAAACAAGAGCGGCCCCAGGACTGAACCCTGAGGTACTCCACTTGTCACTTATCTGGAGCTGGATTTGGAGTCAGCTACTTTTATAGTGTGGGTTCTATCAGTAAGCCATTTAGCAACCCATTGGGTGACATAGGGATTAATGCCCAACTTAGTAAGTTTATCTATGATTCCAGAGTGGGGATGGTGTCAAAGGCCTTGGCAAGGTCTAGATAGGCTGTGTGGACCACCTTACCCTTGTCCATGGCTCTGGAGACTGATTCAAAGAAGTTAATCAGGTTCAGGAGACAAGATCGGCCCTTCACAAACCCAAACTGGGTGGGGTCCAGTGTTTGAAGGTTGCCAATGTCTTTGTTTATAAGTTCCATGATAATACGCTCCATGGCCTTGCAGATAAGGCTTGTCAGACTGATGGGACGGTAGTTTCCGGGATCCAAGGTGGATCCCCTTGTGGATTGGGATAACTGTAGCTCTACGCCACTCAGTGGGCACGAAACCTGAGGTGAGGCTATGATTAAACATGACACTTAGGTGAGGTGCCAGTTCATATTGTAGTTCATGTAGTACACAGCCGGGATGTCATCTGGTCCCATGGATGCTGTATTCTTGGCTTTAGAGAATGCGTTTTGTACCTGTGTGGCGTTATTACTGGAATTTGGCAATCTTCCGGTATTGAGATGGGCCATTTAGGGGTGAGAGGGGTGAAGTTGGCACTGAATCGATCTGCCAGGATATTGGCAATATCCTTTGGATCAGTATATTTAATGCCATTCTGTTTTAGCTCAGAGCAGATCTGAGCATTGCCATTTAGATTTTTGACATAGTTATAGAATGCTTTGTGGTTATCTTTGGAATCTTTGGCAATTTTATTTTCGTAACTAGCTTTGGAGGATTTTATGAGGCATCTCAGTTTCTTACTGAGGCTAGTACGGAGTTTTGCATCCTGGGATTTTCCTCTTTTCTGCAAAAGTTTCTTCCTTTTGTTGTAAAGTTTGTTTATGGCAGGGGACCACCAGATTGGCTTCCTTTTTTTGGATGAGAGCATTTTGGTTCTATTTGGGATGGCACGATTCATGCATGAGTGGATGTGCTCGTACAGTGCCTTAGTGTAGGATTCAGCAGTTTCAGTTCCCGTCTGCATGGGTGTCATGAAGTTTGTCACTTCTGACTTAAGTAGCATGAAGCTGGCTTTGGAGAAGTTTTTTATGGTGGTTTCTTTACTGGGGGGTGGGGGTGGGATGTGGATGTTAAGGGTGATTAGCTTATGGTCAGACCTGACTAACGAGGGGCATTGATTTCCCATGTTGGTAATGACCAGGTCTAGGATATTGGAGCCCCTGGTAGGACTATGGATTAGTTGATCCAGGGCGTTGGAATTTATGAATTCCAAGAACCGTTGCGCAAAGGTGTTGGGACATGAGTAGTTTTCCCAGTTAATGGCAGGGTAGTTAAAATCACCCAGTATTAGGGTGTTTGGTTCTATCTTAATATTTTCCAGTATGTTTAGAAAGGTGTAGTGAGAATCTTGGGGTATGGTGGGGGATCTGTAGCAAGCTACAATTTGGATTGCAGTCTTACCTAGTGTTAGTTGCACTTGGAGAATTTCAGACACATTGTGTTGGCCAACTTGCCTGGTGGTGTGAATATCCTTGATGAATATTGACACTCCTCCACCTTTAGTGTTTCGGTCCTGGTTTGGTGGCCGAAAAGTGTGGTAAGAGTTGTAGCCTGGTATTGCAGGGGTGCTCTCTGGAGCCTTGAACCAGGTCTCAGTTACTGCACAGATATCGATGTTCTCCATTTTTAGGAGTGCCTCGAGAGTGCATTTTGAGGTTTAGACTTCTAGCATTGAGTAGCATTACCTTCAGATTTTGCATGGTTGTACCTGTTACGGTGGGGGTTTTGTCCTTTGAAGTTTGCCTAAAAAAGGCACTATAGCGGTGGCAAGAGCCTTAGCCAGTAACCTGAATCCCAGGGGCGACAGGTGCAGACCATCTCTGGCAAAGCATCGTGGTCTGTCAATCATGTCATCCCAGGCAGACAGATGCTGGATCCCCTTTGAATGACACCATAAGCTTAGCCAATTGTTGAAGTCTATATTAAAATCGCCGAGTACTATGCGATATAATATCGCAACCTGGGTATAACACGAATCAGTTTCACTACTACTACAATGATATTGTAAATAATCTGCAGTGTCTAAGTATTCTCACAATTGATTATTTGTCAGATGTAAATGCTGCACATAATGCTAATTCCCTATTACATTTTATCATCTCCTTCAGCATGCCCTTTACTTATTCACTCATTAAATTAAACTGCCACTCTTACTTTTACTATTATCTATACTCTCTATTCCCTATACTCTCACTCATTACGAAAACCTACAATTCATCTTCTCACCAATCCCTTAAACAAACATTAATAATAAATCTTGAAATCCTTAGCCATTCTAACATAACATCCACCTCATCCTATCTATCACCTAAATACCACAGAGTAGCCCATTTTACATTTACACATTTTAGGAAAGCGCAACTTAACTACACTAAACCACTGAAGCATCCATATAGTCCTCTCAAATATCCTCTCCTTCACGGGGACATTCATCCCAACCCAGGACCTTATAACAACACCCTAAGACAGCTCGCCCCCCCTTCACTCCCACTAATTCACTACTCATAGCTCATCTCAATATAAGGAGTGTTAACAATAAAGTAAGCCAACTGCACGCTCCACTAGATACTCACTCTTTTGATATCCTATGCTTAACTGAAACCTGGCTTAAACCTGTTACAAAAGACAATGAAATACTCTCACCTGGTTATAACATCCTGAGGTTAGACCGAACTACCAAAAAGGGTGGTGGGGTAGCAATATTGCACAAATCTCATTTACAGGTCACATCCATACTGGTACAACCCCCTCTAGAAACCAATGTGGAAATTCTTATCTCCAAGCTCCAGCTCAATACTACTAAATCTATTAACATAATATGCTCCTACCTACCCCCGGGCAATAACATCAGCATCCTAGAAAGTATCCTCTGCTGCCTCTCTACATCCTTCCCTCAAGAAACCATAGTACTCGACGATTTTAATATAGACTGGAACTCCTGTACCACTCTAGAACCCACAACCCATATAAACCTCTACGGCTTCTCTCAAACTATTACTACCCCCACCAGAATCCATAAACCCACCAGCAAATAAAGTATATTAGACTGGATCTTAATAAACTGCCACTCTCTCTCTTACAAAGTAGGTGTCCTTCCTGATGATATTAGTGACCACTCACTAACCTACCTATCTAGACAAAAATCCTATATTCCAAATCAACCTACTTTTAAAATCACCCGCAACAAAAAAAATTTTAATCCAGTCAATTTTCAGGCTGAGCTTCAAGCCTGTGACTGGTCACCCTTAAGGCACCTGCCAATTGACGAAGCAGTATCCCATTTTAACTCCAAATTCCTACAAATTTTAGAATTCCATGCCCCCTCACGCTCCATAAGAACTAGATGCAAAGCAGCCCCATGGCTCACTAAAGAAACCAGACAACAAATCCTACAAAGAAATAAAATCTGGTCCAAATGGAGAAACACCAAAGACCCAATTGATCAGCAGCACTTTAGACAACTAAGAAATGCCACCGAGAGGATGGCCTAATGGTTAAGGTGTTTGCTTTACAAACACAAGATAAAGGGTTTGAATCTCACAGGGGATAAGTGGCTAGGCTTAAAATGGCTCACAAGGGCAGTTAGCCTAGTACTAATCTATGAACCTATGAACTTCAGGATAAAAAAAAACTATTTCTTCAAATTCCAACAAAATTACCATAGTCAACCCCAAAGCTTCTGGTCAGGCATAAATAAACTATTACATCCAGGATACTCCAAAACACCCACCCCATCTGGTCTCTCCCAAAACTCTCCAAATAAGATTGCTGATGCTTTCAACAGCTTTTTTTACTGAAACTGTCCAATCTCTAGCTAACTCCTTACCACCTCCCAGCCCTACCCTATCATCCTCCCCCACTACCTTACCACCTACCTTTCACTTAAAACCTATTCCTACAGCCCTCATCTATACTCTGCTTCATAAACTCAAACCCTGTACACCCTCAGCCGACCTGCTACCACCTGAATACCTTCAAACTGTTGCTAAAGCTCTTGCCTACCCCATCTCTATTCTAATTAATAGAACCATAACTGAAGGCTCCATTCCTTCACTATGGAAAATCTCTCACATAATCCCACTTCACAAAGGAGGGAACTTAACTGAACTCTCCAACTTTCGGCCCATAGCCCTACTATCACCACTAGCCAAAATTATGGAAAAATGTATCCACCAACATATTCTCGAACACATTCTCCAATATAACCTTCTATCTGACTGTCAACATGGTTTTAGACCATTCCACAGTACCACCACTGCTCTCCTATCCTTTACAGACTGTATTAATAAACATCGTAACAATAATATGCTCTCCTCTGCTCTGTTCATTGATCTCTCTAAAGCTTTTGATATGGTCAACCATCAATTACTACTCAGTACACTCAACTCATTTTCACTTGACACACAGGCATTACAGTGGTTCAAATCCTATATGCACAATAGACAGCAAGCTGTCCTTTGGGATAATAACCTATCCAAACATCTCCCTATTACCCTTGGTGTCCCACAGGGCTCTGTCCTGGGACCTCTACTCTTCTCCATATTCATTAATGACCTTTCTACTAATCTACCTCTACCTACCTGCATACAATACGCAGATGACTCCACTTTGATTTGTAAAGCAACCACTTTATCTGAACTCCATGTCATCACCCAATCAGTATTCAACCAAGTAGAAAACTGGTTCCAACAACATCATCTCCTCCTTAACGCCAAAAAAAAACAAGCTATTACTATTTACTCCAACTAACAAATCCACCCCACTAGACTTCTCTATTACCTCCATCGATGGTACAATCATAGCTCCTGACCCAACTACAAAACTCTTAGGTGTATTGATTGACCACAGCCTCAACTTTGACGCTCATATTAATGCCACCATCAAAACTGTAAACAGAAAACTTGGATCCTTATATGAGATAAAACCTTTTCTTACGCCAGAACAACTACTGCCCAGACCCATCTGATCTCCGCTCTCTTCTATGCCTCCCCAGTTTATACTAATCTTTCCAAAAGCAACCTAAACAAACTGTCTACTTCTTATAACAATATTGCCAGGTTTGCTACTGGGTCCTAATTTAGAACACATCACTGTCTAAACCTAAAACGTCTAGGATGGCTTGAACTAAATAACCAGCTAAAATTTCAACAACTCTCCATTACTCATAAAATACTATACCAGCCTAGTAATACTCCTATTCTCAGTAGACTCATCTGCCCCTACACAAACCTTTCTAACCTTCGCTCAGCAAATAAACTACTGGTTACCACCCAGAAATCACATAACAAGGCAGGTGATTCTCTTTTCTCTAATTCTGTGGGGAAGATTTGGAACAAACTTCCCCCAATCATTACCTCTCTTTAAAAATCAACTAAAAATTCACTTAAAAACACATTGGCTTCTCCTTGTACTAACACTGACTAACCCCCCCCCTCCCCACCATAACCTTTTCTATATATCTCCTCCTTAACACACTTTGAAGTATTTAGCAATTTCATCACTCTTCCCCGTCCTAGTATCTTATTCCCATCATGCTATCACTGAGCATGCTCCTTACTACATATTCCTTCCTCAGTGAACTCTTATCTTCCCACCTCGTACATAAACCAATCTATTTCTTTCACTATGACTATAATTACTTCCTCATGTACTTATCCTCCATAATTTCTCCTACTTCCCTGTCCTCCATAATTTCTCCTACTTCCCTGTGTTATACACCTTTCATAACCTTTTTATACACCTTTCATAACCTTTTTATATCATTTCAAAGGCACATTCATACCCGTTATACTAATTTTGAATGATCTATCTCTTTCCCTTGGTCATAATACTGTATTTTACCTTATTAAACCCAGTACTCAAAATCTGTATATTTTTAGTTCTGTATAACTTAAGTTGATAAAGAAATTCTTATTTACTTTACATATTGCATGTATCTTTTTTGTATTGTCTTGATTTTATTTAGTTTAAAAGTGGAGCTTTTCTCCCTGGGCCTCTACTGAAAATGGACATGTATCCAGTTAGACTAGCCTGGTCAACAAATGTAAAATAAAAATAAAATAAAATAAATAAAAATAAAAATAATCTATATTGTCTAATTGTTTGTAAAACTGAATATTATTTAAGTTTTTTAAATGTCATGTATAGCTGTATAAGGATATCTATACTAATCCACAGGTTTCTTTTTGCATTTATAATATTCTCACCATTATAATGTAATGAAAGTATATATTACATACTCCTCTAGAGTATGGGTCACAACTGGAACTGACCAACTCACCTACCTAGTCAATACATATGAATAAATAAATAAATACATAAACCAACAAACAAACAAAGATGTTTAGTGGTTCATTCAATAGTTTAGGCAATGCCATACTGAACAGCAATGTCTACACAACAAAATATTGCTACAGATTTGAGGACTGTGCTGTAGTCAATCCTGACATATCTAGGCAATGGAGATTTTCATTGAGAAGGTCAAAAACCTGTTCTACAATATTACTTAACATATGATGCATTATAGGCTATTTCCAGCATAGTCTGGGGATTGCAGATGGTAGATATCAGTCAGTGCCCTTAAGCATATCTGGCATTGCCTGCAACACACATCAGATTATATATTATATATAAAACAAGAGACTCTGCAAGGGAAAAGCACTCAATCCTTTAATGAATTCACTTGGTTCTGACAAAAGTGCATACCATGTTTGTCATATTATATATTCATTCAAGAGCGGCCAATTTTCCCTGGAGCATCTTTTTTGTTTTATATGGTGCTACACTAAATATCAGCAAAACTGAAATTATATCAGTAAAGGGTATATGCCCTTTCCACACTGTTATGTAACCTCTGAGTTGTTATATACAATTAGCAGGGAGTTTGGGCGGCTTGCATACCTGCAAAAACATTGGCTTTGGATCTGGTTAGGTATTGGCAATATTTAGTGCTTAGATATTTTTAGCTGTTGATATTAAGGGGTTTAGTTACATTTCCATCAATATTTAGACTGCCAATATAAAGGTGATTATATTAAGTGCATATACACTTAGCAATGGTCCCAAATTCACGTCTCATATTGGTATTCTGGAAAGAAATATCGGTTTAATATTCTTGTTTTTGGTCTGACATAAAATTTTATTTATGCTTCATGTATAATGTTTGTTTATTTGTTTGTATAAATTCAATTTTTTGCCTTTTACCCACACTACATTTAGTTGGCATTAGGTTGGTATCAGAATTTTTGACTTATAAGTGTTTTGTTTCCAAAAATGCTGTTAACAAGGACTTTTCAGAATGTAACAAGCATCAACAATTTTTACACTACCAAAATATGCATTCCTGGTAAATGAAAAATAATTTTCAGAACAAATAAATCATTGAAGTTTTTAGGTGCATTATCGATATTAGAGATTATTCAAGTAATCTCTCAGCTAAAATCATACAAGATGTTAATAGTCACAGAGATGATTTTGATTCCCCATTCAAAGGGAGAATAGCACTGTTGCCGATAATATTCACAGTCCCCCGGATTCATGAAGCTCGACGCAAGGCCGGTGTAAGGCCTGCGCTGGCTGTGCGGCGTATAAATGGTGTAGTAGCGCCATATGCATATTAATGAAGGTGCGCCGCTACCACATCCACGTGCATAGGACACGTGCGCGAGTGCATGGGGCGTTACTAAGCTGCGCCCGGAGGCGTGTCAATGTCGGCTGGCGATGAGCAACCTAAACTGCTGAATATTATAGCCTGCCTACAATAGTAATCGCACCTATCAGTGTCCGTGGATAATGAAACGTATGCAAAGCATGCAAGACAGTTCCTGGCCACACAAAATGGAGAACCAAACAGAAATGCCCGCAACACAATATGAGTTCCCGTCCATGGAACAAATGATATTTAAAATCGTGTGTCCGTAATGTACTGCACTGTCAGTAGTTATACCCAGTGGAAGTGAAGCGCATCATGTCAGCGCACCGCCAATACACACGTCTAGCCTCATGGGCATGGTCACCAGCAGTCCCACAGTGGTAGTGATAGTACACAGCTGGGCAGTTGTGGCTATATAACAACCGTAAAGAAACCTGACAGTCCAAATTGTATACCAAACACACACAAACATATGTATATCAAAATGTAACCATCACATACACATAGGATGCCATATGCGGAACCGGGATATCCAAAAGCAGAACCCATGCATGCAAATGCAATACGCAACAACCCTTGTATAGCACATAACCCGCACCCATGTCCGAATGTCCACCAAATCCAGCTACCAGCCTTGCGCATCCGTACACCTACATATAGCGAGTATTCCCCATATGTAGTAGGAAGTATCGTCCTAGGCAGTGTCAGGATTGCAAATATGTATCCCACATTTGTAAACATCCCATCACAGGTACGTAAATCCAAATGCCCGCGCGTTAATGTTTTGGCAAAATGTGTGTACATCCCGCGTGGGATAAGTAACCTGTTGAAACCTCAGAGTTGTTTACACGCCACAGTGTCCATTACTGTACACATCTGGACAAAACATGTATGTGTAGGCACTCTACTGTTCAGTTTCTACACAGACATGCAAATCATACTACGCAGGATGGAACAGCTGTCCACCATGCAGATCACCACACTAGGGTTGCCACCTGTTCAGATGGCCAAGGTGGGACATCCCTTGTAGAAATGTGAGAATTTGCAGGATAAAACATACCCCCAGCCAGTGCAAAGGACAGAATTACACGTGTATGCCAAGATAAAAGCTTATTCCATAGCATTTGAATAGCTTATGCTATCCCAAATAATAGTTATGTGTACCAGATACAAAATACCTGTATCATGCAACTAGTAAAGAAAATAAGAAATATATTATTGTCTTAAAATCACAGGACATTTGCCATGTCTTAGGTGTCGTGGCAGGACACAACGGGCCAAAGTGGGACCTCGCCCTGGCAAAGAGGAACAAGTGGTAACCCTACTCCCCACTGAATTATCGACAGTATATATTCAACTCAATCACATACCGACACCACCTCTCAACCTATTACAGCAACAAAACCTGGACAAAGCCTAAAAGGATGGGTGGACAAATAGGGACAGATGTAATTACTGCTCTCAAGCTTCGAAAGTTCACTGAATAATAGTATGTACATAAGCAGGAAATGTTGTGAAGGATGTGGGTAGTCCCCAGTATTACAGAGGTCCGTACATATATACTGTAACAAACCGTCACATATGTTGACTGTACTACTGCATACCCGTAGTTAATTCATAGTTAAGTCATGTGCAAAATAATAACCCTCGTAAGAATGAATACAGTAAATAGTCAAATGTGAATGGGAACACCACTCACAGTGGATTATGTATTGTAACCACCCCCACCCATATTATGTATTGCCAACATCATAAGCTGCTGACAGGTGCCCAAACACCTGTGTCTGTAAACACAGATTAAATGTTTAAAATGGACAAACCCTACCCATGTGCTTTGTCTGACATTTGAACACGGTCAGGGCAGTTCTGTTCACCAGGCAGACAAGCCTAAACCCAGATCACCACATGAACACCCTGACAATTAAAGATCTGTATGTGTCAGGACTATAAGCCTTTGGGTTCTGAATATCCCTGCAGTGATTAAATATGCAGCTTGGGTCCAGAGCAGTAGGGAATAGGGAATGTGTAAGATGTAGTACCGCATTTTTCCCAGCAGGAGAATGGATGTCTGTGACGTAAGTGAAGCGGTGAGGCATATGTTAATGTAGCTATGTACTATGGGTATGCATATAAATGAGTCAGAACACCAAACGTATAGTGGTTACAGCATCCGGCCAACGTGAATGCAGTCCCGGTTGAACTACGACTACAGCACATATAATGTTAAAGTGTAATGAATGCGTCTGTGCTGTACAGACAGTTAAATATGTAAAGGTGAACGTGTGTTTCGCATACATCCGTTAACGGATTACAGATAATTACTGGTACTGTCACAAGTAATAAAGCCCACGTAAGCACAAAGACTTAGTAAACATATGTAACCCACAATAAGGATATGCATGCGCTGCGTAACCCACAATAAGGAAATGCAAGTGCCTGTGTGTGATCCGCTCACAGCATAGTAAATGAATGCTGTTTCCCCCACGTTAGTTATACATTGCTCAAACCTGTTAACCTCGTAAAGTATGAAACCGGACAAAGCCATGCAAACTACCGGTACAAATAGGGACAAACCCCAGATATGTGCCAGAACAAACATAGAAAGTGGATAGAATAATGGGTGTGTCAGTAGCATGGATTCTCTGAAGGGTATGCAGTCGTAACCTGAACTGCTTTCTGGAATTCCCCACCGTAAGTCTCAAATGAAATGCCACTACATTGCCAGATAGACACAGGTTTATGTAAAACACACTGAAGATAAAGGGGCAACCAGCTGTACACTCTGCGACAATCTGTATAGTGGAAAGGTATGGTATGGATATAGATATATGTGTATACACATAATTCACAGACGTAAACCAAAGCAAGTTATGAAATGAGGATTGTACATGTATATATGTATACACAACAGACATATGTCCAGTAGATATGACATATGTACATAAATAGGCCATGTTATAGCTAATATGGGTAGACAAGCAGACATGCACGAAAGGTGAATAAACCGCTGCATTCCAAATCATTGGCCAGAAAGTGACAGTCCAGCAAGTTCTACACTTTAAACATGCAGATAGGTGTCCATTGCAGGACTCCAAAAATTGATTCTTACGTAGTGTCAACCGACATTGACGCAAAATAAGTGACCGCAGCAAATACGAAATAGCTGTACATGCAACAGTATCAGGTGCAAGGGTGATGACACATGTGTCGATAGAATGTATGACGTATGAACTGATATCCGGAGAGTGGGGAGTGCATATAAGTGTCTCCACACTTCAGTACCGCACACATTAAACGTGTAATGGGTACTGTAGAGGGTTGTCAGGTATGGGAATCATGGGTATGCAGAAATGGGCCTAGGTGTTGTTTGGCAGAGATTTCGTAGGCCCGCCCCGTGGGAGTGATGTGGGTATAGCACACACCTATATTCTCAATAATGGGGCAAACCATCCACTGGATATTGCGGAAACCATTTTGGCAATATGTAGGGCCCTATATCAGTGTCATGTAGGCGATTATCATGGATGGACATGCGTACGACCAAGATGGTACCCATAACTGGCAAACTGTCAGAATAACACAGCTGCACTAAGGCATAGTACATGAAATACAAATAGGGACTATATTAGATATACCCCAGACAAAGTCAGAACGTTGTGAGAATACTGGCGTACCCATGAATATGGATGTTATGAGTGTCACTAATCATGTAATGGAAATGTCAGTCACTATTATCTACCGCACAGTTCATAATGCCTTGCCAGCAATTTACCAGAAAGGCACATCACTATGACAAATGTAACAAGGTCAAAGGTCAAACGTCAGGGCGTTTACCCATAATGTGCACAGGTTAGGGGTATGAAGGTAACCTGTCCAAAATACATGTACAGAACTAGTGAAACTAGGTGGACAGGTGAGAAGAAAGACATCAGGACAAATGAGAAAACATGTACAAGTCATACGCATGTACTCCGACAAATGTGAATGACAACGTATGCCCTGTGAATGTCAATGTGGAAGGTTAATAGACACAAAAGTAATGTATCCCTCAGGGTGTCATGCAGTGTCACCGTAACAATGTCCAGTCCATCATACACGTACGTGAGCTCTGCCACTGATGGAAAGCGCAAATACCGGCGCACACATACGGTACATGATAGACCAATTAGTGTGGATAAGCAGCTTATGGCCTGTGTGAGGAATACAACTGTCTGTGTGGGTGTGTCCTGCAATAGAAATGTAATGGCATGTGGCCTGTGATGCCACCATACAGTGTGTGTATTGGTGTCAGAAAGTTGATATTTTGTATCAGACACATACTCCGCAACTGTACAGATTAACGCAGAATGTGCAGAGTTCTGCCTCATATGTTTGGTGTGTTCCACGTAACAACAGTAACATTCAGGCACTTTCATGATAACTGAAGACATGAAATAATGACGAACATGTGATTAAGACACCAAATCCGACAGAAAAGCAATACTAATGCAAAACCTATTATTGTGTCAACTATCTACGTTTGTAAGAGCAACATGTCAATACTGCCCCTATGTGTCCCACTATCAGATAAGGCCTTGTCCAGCAACTTGCTCTAGGAGGTGGAGTGGTATGAACAGAAACAGATACATGTGTGAGGAAACAGCAATATCGACTGCAAGATAATGCAGAAGGTATGAAATGCGCTGCAGTAGGACGTGCAGTACTGTCCGCAGGTATGTGCTGACATGTCAAATGACACAGCAGTCTGCATGAAGAACCTATAGGGCTGTAACCTTTACAAATGATGATAGTGGGACATACCGACAGCCATGCACACAGCACAAATAGACATACACACATCAAAACTAGGCCATGATACATGAAGCCTCCGGCGTGTACGAGTACAGTGAGAGTACAGCAAGGATAGATGTCCGCCAAGATATACAGCAAACGCCTGTAAGGGCGTGTAACACCGCCCGTAACATGGACATTGCATGGACAATGTTGGGATTTGCAACATACCCCATTGGTATGTAAAAGCTCTGCAAATATGCGATACATGAAACAGTCAGCTATCCATGCAAGAGCAGAGTTATGGGCAGAAAATAGATTTTATATATATATATATATATATATAGAGAGAGAGAGATACAGACATACACACACACACACATGTGGCAGGGCTGGTAATCGAACCTACACATGACTACCCTATCACACTACAGCATGACGCATTTACAGAACACGCTACCAAGATTACTAAACACAGCAGACACACAGGCATTCTACTAGGTGCGTGTCAACATCCGCAAAGACAAAGATGTCAGCAGGATACATCTGTGTTGCGAAGCATCTAAAAGCATAACCTGAGTCCCCATTCGGACGGGAGCATGCACACACACACACACACACACACACACACACACACACACACACACACACACACACACACACACACACACACACACACACACATCTGGCAGGCCTGGGAATCGAACTTACACCTAACTACCCTATCACACTACAGCATGACGCATTTACAGAACGCGCTACCGAGATTACTGAACACAGCACTCCCAGAGGCATACTTCTAGGTGGGTGACATCATCCGCAAAGGCAAAGACACCGATAGGGAATGTATGTGTTGTGAGGCATCTAAAAGCATTACTGTGTCCCCAGGCAGCTGGAAACACACACACACACACACACACACACACACACACACACACACACACACACACACACACACACACACACACACACACACACACACACTTGGAAGGGCCAGGAGTTAAACATACACCTACCTACTCTAACACACTACAGCATTACGCATTTACAGAACGCGCTACCGAGATTACTGAACACAGCACTCCCAGAGGCATACTTCTAGGTGGGTGACATCATCCGCAAAGGCAAAGACGCCGATAGGGAATGTATGTGTTGTGAGGCATCTAGCATTACTGTGTCCCCAGGCAGCTGGAAACACACACACACACACACACACACACACACACACACACTTGGAAGGGCCGGGAGTTGAACATACACCTACCTACTCTAACACACTACAGCATTACGCATTTACAGAACGCGCTACCGAGATTACTGAACACAGCACTCACAGAGGCATACTTCTAGGTGGGTGACATCATCCGCAAAGGCAAAGACGCCGATAGGGAATGTATGTGTTGTGAGGCATCTAAAAGCATTACTGTGTCCCCAGGCAGCTGGAAACACACACACGCACACACACACACACACACTCGGAAGGGCCGGGAGTTGAACATACACCTACCTACTCTAACACACTACAGCATTACGCATTTACAGAACGCGCTACCGAGATTACTGAACACAACACTCCCAGAGGCATACCTCTAGGTGGGTGACATCATCCGCAAAGGCAAAGACGCCGATAGGGAATGTATGTGTTGTGAGGCATCTAAAAGCATTACTGTGTCCCCAGGCAGCTGGAAACACACACACACACACACACACACACACACACACACACACACACACACACTTGGAAGGGCCAGGAGTTGAACATACACCTACCTACTCTAACACACTACAGCATTACGCATTTACAGAACGTGCTACCGAGATTACTGAACACAACACTCCCAGAGGCATACTTCTAGGTGGGTGACATCATCCGCAAAGGCAAAGACGCCGATAGGGAATGTATGTGTTGTGAGGCATCTAAAAGCATTACTGTGTCCCCAGGCAGCTGGAAACACACACACACACACACACACACACACACACACACACACACACACACACACACACACACACACACACTTGGAAGGGCTGGGAGTTGAACATACACCTACCTACTCTAACACACTACAGCATTACGCATTTACAGAACACACTACCGAGATTACTGAACACAGCACTCCCAGGGGCATACTTCTAGGTGGGTGACATCATCCGCAAAGGCAAAGATGCCGATAGGGAATGTTTAGAGAGTGAGCGGTCTGAAAGCATATTACCGTCCCAAGGTAGACGTACACAAACACGGCAGTGCTGTCATCGGGCCAACTAAATATCTATGGAGCACAACAACACTAAATAGATACGGGATGCGCCACAGACAGTACACCCTTCGAGAGAGCAACAAGTGTGTTCAATGTAGGCATCCATCGTGACATTGAAATTGGACATCTGGTGCCTGGATGACCACCATGGCTATACAGGATGTCAATGGCCATGCCCACATGCTTAGTATCACACGTCTGTTTGGAATGTACTGTGTGTCCATCTACACAATGGCGTACTGGGTATGCTCACACACTTAGCAGTTGCAAAGGGCCATCTTGCATGCACACGGAGTCTAATCATGGAAGGGCACAGTGTGGAATGTACTGTGTCCATCTACACAATGGCGTACTGGGCATGCTCACACACTTAGCAGTTGCAAAGGGCCATCTTGCATGCACACGGAGTCTAATCACGGAAGGGCGCAGTGTGGAATGTACTGTGTGTCCATCTACACAACGGTGTACTGGGCATGCTCACACACTTAGCAGTTGCAAAGGGCCATCTTGCATGCACACGGAGTCTAATCGTGGAAGGGCGCAGTGTGGAATGTACTGTGTGTCCATCTACACAACGGCGTACTGGGCATGCTCGCACACTTAGCAGTTGCAAAGGGCCATCTTGCATGCACACGGAGTCTAATCGTGGAAGGGCGCAGTGTGGAATGTACTGTGTGTCCATCTACACAATGGCGTACTGGGCATGCTCACACACTTAGCAGTTGCAAAGGGCCATCTTGCATGCACACGGAGTCTAATCGGAAGGCGCAGTGTGGAATGTACTGTGTGTCCATCTACACAACGGCATACTGGGCATGCTCACACACTTAGCAGTTGCAAAGGGCCATCTTGCATGCACACGGAGTCTAATCGTGGAAGGGCGCAGTGTGGAATGTACTGTGTGTCCATCTACACAACGGTGTACTGGGCATGCTCACACACTTAGCAGTTGCAAAGGACCATCTTGCATGCACACGGAGTCTAATCATGGAAGGGCACAGTGCGGAATGTACTGTGTGTCCATCTACACAACGGCGTACTGGGCATGCTCACACACTTAGCAGTTGCAAAGGGCAATCTTGCATGCAGATGGAGTGTACACACAGAAGGGCACAGTAAGGTATAACTGCCCTCACGCACAGGGCGGTCACACATGCAGTGACCTGTGCACACACAGCTGCCATCACAGCTGTCACAGGTGCAGGTCACACGTACACACTGCAGTGTACACTGTAGCTGTCAAGTCAGCACCATGTCGTTAGTGCAGCACTACACAGCCTTACGGTCCCACAACACCATGTGACACATGACCACTGGGCTGTACAGCGGTGTACACCAGCTGTGCAGAGTACACACGTACCAACAGGGATCCAACAGGTGTTATGCATTGCAATGATACCAGTATACATGAACAGGTCGGCTCAAGACATACCATGTCCCTTACACAGCTGTGACACCTGACTGTTGCTGTACACCAATGAACACATGTCTGGGTATGTCATACATGTGATTGTGTGGATGTGTGCATGGACTGCACACACAACACATACATACATGGCCTTTGATGTACCTCGTGCATAACACTGGCCTAATCAATGCTACGCACGCGAATTGAAGGTGGGCCCATGTCTGTTGAATGCTCACATTACAGGGGGTAGCAGTGTTGACCGGGACACATACCCTTGTACTGGTCGCCTGTGACACCCGTGATATCATACCGCAGTCCATGTGTTATGTATGTCAACACACATGTCCAATAATAGCAATGCATACAAACATGGCAACAGGAGACACATGTGACATCTGTACTGTGCATGCAGCAAACATGCATGTGCAGTGGCCGATGTCCGTAACATAGTTGCACCTACCTACGACATGCAGACGCAATGTAGACCCATCATTGACATCTGTATACGGTGGCATAGAAACAGCACGTATGGTGGGATGTGTGTACATAACGTGGTGAACCACCTGTCTAGATGTATGTGTGCAGGGGGTGGCTCACAGTTGTGTCACACACCATCCTATCATGCCATGTGCTAACTGTACGCTATGTCGCTGTTACGTGACGGTGCTGACATAATGCATACACAGTGGTCAGGTGTTAACAACTATATATCATATGGCACCTGTAACACCTACAACCTCCCGTGTGCATATAGCAGCACATTTGCCAGATATAGCGTTGGTACACATAATGCAATCAATACCGCTGCATGTCCATCAAACGTGTCATCATATGGCAGGTGTATCATTCCCAGCACTGCCATGTGTGTCTGAATGTGTGACCAGGGATGCCACATATCACGGGGAATATGTCCCAGTTGCTACACATCCCTGTACACCATTGTAGAGATCTGTACATACATCAGTGTAGGAAGCATGACGTTCGCCGGTGAGGTGCATCACACACGTCGGCTGTCCGTATACACATGTGTGGTCACCACAGTGTGTGTGTGTCTGTATGTATGTCTGGTGCTTGGTGTGAGTGTGTATGCTAATATACGGTGGGAAATTATCACTAGCCCCACGCGGTGACTAACCCGTAATGGTGATGCATTGCACAACCCTGTTGATGCCATAGGTCCCAGACATACTGGCTACCTGTGCATGTCCCTTCTCTGTGACATGTCGTGTGGGTACATAGTACTGTGAGGGTGATGACCACACAGGCAAGGGTCCCCAGCTGCACACTATGGGGTGTGCGTTATAGTGGTGTACACCCCGTGAATGTGGCCATGTTCACGTACTGTTACAGGGTCCTACTGCTGCACAGTGTGGCCTCCAGCTACCAAGTGACACCTCACATCATCATTGGCCAGGCCGCTGTGTACAACCCCTGCACCATGTCACCATACCTGTAATGTGTCCTGCTATGTATGTCACGTCTCTGTCCAGTTTAGCCTGTGGCACCGACCACATGCGTCAGGTGCCATATATGTGCGGACATCTGTGTCATGTTGGTGTGTCCAACAGTCAGGATGAGGGTACATGTAGCATGCTGATATTGCCAGACGTGCCTGTGTGTAATCCACAGTTACACATGGGGGACTGCAAACACTGCTACCTGTAGGCACATGCAAGTACACCATAGGAGGGAACCAGGGTATCACAACCTACATGGTGCTACAGATGTAACCGAGACACATACCGTGAACACATCACAATGCATGCTGCACCTGCACTACATGGTATGACTGGTGCATGTCGACAGTACACAACCTATGTCACATACACAACTCAGCATTCACACACAACCACTGCAACATACACATCCCTCACTATGCATACACAGGTATTACATACACCTCTCACTATGCTGTTCACCCTGTGCATCAGAATATTTGTGCAAAACCCTGCAATGATGGTTTGGATGACAGGGATGCAGCACAGGCTTCATCATATGCACAGGGTGATATGTTTGCCAGGGGCATAGGCTGCACCAATGGATAACATCATGTGTGTGTGTAAGGGCCGGTGAGTTGACTGGACATGTCTGTGCAGAATGCATGTGGATGTTGTGGAGCCCTACAGTTGTGTTTGCTGTGTGCGTGTATGTGTGTACACAGTTCTACCATTTGTGATGCCTACACGGGGTATAATTGACAGCCCCAGATTGTACAGTGCAGGTTGTACAGCTCACTGTGTCTGTCCACGGCCATGTGACCTGTGCTTGCCTGGGTTTGCACGGGCACTACCAGGTGGAGGTACAGAGTGGCTACTGTCCGACGACACATGTCCACTGGAACCGTGTCCCCGCCGAGACCGTCCAGGGCCACGTCCTTGTGGCCTGCTGTGTCCTGGTGTTGACAGCGCAGCACCAGCTGCACTGATACTGCTACCGGCACTATGGGAGCGGGCATGTGAGGTGGCATGCTCACGTCAACCTACACTAGATGGTGTTGCTGGCCTACGTCCACGTGGCCTACGCCTCACTCCTACCAGGTGTTCCTGCACAGACAGCTCCCACTCGCGGATTGCCATGCCTCGGTCAAGGATTCTGACCATTTCACGTAGTCGCCTATCCAGAACATTAGCAATCTGCTGTTGAGCATTTGCCAATGCCTGGATGCTGTCATTTAGGGTATGGATAGCAGCCCTCTGCAGCCTCTGCCCTTCTCTGTTCTGCCGTTCAGCACGTGCCTGTGCCGTCATTACAGTCTGGAACATGCGTCTGGTGATACCAGCTGCTGCGCTCTGTCCTGCAGGTGCATGTCTGCCAGAGGTCCTCCTACGAGCAGCACCGGCCACATGCCTGTGTGGCACATCTGCAGTCATTGCACTGACACCATGGTGTGTAGACACACCTTCTGTTGCCACCACACGTTCCTGTTCCACGCCAACAGACGCTGACTGTCCTTCCTCTATGGCCACCGGTGATGCGGTATGTGTTGGCAGCAGAACTGTGTGCGGGGAAGAGGGGGACATAACTGGGATGGTAACCGTTGGCACAGATTCAGCCCCTGACAACCCTGCCTGTACCTCATGCATATGTTCATCACCGCTAGTATCTGTGGGGACACTAACATCAGATGGACCGCAGGAGGGTAACGCACCTACATCACCTGTGAATGCAAAGAAATACTGTAAAGTACAATAGACACAGACACACACACACAGACACACACACACACACACACACACACACACACACACACACACACACAGACACACACACACAGACACACACACACACACACAGACACACACACACACACAGACACACACACACACACACACACACAGACACACACACACACACACAGACACACACACAGACACACACACACACAGACACACACACACACACACACACACACACACACACACACACACACAGACACACACACAAACACAGACACACACACAAACACAGCCACACACACACACACACACACACACACACACACACACACACACACACACACACACACACACACACACACACACACACACACACAGACACACACAGACACACCATGCATGTGATTTGTCAGATGGCATACAGCATGCCTGCGATACAGCAGAGGGCATGCAGCTCAGACATTAATAGTGTTAGTAAGCATACCTCCCTGAGGTGCACACTACAGCAAGCAGGTGTCATATCAGTAGCCATGCAGTTCACACAATCATGGTAGTATGCATGCATCCCCGTAACACACCATGTGGCCCAGAACAGGATAACAGTACACATGGCTGACGTGACCTTGACATGTAATCTGCTGACATGTGCATTAACATGCATACATGTTTGACACAATGGTGTTCTGACACATGTACAGCATCATAATGGGCTTCACATTGCAGTGTTGTGTGTATGCCCTACAGATAGAATGCATGTTTAGCAAATGTGCATGAGCATGGGAGGGTAGTGTGAGCCGTCTACATTGCTATACAGTGTGAAGTACAGACACTGTGCCATCGCATGGCAACATGAGGCATGTATGTTGCTGTAGAATGCATAATATGTACACATTGCATAGCCATAACTGCAACACAGTCGTGATGTTCGACAGATCGTATATGGTAGACTTCAGTGACACCTCCAGTAACTGTGCACAGGCTTTTAGGTTGTCCAGTGTACAACATCAACTGTATAACCGGTCAACTAAGGCTATAATTGGACCATGTGTGGACAATGTGCAACAGGGTGTATTCACATCCCAAGTACTGTGTGGCTACATGTCTCTGGCCATCCCCCATGGCCATGTGTGCACATGTGTTGGCCAATTGTGTGTGATGGGCATCTTCTCCACATGTCTGTGTGGTCCCATATGACATACACCCATACATGTCAGATATGTCACAATCCACAGGGCTATGCAGACAACGGGTTGTATGTTTGGTATGTGGGGTATAGGTCATGCGATAGTGTGACAATATTGCAGACAGAACACTACATGTCTGGGACATATCAGGTGGCACATCACAATGTGTGCACCCAATGCAGGGGCATATGACACAATGGTGACACTTGTGGGCTGCCCATATCACAGCTCACTGTGTGGTACTGTGTGCGTACCACACATGTTGTTCCAATGCATACTACATATGCCTCCATTGTAGAACACCTCCACCGTTGTATGCACAGCTGACCACACATGTCGCAATGACAAGTACTGTGGTTTCAAGTCTGTGTATCATTACGTTTGTATATATTGCACATGGGTGGCATGTGTGAATGCATGGTGGTGCGACCTGCATATCGTGACTGGAACAAACATCAGGTGTGCATGTGTTAACTGGCCACATGGCAAATAGATCTACACTGTAATATGCCTGATACTGATGACAGTCTCACCTGCAATGGACCCATGTCTGTGTGGCATGCCAGAGGTACCTATATAGGGGTGACACACCAGTATGACCATTATCCATGAATGTATGACAGTCACAGGTTGCACTGTTCATGTGAACACATTCACCTGTGTAATAGCATATAGTATGCACATGTGTGCATACACAACGTAGCATACTGTAGTATGCAGCATGTGTGTCCACATACCTGGCATATGTTGTTACTTTACATAATGTACAGTGACACATGCAACTACATGGGATATAATAGCCATATGTGCAGTACTGACTTACCAGGCAACTCCAGGCTCATTGGTTGGGAGACACTCACCTCCACGATGGCAGCTAGTGTTTCTGGATGCTGTTCCCTGGGTGTCCCCAGACTGGCCAGTAGCTCCTCGGTGTGTGTGAGTGGGGGCTGGGTTGGTGGCCCACCACCTGTTCCACCTTGTTCCCTGGCAATTGCAGTGGCACGCTGTTTTGCATGTCGTATCAGGTCTGTGCAGTGTCTGCGCACCTGCTGGTAGGTGCAGTTATGGCCACCCACATCGTTCACCCTCCTGCGTAGATCCTGCCACAGGTCATCCCGCTGCTGGGCATGCTGTGGCACATGGCTGAACAACAAGTCATAGTTGTCATGGAGCTGTGGGATGAGGACATCATCCTCCTGGCGGGTGTATGCTGGGAGGCGTAGACAGGGCATTATCTGTAAAACATAATGATGGTGACAGGTCACAGTTTCAGAGATGTACAGAGATACTGCTGCACATACATTTCTATGACATCTACTGCATCTGCACAGTTATCTTTGCAAAGCATCATGACACTGACACGACTGACGTGGTTGTGTCACACATGTCACACCCATTATGCATTGGATATCATCACCATATATGTGTGTTACCTCATTACAGTGTTCATACTCCATGTAAATGCTGTCTTGCTGTGGGCATGTCTATTTGCCTGCTCCTGTGTTCTTACCTATCTGCACATGCCTCGATGTGTCCACGGTACTACTGTTGACCTGGATGCTGTGTATATGTCACATGTCAACACGGACACAGCCGTAATGGACTTGAGCAGTGACAATGCACACATACGGATGGACACCTGTACATGCATGTGTTTTGCCATATACATCTACACAGCACTGTACAACTGTTCAACATCCTGCCACGGATCGCCTGTATTACACATGTGATAGACATGGGACAATGGATAGTCAGATGACATTCGCAGGGATGGTCATCAACCATAGCATGTGCGGGCATGGTTACCACACTGTAACAGACAGCCATTGTGCCACCACAAGGTGCATCAGTGCCACATTACTGATCCAGTCAGTTGATAGTACATCTACCATGCGGCCATCACACCATGTATGACTGGGATGACATGTGCAGCTTTGATGGACAGGGTTGCATGGTATGGCGGGAGTATGTCACATATATGGCACAGGGATCTGTCCAGCCTGTGGCGATCCAAGTATTAGGACGGTGGCTGTCCATGACATATGTCATATAGATCAGGATATGGACATGTAGCATGTCCATCATCATGGTGTAGCAAATGTCCTTCTGCAAGGTAGACAGCATGCTGCATAGTGGAGGTGTGGATTGTGAAGGCTGGTATCGCACATCCATGCATAGCCATTACCCCTTACAGGTGGTATGTGATCCAATATTGGTCACCACAGTGCTTTATTTGCCTGTCCAGTGATCTCCGTGCTCATGGATGGCACCCTGACATGACATGGGTACTTCATATGACTACCTAAGGGGCCTGGAGACGTCACCATGTCGGGGGGTGCACTGCACAGCACCATCCCTTACACAGTGTCCATAATGTTGCCAAAGCCTAGGTAGTAGTTTATGGGTACAGGGTTGTTCACCTAGCGGTGACACTGCTGGTAACATCCATCAGACTGTGCACATATGTCACACACCTCACCCACACAGCCCATTCTGTATGTTGTTCACAACACTGACACAGCTATACTGATAGGTCATGGCCATTCACAGCCTTACATACATAGATGCCTAACATTTGTCTGTGTGGTATGGGCTACAATGATGGTGGGGTACAACACATTAACCCTGTTCTACTGTATCTGGCACTGATGTGCTGTGCACATGTCACTCTTGCACCTTTTGTAGTTGTGAGTCTGTCAACAGGCCACTGGTGGAACACTCCTGTGACATGCAAAGGTATTTGTAATCAAATATCCATGCTGTTTTGTACATCTGTACTGCTAACATCTACAGTGCTTTCATGGACATGCATACCATACTCAGCAGGGTTATTGTGCGGTGCCACCCTAAATGACTGTCATTACCACTTGTCTGTTGATATTATCCAACACCCTATCTGTTTTGTATGGTCATGCTAGGCACTTGTCCAGAACATGTGAGCATGTCATGAGCTACTGATTACTATAGCGCCCATTCCACACCATGTCCCACAGGTACACTGGCTGTCCTACACTTCCCAGCTTGCTTAAGGTACGACAGCTGTTGTACACACGTAACGCACATATCCTGTGGGACATGGATGTATATACAGGCATGTCCAACTGTCACATACCAGTGCTACTGCCTGTCTATATGAGGGATATGTCATACATGTGGCAATAGAGCAATTGTCTCATGTACACATTCAATGCTCACCTCCCAACATACGGCACTACAGCCTGCGGGGGATGCATGTCTGCAGCCGTGCTGGGCCCATAGCTCTCAGGTGTACCTCATTACGGGGAACGTACCTCATTTGGGGTTCTAAAAGGTGCATGTTCCTCATGGTTCCACATTGGAAGGGTCTGTCACACATTCATTGTTGTACATAGTTTACCTGCTAGCCATGGCAACATAGATGGGAATCACATTAATTCATTGGAATAATCTGTTTTATACGTAGGACCAGCCTATTTTAGCCATCATATGCTCTTCCTAGTTGACGCTGTTAGTAAGCCAGTTGTAAGTGTTCCATGTTTCGCCCATTTGTCACACGGTATGAGGGCTAATGTTCCTCTGTTTGGGGACAGGGGGCTGACAGCTATGGCTGGGAGTAATGCTGTCGCCAACCCTGACTGCATCTGACAGTCATTTGGGGATGTGTAACATTCGCAAAACATCCCACCCATCACATAGTCTCACATGATCTACACCACTGGATACACCTACGAGCACAACCTGTGCAGTACGTCTCCATACTCACTGTAGGCACCAGAGGTAGCCCCCATCATGGCAGACAACATCACCAGCTTATAGCCCACAGACTCATGTGTGCCCACCACATACAGCCAATAGTGAGTTATAACATTCACAACACACCAGTCATAGCTGACTGTGTAGGGTGTCACACTGCAGTTCCACACTGCAGGCTACACAAGGTGTTAGTCTCTTACATCTTGCTGTCGGGTAACTGCTTCTGCAACATAACCTATGCACCCATGCCACACCTCACCAGGTATGATATGTCTGTCATTCGCCATGTTAGTGTGACGGCCCTGTGATGCCACTTCACAGACTACGTGTGCAGGGACATGCAATAGCTCAACAGTCTTATAGCCCTGAGGGTGTGGGCCTAGCCATGGGGAGCATTTTGCATTCGTCCGGACACGATACCACTGTACAATGACCGACTGTGTCACTTCAACAGTTGCCTATGCTCCTATTGTCATTCCACAGGCATGTGGTATCTGTCCGCTATGACTGTCCTGGTCAAACACAATGCTGTGGCACAAATGACTTGCACCTGTCAGCCCTGGGAGTACGGCCCACATGTAAGGCTCTTGCTGCTTCTATACTGCCTGTCTTGCACAGTTTCCAATAACTGTCACCGGCAGGGCGGTAACTGGCAGGCGTGACATGGGGTCATGTGACACATTGCTTGCATCTTCCTCTGTGACGCACGCAGGCAAGGCACACCTTATAATGCACCACTCAAACATCTCTGCAGTGACTGTGACCTGCCTCTAGGCTCTGCAGAGCACACCTGCAATGACAGGTTATAGACAGACCATATCTTTCAGGCACATACCTGGACCGGCACACCCACAACTGAGGGGTTCCCATATCCCACTATGTTTTGCACACATCCTGGCAAGTTGCTTAACACAATGCATCAGAGGTGCTCCACGTGCAACTAACTGTGTCCGGGACCACTATACACATTGTAACAAGCGACAGAGTCAACATCATACCACATGGGTAACATACCTTCTATGTTGGTATAGTGGACAGTGGGCCTCAGCTACTACTGATGTGTGACTGACACTACCCCACACTTCACTGGGATAGCCACTCATGTACCAACACATCCATGAGTCATACCCTCCGGTCTGCTGGATCAACCCATACACACCACCTCCAAGACCTACATTACCCTTGGCATGAACACTGCCACCATGTGACTGGTGTTACACACCTGGGGTTATCCCCTCATTGGTGGATTCCGAACATATGCTAATCGACCTTGTTAGCCACATCCCAGAAACACACCCATCACAGCATACACAGTACATGTGTACTACAACAGACGTCTGCTGACAGCGGTTGTTAACATCATGACACCCGTGCAGATGGACAATGCACATACAAATGCTGACACATACCCCAGTGCACTTAAATAGCATGTACACAACTGCATGGATCATGCTATTCCACACAGAGCCATGATGGTACACACCAGATAACAGACGCCACTCTGGTGGTCATGTTCCACGGACATATGATGTACAACAACAGGTGTAGGCTGTTGCACAGTGGTGTACATTCCCATGTGTGGGGTGGCTCACTGGTCAGCCGTGGTGGGGCCACAGGGTCCCTCATCACATACTCCAAGACTAGCTACGTAAACATGACTGCCACACATTCCCGGGTGTACCACCAGGCATTATGGTGGTATGTCAGTATTCGATGGCAACACCCACATCTGCTGTCACATACAACAGTCACTCAGGAACATTGCAGACCCAGGTATTGTTGGCAACATGCTGGAGGATGGATTCAATGCTGACAGTACACCCTCTCACTCACTACAGGGCCGCAATCCATACATGAACATTGTGGTGTCCCTGTGGTCACAACTACACAGTACTGACCTACACTCTATATGTCCTGGGACACTGGCCCCATGTCACCTTCCAACGTCCCAGGCTGTGATGTCCACCAACCTCTGAATTACATGTCTCCCCACTAGGCCACCATATTCAGTGGTAGCCTTGTTTCAGATATTGTAGCCCCTGAATGGCACACAGCAGCATTTATCACACTACACACAGGTGGCACCACATTGCACGAGTGGGACTATAGTCCTACACACCTGACTGGACTGTTCTGCATGGCTATGGGGAACATCATCAAGGACGTCATTCTCAGAGACATTGTTGGGCTCCTGTCCTTTGCTGCCACCCGGGTTGGGCTTGTTAAGGCCAGCGCATGGCCCCTACACATGGTGGACTCCTTTCATACAGTTACCAGGGCAGTTGCTGATGGTACGGGAGTCCACACATCCTACATTGTCCTCTCATTGCCTTTCAGCACCATTCCCCATTCTGGTATTGACAACATACACATCCACCTGCACATCGTACCCTGTGTCTCAGGATGTTATGCTATGTGTCTCATGGACAGTACACACAGTGAGGCCAGCATACCATAGTACCTACTACATGTCAGGTACATTTGGCATACCACGGTCCTCAGTCATTGGGCCCCTCATGTTCAGTATATGCTTCCCTGTGGAACAGGCTGGCACAGGGGACTTTCCCTGCCTAGCTTTCAAACCCCTACATACCAAGCACCATGATTGCTCCACCAGCTGATACTGACTCCAACCATATGGGTGTCACTGTGACAGATACATAATCTGACTATCATGGCATCAAGCTGCATGACACAAGGTGCATGCACATCACCTTTGCATTACACCATTCACCCACTGACTATCACATGGATGGTAGTCCCCTACATACATATCACATTGTACATGTTTGCAGTACACACATATGTCGCACCCACTCCTGTGGTTACCGTATTGCCACTGTGGCGTGTATATCCTTCTACGTGGCCACACCTATCTGTACTGGGTGTGTAACTGGTACATAGGCACCCATTGTACCTCTGAACTCAGGACATCTACACACATTCATGGGTACACCACCCCATTTAGGGTGTACCTTACACAACAGCTACAGCTTTACATGCCACAACATTAACACGCCATGACGTTTACTGAGGTCCGATGGTTTAAATATGTGGCTGCACTACGGACACCACATCTGTACACAATTGCATACTACATACTCAGGGGTGACCTCTGCTGATCAGACAGGGCCCATGTCCACAACATTATTGATAGATATACTCCTCATACACAACATAAGCAGAGGCCACTGTGAGCAACATGTTCATGGATATGTGCACACACGCCACAATGAGTGGGATGTGCTTCTGGGTTACATTCCCAAACCGGACACTCACCATACTGTGGAACATAAGTCCTATGTACATCACGCAGGGACACTCAGTAGCACTGCTCATGTGATACCTCCCTTGGTGGTTGGGAGACACATGTAGGCCTGGGATCACTGCAGTGGCTGTACTGTGCAGTGGTGCAGGTCACACCTGGCTCTGCTCTTCACAGGACACTACCCTGGAGAGGTGCCACTAGTGTGAACACTGTAGTTGTGCTTACACATGGACTTGCCATACTGCATAGTACCCCACTATGCACCTGTACAGCTATTACATGTCCTTTGTGCATGGTTACTTGGTAGCCCTTCCATTTAGATTAGCTATCATGCTATTACTATGTCCCATACCTACAGGCCATATGTATCCTGTTATTGTACATACCAATAGACGATACCTGTGGTATGCATGATATGCCTGTTATGCTGTGTAGAATATCTGTCATATCTACCTATAATACTATACATTACACATATTTCACATAGTATCCCATAATGCAAAGCATACTTGCTCAGCGGGACCACCTTACATATGTCATTAACGTTATATGGCCATACACATGCGTGCTGTGACAGTATATCAACATATACTATCCCCTGCTATGGCACGTCCTTGTTGGACATACCCTACCACTGACGGCGGGTTGTATGGCATTGTTCTGTTTAATGGCCTCATGTAGCATCCCTTGTGGTGTCTGTGCTGTGTACCTTGTGTCCCACTGCTGGAGGCACAGATTCTACAAGCGTTAGTATGCTCAGCAAGACATCACTACATAAATACCTTTCCCCACTTTATGCATTGCGGACACGTTTACTTAATGCAAAACAGGCTATACATACAGTAAAAATAATTAATACAGATCATGCTATACATAACCTTACATATCGGGCATTCTACATACCTTGTTGTTGTTAAGGCATTTCGTTTCTATCTCTCTCACAGTGTTTCAACTGTTATTCGGTATGAGCATATGGTTTGAATGTCTGGCAAGTCATTCTTATATATGTCGATACCTGCAACATGTGGATTCTTCCCACCACTTTGTGTTCCTGAGTGACTAATTACTTGCATATCAGCTGTGCAGCTACTCCATTCGCCAATTACGCGGCGACAGTGGGGTATAATTGGATTCTCCACTTGGGCGTTGCCTATTTGCCCTACCTTCGGGGAGACGGTCTGTATTGTGTTTTGTTATGTGTAACTGCAACTGCTATGCATGGAGATGAGTATAGTTTGGATTCATGTCCCCCGTGGATTGTGTGTGATAGGTAGAGTATTTGGTTCAACATGTGGGTGTACCTTTCATCCCGACGTCTGATAACGGAGTATTGCAATCAAAACCTGTAACATGGCTGTTTGTTCCATTATACAACGCCTGCAATTTTGCATGTCGCCTTTAATTGTGTCTCTCACACGGTATGTTGAGGGTTCTACAGATGTAATTGACTGACTGGATGTTTGTGCTGCTATTACAGTTTGTATTGCTTTAGTTTCTAGTGTGGGGGATGTCGGTGGTTGTACGTAGCATATACGGTTTGTGGGCCTTGCATTTCTACTTAATCCGTATATATGTGTGTGGGCTCTGTCCCTAATTAGAGAGCTAACAGTTAGTAGACTTATGTTACGGGATTGTACGTTGACCTGTTGTTAATTGGTTTCTATATCGTCTGCAGGTGGGCTTGCTACTTGTATACCTCCGTAATTGCAGCGATATATCAGGGGATATGTGTAAGTGACAGCTATCCCTTGTATTCCTGTCCCAGATATTTGCAGTCATTGTGGTTGTGTTAAATGAGCCTGTTTGCCATGGGTTGCCACCTTTTCATATGGTCATTGTTGGACACTTGTGGGACACAAAGCGGTGTTTACAGGCCAACACGTAGCCATGGTCAGTACACAGGTAGCACATACTTTTATCCTCACTACATACCTATTGTTGTGTGACTTTGGCTACTTATCATGTTGCATGTAACATTTAAGTTTCTTACATACAGGCATAACTATTAAATACGACTGTTACATTATATATGAGACATATTTATGTCCTACCATCTCGGACATTTGCCCTTTGTACTGTTTTATGTCAGGACACACCTGCCCAGGGTGGGGCTGTCCCTCCTACTGTGGTACAGGTAGTAACCGTATGCCTACGGCTAGCTATACCCACATCTACCATACTGATCTGCCTCTGACTTGGCACCAACATACACATGTTGCGGACACACACACACATTACAGTCACACAGAAACGCACACGGCACCCTCAACGCACACTTACACAGACTACGGCACTCACAGACACAGTTGAACACAGTACCCACGTGGACCACGACACTGGCAGTGGTGACTAACTGTCCCTTCATATCATCATACTATTACTCGCGGATGTACTGTTCCGGTACTGTGTTCTATCGGTCTTTCAGCCTCATGGTTACGCATGTCGGTATGTTACACATTCCATGGTTGGCTGTATCCTATTTATTTGTACCTCCAAGATGTTATGACTGTCGTTGAACTATCTATTATATTTGCAGATATCGCTGAATCCATCTATATCACCATATATCCCTCTATTGCCCTTTCTATCTGTATTATATATATGCATATGTGTACATATATATATATCTATATATATATATATATATATATCTATCTATATATATATATATATATATATATATATATATATATATATATATATATATATATATATATATATATATATATATATATATATATATATATATATATATATATATATATATATATATATATATATATATATATATATATATATATGTATCTATATATATGTATATATCTGGCGGGGAACGTGACAGGCACACAGCACCACCATATGCTGTAAGACACATGTACTGTTCAGGTGTTGGCATTCCGTGTTCCACTGGCTGTTGTGTTTACAATGTTTGAGGGCTGCCTATGTAGGAGTCACACATTGGGCCACCTATACATTACAATTTACAGGTGGTCATGTTTGTGTGCCATCCATTTTACTGTGTGTGCAGGTGGAGAGGTGTCAGTCCGTAGGGGCCTACACGGTCAAAGTATGTGCTATACGTTCCCTCTTTGCCAAGGCGTAGGCATATTGGGCATGCCTCCGTCTGCCTACTGGGGCTGGCACAGTGTGTTCATGGTCTGAATCCCTCTGTGCCTGTACTGGCCTTGGCAATTGCGGTGGGCTATGAGGGCCTTCACCATTTTGTCCCTGCTGCAGCTGCTTCCGCAGGATCATATTATGTAGCATGGCACATACTATGATGATGTGGGCACATGTGCCTGGAGAGTACTGCAAGGCTCCACCAGATGTATCCAAGCACCTGAACCATGATTTCAGCATCCTGAACACACGCTCTATGATGATTCTGGTTTGTGCGTGTGCCTCATTATGGCATTCTTGCATGGGTGTGTGTGCATTTCTGATGGGAGTCATCATCCACGGCTCCAGTGCATAGCCAGCATCCCCCACGAGATGGCCATGTGGGATGTCCCCCCTGACAAATACCTGATACAGCTGTGAGGCATGCCAGATATGGGAGTCATGTTAGCTTCCAGGGCTGCCAGCACACACATCCATGATAATGCCCTGGGCATTGCACACGACCTGGCAGTTGATGGAGTGGAATCCCTTGCGGTTTATGTAGCGCCTACCCTGCTCACTGGGTGGTGACTTGATTTGTATGTGCGTGCAGTCTATCGCACCCAGTACCTCCGGGTATTGTGCCACACGGTGGAAGTGGCACATATTGCTGGCCAACTCCTCCTGAGTTCTAGGGAAGTATATCTGCTCATTGGCATGTGGTAACATGGCATCCAGGAACTGGTAAAGTACCCTGGATGCTGATGCCTGTGAGATACCCATTATATCTCCAGTTGGCCTTTGAAAGGTACCTGTGGCCAGTATTCGCAGGCTTACACATACCTTCATGTCCACTGGTATGGGTTCCCCTCTGTTGTTTCTGGTTCTCAGGCGTGGCCGGCACAGCTCCACTATTTGGTGTAAGATGTCCCTGTCCACCCTGTAATGCTCTACTATCTCCAGGTCATGTAGCCCCTGGTAGGTTACCCTTGGTCTGAACACTCTCCTTCTCCTCTGAGGCCTGTGGTGGTTGTCGGCATCATCCTCCACAACACCGTCAGTCTCTAACACATGCTGATGAATCACAGCTATGGCAGCTCCCAACATGTACATTTTAAAAGTTCCCCGTGTGTTTACACCTATGGTGCGGTGTTTGGGAATACACAGGTGTGTGTTGGGTGCTTTCACACTTTATACTATTGTGCTGTGAACACCGATGATGTCATAGGGTGTGTATGTACGTTCGTAGCTACAGGTTATGTTATGTGTTTTACTGCCGGAACTACTATTGTGGTGCCTTTGGTGTTGAATTACATTTGCCTGCCGTGGATTACCTCTTGACCTTCCCTTTACATTTCTGCACATTGCACATACCATTTTCTGGCGTGCATCCTGCAGCCTACTTTCATTTGTACTATCCTGGACCTGGCGTATCTTGCGTTGTGTGCTACTGTCGGTCTGCTGTCGGTTTGCTTTGCTCTGCTGTGTCAGGTCTCCTATCTTTGCAATCCAATACCTCCCCTCCTTTCTTTGCATTCACATGCCTCCCCTATCGTGTTTTGCAGGTTTCTGCAAGCGGACTTGTCAGCTGCCGTCGATTGGGCTTCGTGGGTTGATTGGTGTTGATTGCTCATTAGTACTCCAATTACCCTACTTCCGCATTTCCTTCTTTTCTTCCCCTGACCTTCCTGTTTCTGCTATTGTTTGCGGCACGTGCGTCCGATTACTGGGTTTCAGGCACATTTTCATCCTTGTACACATGCGCTTTTGGCCATCATTTGTGCTCTCAGCTAAACGATTCCTACCCACCCCTATCCTGCAGCTTTGCTTAGCAACGGACAGGCCAGATTTGCAATGCTCCAATGTGCTTAGTGCTACGGTGGCACACCCCTCTGCTGATGTCATGTAGCTCCTCTGAGTCACTCCTCGGTGTTATACCGCTGCACCGTATGGTACAACCTTCCTCCGGCGGGACATTTGCGATTCAGTATTATCTGCCTCATTTGCATGGCATTGACTACTAATTCATAGTTACCGCGCCGAACACTATCGCAAGCCCTTAGCAACCCTTGCACCTTGGTTGTGGTGTTCCATGCCTACCATTGTGTGTTATGCTGTAAACCTGATTTCTATTACGTTGCGATTTTATGACATTTTTATATTATTTCTTTATGTTACAGCTTCCGCACACATGCCCTGCGGTTCTGCTGTGCGTTACTGTGGACATGACATTAAATGTTGTTATTTACGTGTTGTGCATCTTTTCTTATGCCATTGGCTGTGTATTTCACCATTGGCATATGTTAACGTTGTGATACCTGGGTCTGGCCCTCTTCCATGGCTCCGATGTTCTGTTTGAGAAAATGTAAACCGTGTTTTTTGGTTTACATTTCCGTGGGCTTACGCCTGCACCACTTCATGAATCGCTATATGCCTTCATTTGCATGGTGCAACACTGCACATGGGGTGATTTGCATACCTACGCCGGGGGCTGCGCAGATCTGGCGTACGCCGGTAGTGCACGTGGAATTGGATCGTACCTGAATCGCTCGGCGGCCATATTTGGCATTATAACGCCTACGCTATGTGTGCGCTTGGCGCAAGCTTCATGAATCCCGGGGAGTGTTTCTGATGGAAACATAAGTTTTTGATTTTAAATTCTTACTTAAGACTCTGATGGTGTTAAGCAGATTATTTTGGACAGTGGGTACATTCTATTAATGAACAAATATCTAGACCAAGAATCGGGGGGGCACTTTGTTTTCTAATAAAACAAAGCAGTAACTAGAAAAAAAAATTTAAGTGAAAGAAATGTTTTTAGTAACATCAAGGTTCCTTTGTTGAATAACAAAGCATTTTTGGCATTTATGATACGAGACACTTGGAATTCATTCATTTAGGTTTGCTTCTAATTCACAATACAAGCTCAGCAGCTGCCCACATTTTGTTAGCATCATTTTCTGCAAAACATTTGGTGCTCCTGGGCATTTTAATTGTCAAGTTGTATCCCTTGTGACATGTTCTATACTGGAAGGACAACCAGGAAACTAAGCAGTAAACTACATTAATACATATATTATAGTGGGTCTAGGACACATGCTTGGCTAGCAAATGTCCGATCACAAAACATCGAACACATATACACGAAAGAGCTTAACATGGAAAAGCCCTTCCGTGTATGTGTAGTTCAAAAAAAAATCTACATTTCTGCAGGGGGGCTTTGCCCCCCTGCACCCCACACCCCCCCTACTTTATTATTCTCACAATCAGATCGCACTATAGTGGGGAAAAGGGAATTTTCCCTTACCTGCAATGCAGTCCGATCTACGAAACAGCTCACATACATGGAAGCGCTTGTCAATGTTAACCACTTTCGTGTATGTGTCTTCGATGTTTTGTGATTCGGACATATGCTAGTTGAGCATGTGTCCAGATCCCATTATAGTATATTAAAAAAAAAAAACAAAAAAAAAAACAATACCAGACATGTCCCTTCTAGAGATTCCATAATCTGTCCACAATACAGAAAGATATTCTTTTGCATTTGTAATAAAAGTTTTCTACAGATATAAGGTTTGGTGATTTAAAGACAACCCTTGATAGACAGAATATCATTGGCCAGTTCTTATTAATTTGTGCTGAGAACTGAGCCTGAACGATGCCCTTAATTTCAAGACATTATTAAAAAACAGAAGTTTAAGGCATTTAATTTTATTACCCATTGTTTTTGAAACTATTCATATTTTAATTTTGATATATAATTTTAGCATGTCCTAAGATGCTTACATATAATCAAATAAGGTTTAAGGGTGTTCTAAGACCTTACACCTGAAGCCTTTTTGGAGTAAGCCAAGAGTGATAGTATTCCCTCCATCTATATTTTAAAAATATGTTATTCCATTTCCAGTGTTAGAATTTGGTGTTCTCTGAATTTGTTATTTGTTTATTTTTTGGATAGGCTGAACTGTTCAAACTATAGCACATCTAGTAAATAGCAGTGGAAAATTATCTGCAGGCATTTGTTTCTTTTTGAGCAAGCTTTATTTCAGCGATGATCACCTCATCATAAATTACACTTCTTCAGTTCACTTTCTACTCTGGTTTACAAGGATAGACAGAGTGAAATAGGAAGCTTTAGATTATTCTTAGATGCCAGACAATCAGGGAGTGGTTCTTGCTAAGTTTATGGATATTGATGTTTTTTGAGCGATCAGTGTCTCATGATTACACTAAATTCATACTGGGCCACGTTTCTAATTAGGGAGCCAACCCTTCTAGCCAATGAATGAGAGAAAAAGAAGAGGAAGACTTGCAAATACTTATGTATACTTCTTAATACTATGGGAATTACTCATAAACATTGTATACTATGTTGCAGTCTGATATGCCATAAAATACTATGGTGCAGTCTGATATACCATAAAATGCTATGGTGTAGTCTGATATACCATAAAATGCTATGGTGTAGTCTGATATACCATAAAATACTATGGTGCAGTCTGATATACCATAAAATACTATGGTGCAGTCTGATATACCATAAAATGCTATGGTGCAGTCTGATATACCATAAAATGCTATGGTGCAGTCTGATATACCATAAAATACTATGGTGCAGTCTGATATGCCATAAAATGCTATGGTGTAGTCTGATATATCATAAAATACTATGGTGCAGTCTGATATACCATAAAATACTATGGTGCAGTCTGATATACCATAAAATGCTATGGTGCAGACTGATATACCATAAAATGCTATGGTGCAGCCTGATATACCGTAAAATGCTATGGTGCAGTCTGATATACCATAAAATGCTATGGTGCAGTCTGATATACCATAAAATGCTATGGTGCAGCCTGATATACCATAAAATGCTATGGTGCAGCCTGATATACCATAAAATGCTATGGTGCAGTCTGATATACCATAAAATGCTATGGTGCAGCCTGATATACCATAAAATGCTATGGTGCAGCCTGATATACCATAAAATGCTATGGTGCAGTCTGATATACCATAAAATGCTATGGTGCAGCCTGATATACCATAAAATGCTATGGTGTAGTCTGATATACCATAAAATGCTATGGTGTAGTCTGATATACCATAAAATGCTATGGTGTAGTCTGATATACCATAAAATGACGTACCAAAATCATATATAAGTTCATAGATTTATAATCATTGGAATTTCACGATAGCTGATTTATGATTATGTTCACCTTGCCAGCATCCACGGTCATGCCATACCCCCTTTATCAAGAAGGGCAAAGTGTGTCAGTGTACAGGTAAATGTATGGGTACTTATCCACTAATACAGGCTTTACTTCAAAGATTTTAGGACATCACATTGTTTAACTTACAGGAGAAGTCTGTTCTAGAGATGAGGTAGCATTGGGTAATATGTTTGCACTCTACTGAGTGTTATTTATCTGCTGGTGGAAATTTAAGTTTCCTGTTCTGGAATTGGTGGAGCAATTTCATTTTTGAGATGTAGGGAGATCATGCTGGATTGGCTCCCTAATGTAATATAAGGCAAAGATCTCCTGTAAGAGCATGTAAGACACTAAGTAAAGAGACAGTGCTTGAAGCCCATTCCTAATAGCGCAGGGTCTTTAGAAAAGCCATCATCTTGGTTAGTGGTCTCCTAAGCCTATTAGTTGCTTAATATGAATATACAGATAAATCTCAAAAAGGGCAGTTTAGTCTATAACAGGTCTAATTCCGACAGTGAACACAGATAGGATAACCTCTTTTGACCCAAATGATATGCTTTTAAATTTTAGTTGTACTACATAGAATGATTTCTTTCTAGTTTAGTTAAATTATGGTTGAATGAGAGGGAGTTTTCAACCAATTTTCCCAGATTTCCTAACTATATTGTCACTTTGGAGAGGAGTATTAGCTATGTTGTATGTTGCTGCAAAAAAAAAAAAAGTTTCCCAAATGAGACAATACAGCTGTTCTTTGCACGTCATTTTAACCCTTTTTCAGGACAGCACTTGCTTGAGGTGGTATCATATGTTGATTTGACAATAATTCCCAGACTGTAGTCATCTGTGAATTTAACCTCAGATCCTGATATCTGGTCTGAAGGTCAGAGAAGTAGATGCTGAAAGGAATGTGGTCCGGTACTGAACCCTGGTAGACATACTTCTCAACTTCTTAGCCCGAGAAATCCAGACAAAACCTAACATGACGGGGACAAAGTCCCAAAAATAGGGAGAGATTGTAAATATTTCTCTTATAAACTGAGAAAGTTACTAGAACAACAGGGTTTGTGTTAATATGAATTTTCTGAAGGATATAACATTTGAAACTTAAATGTATGATATTATTTAGTGATTTCATTCCTCAGATCATCCCAGTGATTTTCCAGAAAACCCAAAATTTTATGAGGAATAGATTGAAATTATGAGGCAAAAATATTGACATTCTGCAAAGATATGGACAGTTGAGAGGTATGCTGTTTGGTACCACTATTCACCTTCATACTTACAGAGTATATGCTTTCTATTCTGATAATGTAGGTCTCTTTCTTTTAGCTAGTAGGCTATCCACTTTACCACATAACTATTACAATTTAAAACATTTAACTTATCAGTGATGATGGGAGTGGAGAATAGTGTCAAACGCTTTGGTCAAATCTAGATAAGTTATGTTGACAGGATGATCCCTGTCTATGGCCTGAAGGACTTTGCCAAAGATGTTGACTACTTTGTGTAACCAGACTCTTCCATATGGAAAAAAATACTGTAGGTCTTTCTAAATAAGGTTTTTATCATAGCTAATGAGGTAAATTATGATGTGTTGCATGGCTTTGTAAATCAGGCTAGTCAGGATAATATGTCTATTGTTTTGGAGGTATTGTGATAGGCCCACCTTTATGTCAGGGCACCACCACTGTAGTTTGCCATAATCTGTGGCCATAACCTGCACATTAAACAGTTTAAACAGTGTAAGGAAAGGTGTGACAAGGGTACATTTAATGCTGATTATAATGCATCCAGGTAATATATCTGGCCCAATTTGAAATAGTATTTTTGGTCTTAAAAAAGTTGCATCAACACATTCTTCTTTGTGTTATTAGGACATGTAAAATATATGAAAATGGATGGTGCAGTGGTGTAGTGGTTAGCGCTGTTACCTTACAGCAAGAGGTTCTCTGGTTCAATTCTTGGCTGGGGTGCCTTCTGTGTGGAGTCTGCATGTCCTCCCTGCATTCATGTTGATTTCTTCCGGGTGCTCCTCCCACATTCCAAAGACATGCAGTAGGTGGATTGGACACTATAAATTGGCCCTAGGTGGGAGTGTGTGCACGTGAGTATGTGGTGCAACCTCTGAGAAGGGTTGGGCATTGGGCTAGTAACCTGATCCTGTAAACCCATACTACAGAAACAAGTGCTGAAGGGTGCTCGTTGCCCGATGTGCTAAAAGCATGGGAGTGGATCCAGGAAAAGATATGGAAACTGGCAGAGAAGGGATAATTGTCTCTAGGTCAAAATCTGCACTAAATTTGTCTGCTTGTATATTTGCCTTGTCAGTTGGGTCAGAGTGGGTGTTTCCATTTTGGATTCATTATGAACACTGTTGGGTATTGTTTCTTAGTTTTCTAAGGAAGCTAAAGAAGGAGTTCAAGTTATCTTTTGCTTTAGAAGATTTTTTTAATTCATGCATTGCCCTACAAGCCTTAATAGAGATTGTAGCTGATATTTTGATGTGGTATTTAATATGAGGAGTATTACATGTATTGTATCATTTAAGAATTTTTCTTTTGTTAAAATATTTATTTATACTATTAGATGACCAGGATTGTTTGTTCTTAAGCTTCCCAATATATTTGGTTCTAGTAGGTATGGACAGGTCTAGACGTATTTCTATATGAGAATAGAACTCACTGGAATATAGCCATTGTCTCACAGTTTAGAATGGTGATGTTTCAACTGAAGTTCAATAATTTGTCATAAATTTTAATACAGTTTGCCCGTTTAAAGTCTCTGATTTCAGAATTATTGCCTGCAAGAGACTTCATGATTTTGATGGAGAAGGTTACACATTTGTGGCCAGACTTAACTAGGAATGGGGCAATTAATGGGGTTTACACATAGAGGGCATGCTAGCTAGAACTAGGTCCAAGAAATCTGGACCTCTCGTTGGCACATTGATTACTTGTTCCAAGTAGTTTTTGTTTATTCGGTAGCAATATACAGTTCATCGAGTACTTTTAGGAATCTACCATGGTCAACAGGAAATGGGGGTAGTCTTATAGCAGGCTATAATTTGGTAATTATTGTGTCCAGGATAAGCTGAAGCTCAACAATTTCAGTATGTGGGTCAGTGCACATGTTTCTAGATATCATTATTATTAACAAATATAAATATGCCCTCACACGTTCCCTCTGTCTGGAATTTATGATGAGCACAGAAATGAGGCATAGAAGGAGTGCTGTCAATTACTGCACAGATATGGATGTGTTCATGCTACAAGTTGGCTTCAGTATCAGGCAATTTGTTATTAAGATTTCTGGCATCGAGAAGAGCAATCTTGATATAGTTTGATTGTGAATTTACTACAGCTTTATTTTTATCTGCTATGTTGTAATGCCCAGTAGCCAGACATTTCTTTAAAAAGACACTGTGGGGCAGTAAGGGGAAGCCATGGATGTTGAGATGGAATCCAGCTCTTTGCAAAACAAGTCAATCTGTCTACCGTCTCATCTGAAGCTGATGCATGCTGGTTCCCGCCAAGAACGATACCAAGTACTTTACCAATTGTTGAAGATGATAATCTTTTCTTTGATTCCACTCAGGGTCAGAGCCTTACCTGCATATAACAGAAGCAGAGATATCGAACATGTCCCTCAGCAGGTTTACAATCAGTATATGTTGAAAGGCAGAACATTTTTCGATCAAAAGATCGAAATATAATATCAAAAATGAAAATAAAATTTTGCCTAAATGTCGAACGTGATAAACATGACGATCAACATTTGACATGCCATACTTCCAGTTTTGAAAGTCTGTGTGTCCTTTTACATTTTTGCAGGAGGCAAGCCCCCCTTCACCCACACACCCCCTGCTTATTATATATAACAACATTGAGATCACATTACAGTGAGGAAAAGGGTACATTACGCTATCCGCACTGTACCTTGATGTCCATTCAAAATATCGAGTTTATATTAGCAAATGTATAGCCACTTTTGCTAATATAAACGACCACTTTCTGTTCAGTATTACAACAGCTTAGAAACCACTCTTTCAACCAACCTGTATTTGACTGCATGCCTTTTGGAATTTTGATAGTAAACCCCCTCAGCATGTATACCCACATCTGCTACGATGAAGCCATGTTCATATTTGCCTGATGAAAGGGAGTCAGTTGCCCTTGTTGTATCATGGATGCTGGCACCTGAGACACAACTACATTTTGCCTTCTTCTCCATTCTTATAGGCATGGAGTCCATGTAACTGACAATGGAGTCATCAATTACTGGCCATGGTAGATTACATTCTTCAGCCTAAGGGAATCTTTTATTATGTGATAGGATGGTGGTAGTGTCATGTCTGCTGATCTCTGCTGATGATTTATCTTCCTGGTTTTAAGAGGTTTGGGAAGTGATTATATTAGAACCTCAGCATATATTGTCCTGGTATATTTGTGTAGATTTGTGGGTGGTAGCATGTAATGCTCACAGACCATGTTTGTTGGTTTCTAGGTTGTATAAATACTTACACCTCTGACAGATTTGTGTCATGTATGTTAACCAGAACTTTATTGTTTGTCATTATCTGACAGTTTCTTCACTTCTTAAGAACAGAAAGTGCAATGAGGATGGCAATAGAAGGGACACAAGTCTGTGGTTTGTGCATTTCATCCAGGCATGTCTATGTCTTATAAGAATAGCATAGTCATGTATATAGTTAGAATATTAGTTAACAGGTGCAAGGATCTTAAGTGAACAGGACTTGATAAGGAAGACAGTAGCAGTGGAAGTGGTAAGTAAAAATCACACAAGATGATTAAGCAAGCGCAAAAAGAGTTAAAATGGATGAGGTGACAATACGAATGTAATTGCAATGGCAGTGTAAATAACTAAGCCTATGAGCAGTTTAAGCAAAACCAGACCTAAACTAATAGCAATACATATGTGAGAGAGTATCGGGCGGCCATGGTGGTGCAGCGGTTAGTGTTGCCGCCTCACAGCAAGACGTTCTCCGGTTCGATAGGTGAATTGGACACTCTAAATTGGCCCTAGGTGTGAGTGTGTGCGTGTCCCTTCTGTGGAAGGTTGGGTGCCGGGCTGGCAACTCGACAGTGTAAAATTGCCAATCATGAGCAGACAGGTAATCTGCTGTGGCGACCTCTAACCGGGAAAAGCTGAAAGAAAAAGAAGAAGAAGAAAAAGAAGAAGACATATGCGAGAGAGTACAGAACAACAATAATAAAACACAGAGCACTAGCAGTGCACTGCTGTTCACTGCAGCTACAGCCAACTAGGAGCGGCCATGTGTAGCACTGTAACACTAATGTCTCAAGCAGGGACACTGGCCAATGAACAATTTGATAATTTACTTGGAAGGTGAATTTAAGAAAAGTACCCACTAGGTAGCACTCAGCACCAATTTCAGTGCTCACTGAAATCACAGAAGTGAAAAGTTGAGCAATGCAGTAGAAGTGACAACAATGAGGAAGCATGCATCAGACAATAGAAACTCGCAACACTAGCTCAACTGGATGAGAAAGATTAGGAAGTGAGCAGCAAAAGAAAATAAGGAAAGAGAGAAGAGCCCTAAAGAAAGGAGACGAGAGTAGTTATGTTTTTATAGTTGGTGGCTTTGCAGTTGCCCGCCCCTAGTGTAAATTTGATCTGGGACCCTCCTCCCAGTCTAGTGTCATTAGCTCATTCTACCCAGTACAGGGAGAACATTTGAGATGGCCAATCAGCTTAGTTTCTGCTACTCGTTTGTCTCTTTCCTTTCTCTCTTTCCACTTAAAAAAAAAAAAAAAATTATCTGCTTTTACTGTATTTGTGTTTTTTCCTACTTTATTTTGTTTTTGCGTCATCTTAAAAGTACTCAATTGTATTTATTACTGCTGGGTGTAACTCATTCTAAGCCTTTTAGTTTAAGCACTTGGGCTTCAGACCAGTTGTTTTGCATTAAGAAGGTTTGTGGTCTGCACTGGGAACTGCTGATTGAGAGCTCAGTGTCTGTGGTCTGCACTCTTGTGGGAGGAGAGGCTGGACTCTGCCCTTCTGAGCTGGGAATTTCTGGTTAAAGGCTTATAGTGCCTGCATATTTGAACTGCTTCTTACTGAAATGGGTACACCTTGTTTGCTGTAGCATAGACTACATCCAGGCCTGCTGAATCTAGCTTTGTTTGTATAACTTGAACACTAATCCAGGCATCTTTAAAGTATTCTATTGTATTTATTACTGCTTGGTAGTAACTTGATTAAAGTGTAGCTATCATTCTAAGTCTTTTGGATTAAGCACTTGGACTTCAGACCAGTTGTTTTACATTAGGAAGGTTTGTGGCCTGCACTGTGGTGGCAGGACAGGAAGCTTACATCCTTCTAAGTTGGGAACTACTGATTGAGAGCTCAGTGTCTGTTATTCTAAAAGTGTATTAGTTCTGGTTTAAGCACTTGGGCTTCAGGCCAGTTATTTTACATTAAGAAGGTTTGTGGTCTGCACTCTTGTGGGAGGAGAGGCTGGACTCTACCCTTCTGAGCTGGGAATTTCTGGTTAAAGGCTTATAGTGCCTGCATATTTGAACTTTTTCTTACTGAAATTGGTACACCTTGTTTGCTGTACCATAGATTAGATCCAGGCCTGCTGAATCTAGCTTTGTTTGTATGCTTGTTGTTTGTTTGCTTGTTATTTCCCTGAAACTCTAATTCCACCTAAAACGCGGCTTTTCAGCGCTTCTGTAGATCCCTAGTGATATCTGCATTGCTTACTGTACTTATTTCCTTGTTTCACTTGAAAGAAAGTTACTGTTTGTCGTTTTTGCATTTAAGTTACCTGTAACACATTGCACTTAAGTTACCTGGCACTTGCTCACTAAGCAATTATATAAGTCAGCACTAAAAAATTAAAAGCACTACACCCTCACAAACTCACCTTGAGTACCTTGTTCCCCATTGGCCCTTGTTTTCAATTATAAAGGAATTCCCAATACTATTCTAGTATGTCCAAAGGTCAGTTGTCAATCTCCTCTCCGGTCCAGCTGGTGAATCTGGGAATCTTGAGGCAATGTTACAACTGCCTCATGTACACAGACAACCCCCTCCTCCTCCCAACAAATTCCAACACATGTGAGAGATGCAACCCTATAGCCAAACTGGAGGCTAAGCTCTCTCAACTCAGTACTGGCATAACCAGTCAGGAGGAGAAGGAAACCACACTCACTACAATTCCAGTCTCACATAGACCTACCACGACAGCAAACCAAACACATAATCACACAAAAACATACTCTGAGGCTCTAAATAATGATCTGCCTAAGCAGCAGAGACCTCCAAAGCAGACACCCAAGCAACCGCTACCCCAAAACAAAACATGTGCAACACATATCTCACAAAGCCAGTGTGCCGAACAGTCACAGCCCTTAAGGCTAAACAACACACCTGATACACTTGTAATAGGTGACTCTATCGTCAGGCACACTGACGTCCCGCTCACCAGGCTGAACAAGGAGAAGTTCACGGTGAGCAGCCTGTCAGGTGCTAGGATCCGCCACATAACACAAGCACTCAGGTCACTCCAAGGCAAGTACAAATATGACTCAGTCATTGTCCATGCTGGTGTGAATGACCTGAGATGTACCTCCCTGGGCTACATGAAAAGAGACATAGAGGAGCTCTCTGAGCATGTAGCCCAGGCCGGTATGACCCTGACCTTGAGTAGCATCTTACCCTCACCAAGAATGATGCCACAATATGAAGACAAGATGATCAATTTCAACAATTGGCTTAAGTATTGGTGTCATTCAAAGGGGATCCAATGCCTGTCAGCCTGGGATGATATGCTCGACAAGCCACGATGCTTCGCTAAGGACAGCTTGCACCTGTCACCCCTGGGCTTTTGGATATTGGCAAAGGCTCTTGCTACCCCCATAGTGCCTTTTTTAGGCAAGGCTCAAAAGACAAACCCACCTCCATAGGTATCACAAGGGATAAGAAACTAAGAGTAATGCTACTCAATGCCAGAAGTCTAAACCTCAAGATGCACGCACTCGAAACTCTCCTTAGCATGGAGAACATCGATATCTGTGCAGTAACAGAAACCTGGTTCAGGGCTCCTGAGAGAATCCCAGCACTACCAGGTTATACCTCATACCATGCTTTTCGGCCCCAAAACTTGGACCGAACTACAAAAGGAGGGGGAGTATCAATATTCGTCAAAGATACCCACACCTCCAGGTTGGTGGCACAGCACGAAGCATCAGAGACTATCCATGTGCAACTAACAGTGGGTAAAACTGCCATCCAGTTTATAGCCTGCTAAAGACCACCCTCCCAAACCCAGGAACCCCACTCGGCCTTCCTGAGAACACTGGAAAATATGAAGGTCTCTCCAAACAACATTATATTGGTCGACTTCAACTACCCAAACATAGACTGGGAGCATTACTCTAGCTCCAACACTCTAGCCCAAAGGTTCCTAGAATTCATAAACTCAAATGCTATGGAACAACTTGTTACCACTCCCACAAGAGGGGAAAACATACTGGACCTGATCATCACCAACATGGGGACTCTATGCTCCAGACCAGAAGTGTATCCTTGACTGGTAAGATCAGACCATAAACTAATCCATCTGGATATTCACATCCTGACCCCACTCCCTGCCCAGAAAACCACAGTGAAAAACTTCTGTAAAGCAAATTTCACACTCTTCAAAATTGAGGTGGAATCCTTCAAAGCTCCCGGGCCTGTGGAAAATACGGCCCAGACCGCAGAATCCTTTATAAATGCATTCTATGAATACCTTCAGGAATGCATGGATCATGCAATCCCAAATAAAACCAAGACCCAATCCTCCAAAGGCAGACATCCTGTCTGGTGGACCCCAGCCATAAACAAACTATACAATAGAAGGAGGAAGCTACTACATGATAGAGCAAAATCCCAAAAAGGGAAGGCATCTCTGATCAGTATTAGCAAAAACTACGGTTCATAAAATCGTCTAAGGCCAGCTTCGAGAGAAAAATTGCACAGGACACTAAGGATAATCACAAGGCTTTCTTTAGTTATGCTAGGAACCTGGGTGGGAATTCCCAGATATGCTCAGAATTAGTCCAAAATAACAAAAAATACACTGAACCCACAGACATTGCCAACATCTTAGCTGACAGGTTCAGCGGAAACTCCCCCCCCCACCCAAAGGGCAAATATCTATCCCAGCAGAGTGCTGCCCCCCTGACATCTCAGATGCTCAGGTAAGAATCACCCTCTTCAAAGAAAAAAAACACAGCATCAATGGGACCAGACGGTGTCCCGGGCTGCATCCTACATGAACTCCAAGAAGAGCTAAACCCAAACATAAAACTACTGTTCAATCTCAGCCTTACTACAGGATACGTACCCAAAGAGTGGCATACAGCAACAGTGGTCCCTCTCCACAATGGTGGTGCCTCAACGGACCCTGGAAACTATCGCCCTATAAGCCTGACTAGCTTGGTCTGCAAAGCTATGGAAAGGATCATCATGGACCTCATAAATAAAGATATTGGGGACCTACAGACACTGGATCCTACCCAGTTCGGCTTTGTTAAAGGCAGATCCTGCCTCTTAAACCTGGTCGACTTCTTTGAAACCGTCACCAAGGCCATTGACGAAGGGAAGGTGGTCCACACAGCCTACCTGGACCTCGCAAAAGCCTTTGATACAATACCCCACTCGGGCATTATAGATAAGCTCACCAGCTTATATATAAACCCCTATGTCACTAGATGGGTTGCAAACTGGCTCAAGGACAGAACCCACATGGTTAGAATTGCTGGAGCCGAGTCAGACTCCAAACCAGTTACAAGTGGCATCCCAGAAGGCTCAGTCCTGAGACCTCTCTTGTTCGGTATACATTTCTCGGAGGTACAGGCCAACACGGAAGGACTGTGGCTGCCCAAGTTCGCAGATGACTGCAAACTGGGCACCATAATCGACTCTCCAGCCAACACAAGCATCCTCCAAAAGGGCCTCATGGAAACAGACAACTGGTGCCAGAGCCATGGCCTCAAGCTAAATGCCAAAACGTGTATAGTCATCCCCTTTGGCAAAAACAAAGTGCCCACAAATTACCACATAGGTGGTAATCCATTAAGTACAGAAGAAGTAATTAGGGACCTGGGGACCCAAGTTGATAGCAATCTCTCATCTGACAACCACGTGGCCAAAGTGGTTAGAAAAACATTTTATATAGCCCACCTAATCATGAAGGGATTCACATCTAGATCAGGGGAGGTCATCGTGCCTCTTTACTCATCCCTCATCAGGCCCGTAATCGAGTACAATACCCCTTTTGGGATGTACCTTACCAAACATCTGCAGCAACTGGAAAGACCCCAAAAGTACCTCACCAAGAGGATCAAAGGGCTCAAACAGATGCCATATGCTGCCCAGTTAAAGAAACTCCAGCTCTACTCAGTGGCATACCACCTGCTCAGAGGTGATCTGTGCCTGACGTATAAAGCCATGTCCAACCCGGAATTAAGGGACATGCTGCACCTCAGAAAATCCAAATCCCATCAAGCTACGCGCTCAAGAGACTTGAACCTCACACTGAAATAAATAGGACATGCTGGAGGGACAGATTCATAACCCAGAGGCTCCCTTCACTCTGGAATAAAATCCCAGTCCAGGTTAGGCAGAGTCCCTCATTGACTCTCTTCAAGAGGTATCTTGATGAGTGGATGGGAGATCATAGGTTTACCCCGGGTATCACTTCTGTGTCACTGTTAGACAGAGGCACAGTATACTAACCTCGAAAAAGGGCATAGCAAAATAAATTTAAAATGGGTGGCGAAAGCCAAACACACTCTGGCTAGGCTTATAAATGCCCTAGGGCAGATAGCCTAGTATGAACCTATGAACCTATGAACCTATGTGATAGAGAAGAGTGTAGGAAATGAACAGAGAACTGTAAGAGAGAGAACCACACAACAGCAACCCATAAACTAGAGCAATGTAGACAATTGTAAGACTTACCAACTCCAACATTCGCAGCAAAGTATGAAGACATACCCTTAAATAAAACTCAGCTGCAGAAGTTACTTCTTTTCTGTGGAATGATTGGTTCTGCTGGGGAAAGAGGTCATTATTTCAATGATTCTGGGCTGCTTCAATTTGCTCCATAAACACTGGCAGCAGAGATGTGGATCTCAGCCCTAATGACATTGAGAACAAAACTCAGTTTCCAAACTTATTACTCAACAATAGAGTGACAGGTCTTGGTGGAGGTAGAGATTATTGTTTCAGTCATTGTGGGCCAAAATTATTGTTTAAAGATATCAGAAAATGAAACATTTTAGCCTTTTGGAACTGTACTGCCCTACTGCTCTTATATGACTAAGTTTTTCACACATCTAACCTTTCTACTTGTGATATTAAATTCATTAGCTATTAAGTCTCTCACTCATGTTTGTACATTTCATGTTGCACACTCCTCTCTGTCTCATCTTGTCTGCTCATACTAGTGAGTGATAGAAGTTCAGACTAGGAATGCCCTCACATTAGACCCTTAAAACTTCAGTTACACTACACTCTCTATTTCATATTTTCTAACTGTTCAGTGCACACTGAAATATGAAGAGTATTATCCATGCTGTGGTATCACCAGCATTTGGGCAACCCTACCAATCACTGGTAGTCGACAAACCACATCTACTAGGAGAAAGTTCCAACTGGCCTAGTGGCCCGTAGAATATTTGGGTCAATATGTTCACCAAAAAGCCTGACAACTGCTTCTTAACAGCACTTTAGGATTAGTGATTTGCTATTTTGCTTCTGGTGTGAGAAGGAGCAAAGGAACATTGATTCCTAAATGAGTGTAACTGCAATGAAACCAGCAGTAGTCCAGCCACTTGGCAGGTAGTAGCCATGTGGAAAATCACAACCATTTATTACTCTTGGCTAACTTACTGAATGGCTAAATTAGGAAGTTTTTGTTGAAATTAGTTTACTGGTTCCTTCTGGTGACAGGAGAAATTTTCCAGGCCAGTAGTGGGTATTACTTGTTACTCAGGCTAAATTCAAGTGTCTTGTTATTGGTTGATGTGCTTGATTGAGGTTTTGGTTGCTTATTTTCTTTGGTGCAAATAAGGCAATTTAGAGGACACACAGGGGAGCAGCATATTCTATTCCATATATGCAGGCATTTAGAGCCTTATCTTTCTTTCTGAGTGGAAAAATACATTTAAATTTCATGTGTTACTATGGCAATACATAAGCTTTCCATATGTCATTGAGAATGTGAAAAATAGTAAGTGTATTAGGAATGAAATCTGCCACCATTTAAAAGTTAAGAGGGTAAATGTTTTTTGATATTAGGAATGAAATATGCCACTGTTTAAAAGTTGAGGGTAAAAATTTCCCAGGGAAAAAAAAATCGCTGTTCCAAAAAAGAAAAAAAGAAACTTTAAAACATTCCATAAAGTTGGGGGGCTTTGCCCCCCACACCCCCCCTACTTAAATATACCAACTCCAAGATCACACTACAGTGACGAAATGGCAAAATAACGAAGGCGGCCAAGCGATTTCTTTCCCAGGGAAAGAATTCGCTTATATGCCGTTTCAGTATTTTGCCGTTTCATGCTTTCAAGTTCGATCAAGACACATTCGAAAGAATGTGTCTTCGATCATATAATAGGGAAGCTGATTATAGTAAGGCTATGCTGTTGTTCTACTTTCTGGATACACGATGGGTTCCTTAAAGTTTTAAGTATCTGTCACTGTTCACTGTTTATATTCTGATGAAGCCTGACACTTAATAAGATATCTGAGTCATTGATGAAGTAACCTTTGATCACCACATGTCTACTATTCTGACAAAGTTCTTTTTTCATCGCATAGCTTATTGGTGAAGTAGCAGCTTCAATGAACACCAAGTAATAATGTATACAATGTATGGAATGGTATATTATCAGGGAATGCTGTCATGATTAATTGACCATTCATTCTTGTGCTAATGATATAGTAATGAGAATGCTAGACTCTTGCTGCATGAATGACAGAAAGAACACTTTTAGTTTTTTTTAAGTTTATTTATTCAGTCTGTAAGCCTGCTAAGTCAATGGATAAGGCTTGGAGAATTTGGAAGAAATACAATACTAGCCTAGCCAAACAAAGTTACCTACAACTTAGAAATCAGGCCAAGAGACAAACTAAACTCGATGGACAAAATTACTTCCTCAATATCCAAAACAAACATTCAAAAGATCCCCAAAACTTTTGGCATGCCATTAACTCTCTCCTAAAACCAGGCAAAACTACCACTCCCACTTCTAACTCCAGGAATGACAACAAGGACATTGCCTCCCAATTCACTCACCACTTACAGAATCCATCTTAACACTATCCTCCCAACTATCCAAAAACAGCCCTACATATAACCCAACCAAATGCCCTGACAACATCCAATCCTTTATGCTCTCACCCATTCCCACCTCAACAATTAAAAAAACATTTCCTAAAACTGAAACCTACCACCCTGGCCACTGACAATCTACCAGCCAACTTCCTAAAAATAACCACTGAATCCTTATCCTACCCTATTTCTATTCTTATCAATCACTCTTTACAAGAAGCATATGTCCCACAGCTATGGAAGGTATCATACATTATTCCACAACATAAAGGCGGAAATGCTTACGAATACTCAAATTATTGCCCTATTGCCATTCTACCCCCCCCCTTATCTAAAGTACTAGAGAAATGTATACATTCTCAGGTAACAATTCCAAAACTCACACCATCTCCTCTCCCCCACACAGCATGGCTTCTGACAACACTGTAGCACAACCACCGCTCTGCTCTTTTTCACCAATCTGATCAACCAACATAGAAATAATAAAAACTTTGCATCTACAATATTTCTAGACCTCTCCAAAGCATTTGATATGGTTTCACATTCCTTACTACTAGACACCCTGCCATCCCTATCCTTTGCCCCTTCCGCTATAGCCTGGTTTAAAACCTATCTGTCAAATAGGCAACAATCCGTCCAATGGCAAAGTGTACTTCCTACTTCTTTTCTCCATATTTACCAATAATCTCCATACCACCACACAGCATGCTTCACTTATACAATACACTGACGACTGAACTCTTATCTGTTCAACTCCATCACTTCCCACCCTACAACAACTTACCCAGGAATCCTTTACCTCTGTGGAAAGTTGTATCACTCAGATCCAACTTATCCTAAACCCTAATAAAACCAAATTACTACTTTTCACCCCAATGATACCATTTCCACCCCTCTATCCTTTACTATTTCCTCCAAAAATGGCACTATTATCTCTCCCCCTGACCATACCAAACTCCTAGGCATTGAAATTGATAAAAATCTACACTTCAATGTCCACATTTCACAAACTATCAAAAAAAGTCCATTAAAAAATGGGAACACTGTATAGGCACAGGAAATCCCTCTTGAAACAAGCACGGATTACCCTAGCCCAAACTCAGGTTCTTATTCGAACATCGAATTTCCAATTGTCCGAATCACTAAAGGTTGACCTTTAATGATCAAACAACTGGAAATTCGAATTCGTCAAACTTAACATAAAAAAAAAGAAAAAGTAAAGGGTGTAGGCAGGGGGGCAAGACTTCTGCGCCCCCACACCCTCCGCTACTTAAATATACCAACTTTGAGATTGCACTACATTGTAGGAAAGAGAAATCTTCCCTTTCCACACCGTAGTTCGTTAAAGTGCGATCTCGGAGTTGGTATATTTAAGTAGTGGGGAGTGTTGGGGGGTGCAGGGGGGCTTGCCTCCCTACTTTAACCCATCACGGTACGTTGTCTTTGTTTTTTTTTTTTTTTTTTTGAATTTCAAAGTTACGGAACTTCGATTATATGGTGTTGACCATATAGTATTCGATGTTCCGTAACTACGATTTTCTAATAGGTAACCCCCAAACTCATCTCTTGTCTACCCTAATGTATGCTGCTCCAATTCTTACCCAGATTAGAAAACTTGACCTTGCCGGACTCGAATCATGTTATAATAAAATCGCCAAGTTTGCAAACAACTCCACCTTTAGATCCCACTGTTGCCAGGCTCTAAGGGAACTGCAATGGCTGGAACTTCCCCAACTACTAACCTATCACCAATTAGTCATTGTCTACAATGTGGTAACACATCCAGAAAAAAACCCTGCACTAGGCCAACTTCTCACCCACTATAATACAAATCATCCTCTCTAATTTTCTGAGAAACCCCTCCTCTGTATCTCTAGGGCTAACAATACTGCAGGAAAAGCACTGTTCTCCCACTCCATAGCTAGAACCTGGAATAACCGCCCTCCTGCTCTGATTTCTGCCCCCACCTCTTCTCACTTTAAAAACCCACTTAGAACACACTTAAAGAATAAGTGGCTATGCCATGTATCACATAAGTCCTCAAATTATTCCACTTATATACCTCACTTCCTAATGTACCTACTGTAATATATATTACAGTCTAGGTCTTCTCCTAATGCTGATTTAATTTGTATACTTATTCTGTTATTAACCATGTGTAACTATTTTTTTCTGTATATATAGGTCTTGTTATGTCTTCTGCTGTATACTGTATTTTAGCATACTGTTTGAAAATTCTCTGTATACTGTATTTTAACATATTGTGTAAAATTTTACTTACTGTGGAGCTTATCTCCCCATGCCTCTGCTGAAAATGGACCTGTGTCCAGTCGGATCATTCCAGTTAACAAATGTAAAATAAATAAAATAAATTGTTACACAAATGTTTTGTTTTCATTTTGCTTTCATGGGTGACCCAGAGCTATTATCTATTTAACTGATTTCCTCAAAGGCACAAAGTAGGCAGATGGAGGCAGAGAGAGAGAGAGAGAGAGAGAGAGAGAGAGAGAGTCAGACCCTGCGCAACAGGAAGTATGTTTTTGACCACTCACAGCCTTAATCCTAGGCAGTAACGTCCAGCAATTGACTGAACACAAGCCTGAACTACTTAATAGCTCCCCTTCTAATTTCTATCTTCTGCACTTGAAATTAAGAGCGTATATGGCCCTTCTTTGCATTGCCAAAAACAAATAAGATACTTTTCTCCCATTAGTAAGTTTTCAGCTGGCACATTGATTCCTTAAATAAAGCTGATTCTCTGAGGTGATAAATTGGAGTTGAAGGAAAGTTTAAAATGTAGGAGTAGAGGCCAGATAATATTTCAGTAATCACAGTAAAATGTATATGAAAGATGCAGTAAGGATTTGGCTTTTACTTGAGCAATGTTTAGTTTATATTTAGATGTCCAGGAAATCGTAGTTCAATCTTTTATTTTTTTCATTTGTTTCATGTAGGAGTTATATACTGTGGTGCTGTCATTGGATGACTTTGCTGATTAGATGCAGTGTACCACTGGAGATTTAATGTCTTTTAATGTGCTATCTGCAATATCTCACCATGTCAGTTTCTGAAAATGTTTGACCTTCACTTTACTACAAGGTACCTGACAAAAGATTTGTTTCTGACCTAGTAAATCACATACATGAAGTTCTCTACAATATGTATCTGATTTGGTCTGAATGTCTTTTGTTTATATAATCTGCTAGAGACAGAGAGACAGAGAGAGAGAGAGATGGCAAGTTACTTGAATCCCTCAGAGTTCTTTCCAAATACGGTAAATAATTTTCATCTCACTAAATCCACAATAGTGGAATATGTTTGATACTTTTCTTAGGCTGAAATTTGTCACAAGACTACTGAAATGCAAACTGTGGTACCAGCATCAAAGTTTTATATCTGTTTATAGAGAATGGGTGACCTATACATTGTCACCCTGATTGCAGAATGAACATTCTCCAACAGGTTGTTAATTCACAGGTAAAGGCCACCAAAAAGTAAGTCCAGAGCTTCACAGCAGCATATTAAGCTGACATGAAGGTTGGACATTAAAAAATGCAAATAACTGCCATTCCTTTACGATGGCTAAACTGTGCTTTGCTGTTTAGTGATCATAAAATAAAAAGAAAAGATAACTAAAAAAGAAAAGCATGTGTATTTCTGTGTACATGTATGTGTGTGTGTGTGTGTGTGTGTGTGTGTGTGTGTGTGTGTGTGTGTGTGTGTGTGTGTGTGTGTGTGTGTGTGTGTGTGTGTGTGTGTGCATGTGTGCGTGCGTGTGTGTGTGTGTGTGTGTGTGCGTGTGCATGCGTGTGCGTGTGTGTGCGTGTGTGTGTGTGTGTGTGTGTGCGTGTGCGTGTGCGTGCATGTGCATGTGTGCGTGTGCGTGTGTGCGTGTGTGTGTGTGTGTGTGCATGTGCGTGTGCGTGTGTGTGTGCATGTGCGTGTGCATGTGTGTGTGGGTGCGTGTGTGCATATGCATGAGTGTGTGCTTGAGAACCTATGGAAGGGAGAGAAAGAGAAATAGCTCTGACTGCAGAAGCAGTGATCATTTAAAATGGCCAGAGCAGCACTAAGCAGCAGAATCGGGGACACTAAGGGAGGAGGTTGCAAAGTCTTGCATTCATTAATTTTTTTCTTTAATTTACTCACAACTAGTCACCTCAGCATGTGTTCACTCAGCAAAGAGCTGTGTTGTGTGTGCATTTGTGTCTGTGTTTTGATGTGTATATGTGTGAGAGTGTTTCTGAGTGAGTGTGTTTCCAGGTATATTTTTGTGAGTCTGTCTGTACTTCTGAATGTGTGTGCATGCATGTGTGTGTGTGTGTGTGTGTGTGTGTGTGTGTGTGTGTGTGTGTGTGTGTGCATGTATGTATGTGTGTGTGTGTGTGTGTGTGTGTGTGTGTGTGTGTGTGTGTGTGTGTGTTTAGGCATTAAAAAGTTACATTACTTATATTTCACATATAAAATACTTCCTATAGCGTTTTCTGTGTGGAGACATGCGTGAATGGGCGTACCTACATTGAAGGTTGTGCGTCAGGGCTGGCAACTTGGCATGTAAAAATCTACTGCCAATCATTAGCGGACCGGAGTTCCACTGTGGCGACCCCTAACCGGGAAATGCTGAAAGACACAACGACAACAACAGTAACTTACTAAGGCAGGGTAACTAGTTTACATCAAAATGTAAAAAAAAAAAAAATATATATATATATATATATATATATATATATATATATATATACATACATAGTAATAATAAAAAATAATTAACAATTTAACAGATAGCCCATTCTCTAAGCATGATAATGCCTTTCAGGGTATTTCTTATTGTGGAAATACTGCGCTTCCAAAGGTAAAGAGGCCCTCTGCCTTCAGTGTCTGGCCTGAGAGCACCCCTAGGCATGCATTATTTGCCCAACTGGGCACACCCTGTCAGGCATTATTGCTTCCTTGACAAATGCTTAGTAACTTTAAGCATTATTCCTGCTAAATGACCTGCTCAAGGCCATGCATTACCCATAGCCTGAATTGTTTAGTTTTATAGATTTAATTGAAGGTCCAATGTATAAACCGGCTTCATTTTTCAGAGGTCTTCATTTTTTTCATTAACTTGTGATCAACATGATTTGTTGTTTGTGTTTTGACCAGACTAAGTAATGTTTATAAATATAATTAACTGTGTAAAGCGAATTATATGAAGTGCAAATTTAAGACAGAAACATGCAAATATGTTATATAGCATGTGTAAAAATACTATTATATATGTGTTGCATATTTGGTCTTTGGATTTCTTGTTTTGCTGTACTCCTGACAGTTGAACTATGGGTCCTTGATCATTAGAATGCAAGGAATACAAACTTAAAATAGTAATGCCCAAAACATAGACAGGCAAAAAAAAATTAAACTACAAATGTTTTTGCAAGAAATCCTGCACATCCCTGATGTGTAGGGCAAGCTGTCCACACTCCCTGAACTTATATATCTGTCTATCTCTAGAAATAGATAGATAGATAGATAGATAGATAGATAGATAGATAGATAGATAGATAGATAGATATGTATATATGTGTACCACTAACAAGCGACAACACACAAAGTCGACTGAAACAACATCGTTCGCATATGGTCATAAACCCGGAAGTCGACAAGTCATTACACATGCACTGAGAAACAGCCTTTGTACATGTAAACTTTTTATTTTTAAAAATAAAATAATAAAAATCATTCTTTTGCAGGGGGAGAGCACTCCTGGACCACCCAGCCCCTGATAATTATACATAGTACCATATTTCTCTGTAAATAAGACCTAATAAGAGAATAAGGCCAAGAATAGTTTTCCAGGGTGGTCATGATATAAGCCCTATCCCAAAAATAAGCCCCAGTTAAGATCGTCAACAACACATGACGGACGTGTTGAATTATAAAATAATAATATTATTGACACCTGTTGACTGAGGTTATCGTACTCTGCTCACCATTTTCGGACCATTCGGACACCCGACTTCTTCTCTTTGCAGAAAGTCACAAGATTCTTTCCAGGGAGTCCTCCATGATTCTTACTGTAACCCTAATCCTCACTCACACTTAAATGTTGAGATCCTTGGCCCATAAACACAGGCAAGTGTACTTTGATTGGTTAAAGTACAGACAACGCACGTAAAACATGCACACTTGATAATGAATGGGTGTGGTTGTGTCTTCTTAACTGTCACCATTTTGTGTTGACACTCCTGTCTCATAAGTCTTCAATTACCCCCCCAGACAAGATGAGTGCAAAAAGAAAGAGGTATTCCATCGAGTACAAGAAAGGAATCGTGGAGGACTCCCTGGGGAAAAATCTGATGGCTTTCTGCAAAGAGAAGAAGTTGGATCTCTGAATGGTCCAAAAATGGTGAGCAGTGTATGATAACCTCAGTCAACAGGTGGACAAGAGAAATGCTAAGAAGTGCAAGTGTGGATCAGGTTGGCAACCATTATTTCCTGAGCTAGAAGACATCATCTGTGAATGGATTGCTAACAGGAGAGCAAAGGCTTTGGTTGTGCGTAGGGTTGATATTCAAGCATTTCCCCTTGCAATGGAACCACAGATAGAAATATCCCCAGAAGAATTCAAAGCATCACAACACTGGCTTGATGGCTTCCTTCAGCAATATGAACTGTCTCTAAGAAGACCGACAACACTGTTCAAGCTGAAAGCTACTGAAGTTATGAAATGTGCACTTGTATTCAAGTCCTTTGTTGATGGCATCGACTTTTCTAAATACTAACTTTCCAACATGATTGCTATGGATGAAACTGCAGTGTGTATGGGCCAAGGATCTCAAAAACAATTGATCAGAGGGGTGCCTTGTCAATCTCCACTGGTTACGAAAGTGCAGGTGTTACCTGTATTTTGGCAATTTGTCTAGATGGATAGAAAACCCCACCTCTAATCATTAGTAAGGGCAAGAAAGATAAGATTGAACGTGTTTCAGGCATTTACATCATTGAAACCAAAAAAGCCTGGTGCACACAAGCAGTTATAAGGAAGTGGGTCGATGTAATGCTGCCACTTGTTTCGCGAGTTGACGAAAGAGGTCTGCTAGTCTGGAATTCAGCCATCACTCACCTCACTAAAGATATGAAGAACTTCTTTGCACAGAGAAGAACAGATCAAATAATGATTCCCACAGGAATGACTGCCTATCTCCAGACTCTTGATATTGCAATAAACAAGCCATTCAAGGACCATTTGCGCATGGAACTCAATGACTACATTGAAAATAGAATGGAGAGAAATCAGCGTAGAAACTTTGTGAAGCCTAGCCTGCAAGAGGTCATGACTTGGTAAAGAAGTCTTGGGATAAAATCACTGACAGCTGTGTTGCCAATGCGCTATGTGCAGGCTACATGGACAAGCAGTGCTCATTTAAGGAGAGCTCTATTGCTAGGCATGACAGATTGGGACCAATGGTTCTACAGGAAATGGAGTTGCAAGAAGTTCAGGCCAGAATTCGGGGGTTGGAGACTTATGACAATGTTCCAGAAGAAGATGACATTTGAATAACTTTTCTGTTATTGAGGCAACAGAATGGATTGCTTCTGCTTTCAGCTGCCAGCAAGCTCTTGTCAATTTTTTGACTTTATTGTATTAAGGTAATGTTTCATTATCAAGGGGTAATTACAAAGTAAGGCCACTAGTTCCCAGACTTCATTTTTATGACTTTCCATCATTCTTGTCTTACGGTTTGTGTAAGGAATAAAGAAAGCATCACCACTCAAAAAGTGGCAGTTATTCACCTGTTTTATTCCCCTCCTCCAATAAACATGTATTGAGATTTTTCTGCACTTTCCGTTAAGCATGAAATATTGCACCGTGAAAGCCAAGGTGTAGATATTCTGAAGATGAAATCTTTGTTACACTGTTTATGAAGAATTCTCACACAACTGTTAACGCGTTACCAAGAACTGTTGCCCAATAACAGAAAAGTACCAAATAAATGTCAGTTTGTGTACATGAATAAATGTTGATTTTTGTACATGAATAAATGAATAAATGTAGATTGTTGTATGGGGGGGGGGTAAATAAGGTATCCCCTGATAATATGCCCTAATGCGTATTTCGGCAGGGGAAAGTATTAAGACCCAGTCTTATTTTTGGGGAAATATGGTAATTCCAGGACTGCAGAAACACAAACATGATCTTGTGGATACAGAGAAGTAGCTCCATTGTTTAGGGCTTGAGGCCCTGCCCAGAGCAAAAAAGTCTGCTCCTTGTGGCAGTACATATCCACCTCCATACTGCCCCAGCTCTACAATGTAACAGTAAAAAATAAAAAATAAATAAATAAAATAAAATAAATAAAATAAAAAATGCCTACTGTCTGGTGGCTGGGGCTCTTGAAATACAGGAACCAACCAGCCATACCTCTCAACTTCTTAGCTCAAGAAATCCAGACCAAGCCCAAACCAGGGACAGATTTTACATTTTGCTCTCGTAAGCTTAGAAAGTTACTGCAATATCAGTAGTTGTGTTAGAATGCATTTTCTGAAGGCTATGAAGTCTGAAACTTAAATTTCTGACATTATTTAATGACGACTTCAATTCTCATTGATTTACCTGAAAATTAAAAATTTTATGAGCAACAGAATAAAAACATGAGGAAAATATCTGGACATTCTGTGACAATCTATATACTTGAGAAATATGCCCATCCCTCCTCAAAAATAAACAAATATATATGTTTTTATTTTGCGATAGCTTATAGCATGCATGGAACATTACTGTTCTCAGGTTTACTTAAAAAAACTTTTAAACTACAGCACGCTGCTTGCTACAAGCATACATCGCACAGGGAGTGCTGTAATGTTCAGCTTTGGCTGTAAGTGCAATACCAGCATTTAAAGCCGATATGCACTAAAGACAGATCAGGATTGGCTGACAGGGCCTGCTAACACTTTGCACCTATGGCAGTTGTCCATTTCACCCTGCCCCAGCTATGCTACTGTTCACACGTGCTGATCAGCTGCCTAGTTGACCATATGCAGTCGACTAGGCAGCCTTTGACCTGACAAGGAAACAATGGTCGATGTTGTATTCCTCGGCACCTTGTGCTTTGGGCAATTGATGCTCAGGGAATTTCATCTCAGCCTCCAGTAGACACAACTATTCCAGTCCCTTCACATCTCCTCATTTTAGTCCTATATTTAAAGCTAGTAATTGAATAAGTACCATGCCCTAACTGCGGGGCTATTGCGTAAATCCTCCACAGTATCAGTAAAACACGTTATTTTCTCTCTAGTTCTGAATTTTTATGATATGCATGCGCTTACCTGGCTGCAAGCAGAGTTTGAAAGTCGGTGTTTTGGTAGCAAACAAGATATTTGTTACTTATATGTATCACTGTGATCACAGATGCGCAGTGCATTATAACGTTTACTAAGATATTAATAAAACACAGAATTATATGTTACACAAAACAGTATAGTATTAAAATAAATGTCATAGGTATGCAGTTTTACAGATCAGCATGAAAAGCCATTAAAAGAAAAAGATAAACAAAGGATAAAAAATTAAGCCTTTGATAAAAGGGTGCGTTTTTCAATTAGGACTTAAAATCTGCCACTCTTATGTTATTATAAAAAGAGCTTGATGGCACAAAAGTAGGAGTCCCTCTGTGCAGCTGATGACCTGAGAATGGTATTGGGGTTAAGCCAGGAATGAAGTCACAAATGGTCAGTTGTCACACCCCATTAGGATGGTTTGACGAGAACCACTAATACCTATATGACTTCTGCTGGAGACTGATAGCCTTGTAGCACATTAGTTTATGAGGGTAAACGTGGACATGCTGCCAACACTGAATGGTGTCTCTCCAGAGCAAAGATTAGGCCTGACTGCTGCCACAGGATGATGGTTCCCAGCTCTCCATCCATGACTCCACATAATCCTGTCTTCCCTTTTTTAGGAACTTATTTATTTTATTTTATTTTACATTTGTTGACCAGGCTAGTCTAACTAGATATATGTCCATTTTCAGTAGAGGCCCGGGGAGATAAGCTCCGAGGAAACAAACAAAATCACAAATACAAAAATGAATGTATACAATGAACATTGCAGGTGCAGTACAGAGAACAATCAAAGAGGTCATTCGTTCATAACATAGTGCAAAATATACAGATACAATTAGTACAATACAAAATGTAGTTGCAATACATCATAAAGAAAAAGATGGCAGCTGAATTATATAATATATTAGTATACAAGTAGTCATAAAGAAAAAGTAGGAGCTGAAATTATACAATATATTAGCAAAAGTAGTCTCCTTAATGAGATTCTGAAGATGTAAGCAATAGTATAGAAGGACAAGATAAGTTGTTATTAAGAAAAGGAACTTGATTACTGAGAACAGGAGGGTAGGTTGAACCAGGTAAGAAGAGCTAGTTGATCAGTCAGGTTTAGTACAGGGACACAACCAGTGTGTTCTGAGGAAAAGTTTCAATTTGGTTTTAAAGAGTGATATAGAGGGAAGAGAGGAAAGTTTGTTAGGAAGAAGGTTCCAGGATTTTCCAACAGTATTAGAGAAAAGAGAGTCCCCAGCCCTGTTGTTTGATTTACAAATATTTGCACAAACTAAAGAAATTACCAGCATGGTCCAAAGGTCTGTAAGGTAAAATCCAAGAATCCAATAAAACAAAACCAGAGCGACCACCATGGCTAAGGATTCCAATTTTAATAAAACAGAAACATCAGTTTAAAACATACAGAAGGATAAGCACTTTCACGTAGTTGACTACGCTTCATCAGATTCTAAATAACACTGCTCAAAAGGCACTTTATATACCATCTTGATACTAAAACAAATGCACCAATTGCAGCTTATTATTAAACAATCAAACAGCAACTATTTAGAAGCAGTTGAAACCAATAAAACAATCAGGACTTCTTGATTTTTCTGCTGCCCCTTGCTACTAATTCAGGTTTTATACAGACAGCAACATTAAGTCCTGGATATAAATGAGCTTGCATCCTTGGAATCCATCTAAGTTTAGTCCTTTCTAAAATATTATTCCTATTGCCCCCTCTAGTAGTAATTTTTAAGGGCTGCAAAACCCTAAAACTAAAAGTGTGCATGTTATTCTCAATGACATGTTTGGCTAACGCATTCTGTGCATTCCTATTTCTAATATCACATAAGTGACCGCAAATCCCGTCCTTTAAATGCTTCCCTGTCTTACCTACATAGAAACAATTGCACTCATTGCAATAAGCTAAATATACTAGGTTCTTAGTTTCACAAGTAGCATAAAACCTAGGTGAAAATTCAAAGTCTAGGTTGGGATGTCTAAAAGCCTGAGACCTACTGATAGTGCAGCACATTCTACATTTCGAACATGGAAAGGTGCCAAAAGGCAAACTTACTACTGATTTGTCGTGACTATCTCTGCAAAGCAATTGCTTCAAATTCTTGTTGTTTTTGCATACAAAGGCAGGTGTATCCCCTATAATGTCAACAGTAACCCTGTCAACCATTAACAAATGCCAATTGCGTTCAAGAACCTTTTGCATAAGAGAATTATCATCGGCATACTTTGTCATGAAACAAACCTTCTCTTTTCTATCTCTTTTTCTTCTCTTGTTAGAGGTGATATTCACAGTCCCATGATTAGACTGACTAAGAGTGTCAGTCATTAGTACATCATCTTTGTGTTAACATAACCCCTGGCTCTGAACAAGGACTCTAATAAATCTGCCTCAGCATTCAAATCACCCTCATTCCTACATATCCTTTTTATCCTATTAAATTGTCCTTTAACAGTCGTAGGAAAAACATGTCGTGGGTGCATGCTACTATAATCAAGCAGACTGTTCTTCCAACAAGATTTTCGAAAAAGCGTAGTTCGAAAACTACCTGCAACTTCTTTATAAACGGTAACATCTAAAAAATCTACCCTATCCATGGAAACTGCCATGGTAAACTTTAGGAAATCAGTCATAGATTCTAAATATGTGATGAACTCTGATAAGAGGGGAACTCCCCATCCCATATCAAACAAACATCATCCACAAAACGTCTGTAAAACCTGATATGTGGATTATAAATGCTGTTAAACATGTGCTGTACTTCCCAATAATGGACAACCGTGTTGGCATAAGAATTTGCACACGGGGTGCCCATAGCGACACCCCATCATTGTAAAAACAAATCCTTAGTGTACAAAAAAACATTGTTGGTTAATATCAAGTCAAGTAAAGTACAAACCAAAACCACTTGATCATTTTCTATAAGGTGCTCATTATTCAAAACATGTCTAACTGCCTCAATACCATAATCACTGGGGATGGATGTAAATAGCCTTTGTACATCCAGAGTTACCAATACATATTCATTACCTTCAATATTGGTGCCAAATGTGTCCATATCATTTAGAAACTGAACGGTATCTCTTAAGACAGTGGGAATATTCTGCACCAAGTGTCCCAGTACACTTTCCACATAGATAGATAAATTTTCCATAGCCCATCCCCCACCAGAGACTACGGGTCTCATGGGGGGGGTGTTGTAGAGATTTGTGCACTTTAGGTAGACCCTTGATATAGGGGATGACCGGATAATCTATACTTAAATACTGATACAAAAGTAGGAGGGTAGGTTGAACCAAGTAAGAAGAGCTAGTTGATCAGTCAGGTTTACTACAAGGGCACAATCAGTGTGTTCTGAGGAAAAGTTTCAATTTGGTTTTAAAGAGTGATATAGAGGGAAGAGAGGAAAGTTTGTTAGGAAGAAGGTTCCAGGATTTTCCAACATTATTAGAGAAAATAGAGTCCCCAGCCCTGTTGTTTGATTTACAAATATTTACAAGAAGTTTATGTGATGATCGTAAGGTCTTTAGATTGTTGTAGGAGGTAATGAGGGTAGATAGTATATGGGGTACTGGTAGGTTGGTAAAGGGTTTTATGGGCATTGGTCAGTTTGTGGAATTTAAGCTGATTTTGTAATTCAAGCCATCCTAGCTGCTTTAGATTAAAATAGTGGTGGGTTCTGAAAGGGTTACCTGTAGCAAATCTGGCTATGTTATTGTAGGAGTTTTCCATTTTATTAAGGTTGTTTTTAGAGAGATTAGTATATATGGGTGAGGCATAGAGGAGAGTAGAAATTAGATGGGTATGAGCAATAGTTATTCTAGCTGCAGGAGAGAGGAAGGAGCTGATCCTGTAGAAAGAGCCTAGTTTTCTATTAACAGGTTTTAGAGTATTGTTAATATGGGTGTCGAAGTTAAGGTTGTTATCTATGGTGATACCTAATAGTTTGGTAGTTGGATCTGGGGATATGAGAGTACCATTATTGGATGTTACTGTGAAGTCTATTGGGAGGACTTACAAGTAGGAGTAAAAAGAAGGAATTTGATTTTTTGGGATTCAGAAGGCGACAGCACTGTGTAAACCATTGTTCAACTGTGTTAATCATATTTTGGGTAAGGGAGTGAAGTTCAGATATAGATGTGGCTGAGCATATAAGTGTGGAATCATCTGCATATTGTATGCATGTAGCTTGGGGGATTGTTAGATGAAGGTCGCTGATAAATATAGAAAACAGGAGAGGTCCTAATATGGACCCTTGAGGAACACCAATGTTAACGGGCAGATGGGTAGATAGAATGTTATGCCAAAGTACAGCCTGTTGTCTGTTATCTAAGCAGGACTGGAACCATTTTATAGCTAGTGCATCTAGTGACAGGGATTTGAGGATATTTATAAGTATCTGGTGATTTACCATATCGAATGCCTTAGACAGATCTATAAACAGTGCAGAGGAAAACATATTGAGGTTACGTTTTTTGTTAATACAGTCATTAAAGGAAAGGAGGGCAGTAGTAGTGCTGTGGGAAGGTCTGAAACCATGTTGAGAGTTTGAAAGTAAGTTATTTTGGATTAGGAGGTCTAGCAAATATCTGTGGATGCATTTTTCCATGATCTTTGCTAAGGGAGAAAGTAGGGCTATGGGACGGTAATTGGAGAGTTCAGTAGAGTTCCCACCCTTGTGAAGGGGATTTTAGGGATGTGTCCTTCACTGATGGCTCTATTGATGAGAAAGGAAATGGGATAGGTGATGGATTTGGCTGCCTTTTGTAGATATTCAGCAGGTAGTTGGTCTGCTGAAGGGGTGCACCGTTTCAGTTTTTGGATAGGGGTAAGAATATATGTTGTTGGGACTGGTTGGAAGAGAAATGGAGGGGATGGATTAGAGCTAGAGTTGGATGCAGTTACGTTCTGAGTAGATAACTGACTGGCAAGAGTTTGAATTGCCTCAGTGAAAAAGGTATTAAAGGCATTAGCAGTCTGCTTGGGATTCTCCTGGTCTGTGCCTTGTGGGTTTGGTTTGATGGATTGACCTGGGTGTAATAATTGATTAATACTCGCCCAGAACTTTTGTGGTTTATTATGGTGAGTCTGCTGGAATTGTAGGCACTAGTTTCTTTTGTCAGACAGTATAGCTTTTTTAGTTTCATTTCTCAGCTGTCTGAAGTTTTGGTGGTCTACTGGGTTTTTAGTTAAACAAGATTTATTACAGTATTTATTTCTGAGATGGATTTTTTGCCTGGTTTCTTTTGAAAGCCATGGGGCAGATTTAGTTCTCATTCTAATAGAGCGGGTTTGTGCATGGTGGTCTAGTATGGCTAGGAAGTTAGAATTAAAGTAATTAACAGCTTCCTCCAGTGTGAGGTATTATAAGGGAGAACAGTTACATGCTCTTAGTTCTCTCTGGAAGAGATCGGGGTTGAAGTTTTTCTTGGTTCTAATTGCCCTAGATATGGTTGGATTAGGTAGATTGGATTTAAGCCTGATGATGTAGGTTAATGAGTGGTCACTTGCATCATCAGGGAGGGTTCCAGCTTCATATGTCTGGGGATGATTATTTATGAGAATCCAATCTAAGGTACTTTCTTTCTTATTAGACTTGTTTATCCTGGTAGGGGAGGTAATGGTTTGAGAAAAAACAAAAAGGTTAATATGGGTGGTAGGGTGGCTACTGCTACAACACTTCCAATCAATGTTAAAATCACCTAGGATTATGGTTTCTTGGGGTATAACAAAGGATATTTTCTATGGTGACAATGTTATTACCAGGAGGAATATAGATACAGATAATATAGATGGATTTGAATGTGTTAAGTTGAAGCTTGGTAATAAGAATTTCAGTGTTGGAATCTTGAGGTGGTTTATAGTCATAGGTAGTAATCTGTAACCCAGATTTAAATAGGATAGCTACACCACCACCATTTTTGGTTGCACAGTCAAGTCGCATAATATTATAACTGGGTGGGATGACTTAATTGTCTTTAGTTACAGGTTTTAACCAAGTTTCTTTTAAACAAAGACTGTCAAAGGAGTAGACTTCCAAGAGAGCATTGAGTTGTGCAACTTTGTTATTAATGCTACGTATGTTGAGGTGAGCTAATAAGAGTGAGTTAGGTGGTTTGGTAAGGGAATGGATAGTAGAGGGGTTGGGGTTGAGGAGTTTAGTGGTAGTAGCAGTTGTTGGGCCTGGGTTTGGGTGAATGTCTCCATCTTTTAAAGAGAAGAGTAGTGTTTGAAGACTAGGATTTGGGAATTTACTATATAGATGTAGAGATTTTCTGGGATTGGGAGAGTCATATCTAATGTGGGCTATCCTATGGTATTTTGCTAGTAGATAGCTGGGTGTAGATGTTATGTTAACATGGTTAGTGAAAATAGGTAGAGAAGGAGAGGTAGATAGCTTATTGAGGTAGAGAAGGTGTGGATATAATGGGTGTTCATAGGAGGTTAGCAGGTAAGCTAAAGTTAGAGGTGGCAGAAGTATAAGTATGAGTAACCTCTGTAAGAGTGCTGGGGTGGGTAACTTATACATCTGGAAGGGTAAGCTGTTAGATTGCTGTTATAGGCTCAGAGGTATATTAGGTGTGGAAAGGAATAGGTGGAGGGTGTGGTGGGAGAGATAGGGAGTGGTAAGAGAAAGGAGGAGATTGGAGTTAAGTGGCCAATGGTGAAGAGTTTGTGATTGGTGGAAGAGGGAAGGGGTGTGGTTAGATGGTATAAGAGTAGGACCCCTGGGGTGGGTAGGATTTGAGGGTAGGGAAGGGTAGGGGAGCGGAGTGTGCCTGCAGGGTGAACAGAGCGGGTAGAGACAAGTGAAGGAGAAGCTAGAGAAGAAACTATCAGCAATGCTAGTAACTGAAGGAAAGTTAGGCAAGTCAGGAGTGGGAAAGATCAGAGATAAAACAAAAGTCTATGAGAAAAAAACAGGTGGGTGTAGACAGTTGAAGTAAAGGGTAAGTGAGAAAATAAGAGCAGGTCTAGGACTTAAGAGATGTAGTGTAATTACAGAAGAAATGCGGAGGGATAAGCAGGAGATAAAGGATGGGATAAGGGTACCACCTAGTGGGCAGATCTAGTATTGCAGGTAAGTATGTAAGGGAGCTAGCTGGTTTAGAACTAGGGAAGGAGTGATAACTAGTAAAGGGGGTTATTATAAAGTAGAAGAGGTTTGTTGGATACGGGGTAGATGGGAGGTAAAGGCTGCTGGCTGTTTAGGCTCATAGCGTACTTTAGAACCTCTGAAGTAATAGTAGACGGTAGTCAGCTTTACAAGCAGGACTTAGACAACCACATACTTTCTTGCTTCCTTGAGAGAGGGTGTAGGGAAAATAAGGCTGTTAGATGAGACTGCAGGCATTTTGATAGGGTCCTTTGTCACCAGGTAGGTAGGTTCTTAGAGATTATATCAGGAACAGCGCAATGGGGAGCAGGGTACTTTAGGGAGAAAGAGAGACAAATGAGGAGGAGAGAAAAAAGAGCTCACACATAGCAGGTAGTTATGACAATTAAACAAACAAAAAAGCTTTACATGAAGACACAATTAATAAAGTAGCTTATATTCATGCCCTTATTTTTGAAAGAAACTATTGGAATCACTTTTAAGCTAGTTGTACTGTGACATTATAAAGTAGTCTAAACTATCATTTAGAGGAACTCTGAATCAGGTTTACTGAAATTGGGAGCAAGCAAAAACAAAATCATAAGCTTCTAATATCCAAATATAAACTATACCAGCAAAAATAAAAAATAACTGGAAAGCTACCTTAGAGAGAAATGACTGTAGTAGTCTATGCAGGGGCAGTGAGTTTACAGTGTGGAATACAACACTGACAAAAAGAAAAATAATACAATCACTTACTAGAGATGCTACACCTGGAGGGCTTTCAGCTGCAATTAGAGCAAATATGGCATCCAGGGTTTTTAAAACCTTTGGTGTGTTGTACCTGAGCAATCACTTGGGAGGTGGGGGAAGGGAGGGAAACCTTCAATTGGAATTTAAAGTAGCAGGGGAGAATCCAAGGGACTCTGCTAAACCTAGCTAATTATCAAGGACAGCCAAGGAAATAAGGTAAACATACAGGCACCCTTGTTCAAGGACTGGAAGGTTTCTCCAAGAAAAACTATGTGCAGGAATACACCACAGCTGGAAGTTGTATGCTGCTTACTAGTCTGCAATGGCAGATTTTATTCTCTTTTATATCTGTATTCCCCTTTACTCATTGTTTGCTGCATACAATGTAGCCAAAGATAAAAGCAGATGGAGACTTTGCACCTCTCTTTGCTGTCTACTGAAGAATAAGTATTGAGGAGGAGGGACTGAAGGCTATGACTATTGAGAGGGGATAAATACCTTCACATATAACAAATTATCAACAGTGAAATGGATGAAAGGGGTGGGGTGGGCTAAGAGGAAGAAGGTTTGCAGCTATTGCCCCTGGGGTATGCACTCTAGCTGACTGTAACAGATTTTAACAAGGCATAACAGAAGTTACAAAAGCTGGCACCTACACTACACAAGCGGCAACAAGGTTCCTGGAGTTAAACCTGGGGCTGCAGTCTATTTTTGGATGATTGCTGGTTAGAGTTTTCTTTGCTTTTAGTTGGAGTGAGAGGATTCCTTGCTCACACAAGTGGGGGGGGGCAAAGTGATCAGGTCCTCAGTGGCTCTAAAAGTTGCAAAGAAGAGAAAAGGAAAGAATGTAAGACTAAAAGCAATAAAATAAGGACATCAAAATAAACACAACCATCATAAATATTGTACAGAAAGCAGAGCATTTCTCTGAGGAGGAATTCTCACACAAGGCCAATTATCTGAGAAGTCGAGGGGTTCACGTAGTAAATGGACACATTCAGTATTGTCCAGTAAGGAGATGTTAAGGTTCTTGGGGGGGGACAGACAGGGTGTGCAGGAACATAACTGAAGGGATATAGCAGCTGGTCTGGGGGCAGAGAGGTTAGAAAAATTATGCTACTGTATCAGTGAATTTTCTGAGGTTGTTACACTCATACAGCAAAGAAAAAAGGTATACTGTAACAACACTCAGCATCAGCTGGAGTTTCTCTATCACTGCTAATACAGCACATGAGTACCATCAGTAGCTTCTGACAATGTTTTAAGCAACTTAGTCCAGATCACACAGTGTTAAATGCCACAAAATATTATGTTACAGGAAAACTGCCATGAGACAGTGTTACAATACAATGCCTGTGGCTCAGGAGATATACCCTCAGTTCAGAATTTGTCAGGAATACTAATGCTGCTGAGTTTTTCATCATTTAAATATGATGGGCGCTATCAGCTCAGGATGCTCAAGGCATAGAACATTGCAACAACACCACAAATAGTTATCATAAAGGACATGTGCATGCAATCATTAAAACAGACAACGTCATATTTAGTTTGACAAAATAAAATTATCAAAAACATCATAACTGCACCCCTAAAAAACTGATGAGTTTGTTAAAACATGTTCATATAACTTGCATGAATCAGAGCAACACATCTAATTATCTCTGTTATTTTTTGTGGGATACAATGTCTCCCCTCATACCTTATATACAAGACAGAGCACTCTAGACTCGTTTGTTAATACTTAACCTTATATCTATTTCCATGTGTAAATTTAACTTTAATCCTTAATATGATTTTAAATTAAACCTAATCTTGCACCAAACCTTTAAGCTAATCTTAACCTTAACTTTTAATCAAAGCCCAAATCTAAGTCAAATTGTAAAATTAATTCTAAACTTCGGTCTAGAGATAAAACAAATCCTAACTGTAAACTAATGAAGAATACCTGGTGTATGAGACCTTGGTGGAAAATAATTTTTTTTCAATGAGGTATATTAACACCATTTGTCAATTAATGGCAATAGTTGTTGAGGACACTTTAATATTTTTTGATGGAAAATTTTTTCATCAAAGGACTTCTGTGGCAATGTGACCAGCATGTGCTCCTGTGTTTGTTAATGGTGCGTTGGTCCCGTGGGAACAGAGTTTTGTATTTAATTCTAACAAAATCTAACAAATGGTTTAATGTGTTTAAAATGCTTGCATATAATTTTAATGTCAATATACATAGCAATTAGATACATTTTAGAACAACCTGTATTAGCAATGGGTCTAAGGGGAAGATTGGCCAGGTTTGTTCATATTTTTAGAATTTCAAAAATACTAGGAAAATGTTTTCGTCAATCCTCGTATACAAATATTCTTCCATTTGAATGTATTCCTGGCATAACATATCATACAATACCCCATCGATTTTCTTGTATGCTACTGTCATGAAAGGAGATGCTGCCATCATAGCTAGCATGAATTTTGTAAATAATTATATGTCATTTGTGAATATCAAAATGATTCATGTAAAATGCTTGTGTTACAACTGCATTAGAACTGTATATCATGTGTATATCAAACCGGTTTGTACAGACATGTGTGTTGAAAAGGTATTTTAGAAAGTGCTTGTGTTTGAAATGTAACCACAGTGTGTCCTACTGGAAGGGAACAGAAATGTACATGTAATATTATAACTATTTAAATGTATATGTTTTAATAGTGGAAACTGGAATACAGGAGGTTAACTTCAGTCCAGCAAATTTTAGGAAAATAGCTGAAATTAAATTACTTTAAAGGCTATGAAATAAAAGATGGTATCTTTCAGTTTTCAAGGAAACACAGAGTCTGTGCTGAGAAGCTTTCTCTATTGTCTTTAGGGTGAATTAATTACTAGTCTTGAAAGCATGAAGGAATGCAATTGTTTTATGACTTCCAGTATCTGCCATAAATCTGAGGTCTATGTATTTTCACAGGTAGATGCTAAAGACTGCCAGCTTCCAACAGTGGGATTTTTGCTTGGGAACTAGAGTCAGATGACAAGAAATGATGTCATTCTGCAAGTTATCCCAGCAGTAATATTTGAGATATTAATTTGAGAAGTCTCTTAATGAGACAGAGCATTCTGCATTCTGTCTTGGACCAGACAACAATTAGAAGATCCATTCACCACATCTGCCTTGTTCTATTAGTAAGTTCTTAGATCAGAATAATTGTCTTAGATACAATCAGGAAAATGGGTTCATAGGTTTATAGGTTCATAGGTAAGTACAGGGCTACTGGCCCAAGGGCCTACGTAAGCCTAGCCAACAAGGTTCCCTAGCTTACGCAACCCAAGAAAGATATTTTCCTGTGCCACTGTCAAGCAGAGACACAAAAGTGATCCCCGGGGTGTATTTCCTATTTCCCATCCACTCATCAAGATTTTTCTTGAAGAGTGCTAATGAAGAACTTTGCTTGACATAGATGGTAGCCTATTTCAGAGTATGGGAAGTCTCTGGGACAGGAACCTATCCCTCCAGCATGTCCTGTTTATTGTGGTGACAAGGTTTAGGTTCCTAGAGCGTGTAGCTCGGAGGGATTGGGATTTCTTTATGTGTAGCATGTCCAACAGCTCTGGGTTTGACATAGCTTTATATGTTAGGCAGAGATCAAATCAGAGTAGGGGATATGCTATGGAGTAAAGCTGGAGTTTTTGAGAAGGTCAGTGTAGGGCATTTGTTTGAGGCCAGTAATCCTCTTTGTGAAGTACTTCTGTGGTCTTTCCAGCTGCTGCAGATGTCTTGTGAGGTACATTCCAAATGGGGCGTTCTACTCTATAATGGGTCTAATGAGTGTCAAGTAGAGAGGAACAATGACCTCTTTTATCCTGGATGAGAACCCTTTTATGATGAGGTGTGCCATGTAGAAGGACTTCCTGACTACTGTGGCGATGTGACTATCAAAGGAGAGACTACTTTCCACCTGGGTCCCAAAGTCTCTTATCACACATTTGGTGTTAAGTAGATTGCTGCCTATGTGGTAGTTCATGGATACAGAGTTTTTACCAAAGGGGATGACACTGCACTTTTTGGCATTGAGCTTGAGGCCATGGCGCTGACACCAGGCATCTGTCTCAGCGAGGCGCTTCTGTAGGATGTCCACATCATTTGGGGACTTGACTATGGCTCCTAGTTTGCAGTCATCTGTGAACTTTGTTAGCCAGAGGCCTTCTTTGTTAGCTTGTACTTCAGAGAAGTAGATACCAAACAGGGGAGGTCCCAGGACGGAACCCTGTGGTACTCCACTTGTCACTGGTTTGAGGTCAGATTTGGAGTCTGCAGCTTTTACTGTGTGGGTTCTGACAGTGAGCCAGTTGGCAACCCATCTTGTGGCATAGGGATTTATACCTAGTTTAGTAAGTTTAGCTATAATTCCAGAATGGGGGATGGTGTCGAAAGCCATGGCGAGGTCAAGATAGGCTGTGTGAACCACCTTTTATAGGTTCATAGGTTCATACTAGGCTATCTGCCCAAGGGCATTTATAAGCCTAGCCCATAGTTATTTGGCTTTCGCCACCCCTTTAGTTTGAATAAAACTATGCCTATTATTTTGCTGTGCCTCTGTCAAGCAGTGACACTGAAGTAATCCCTGGGGTATATCTGCGATCCCCCATCCATTGGTCAAGATTCCTCTTGAACAAGGCCAGCGAGGTGCTCTGCCTCACATGTACCGGTATTTTGTTCCACAGCATAGGGAGTCTCTGGGTGATGAATCTGTCCCTCCAGCATGTTCTATTAATAACCGTGTCAAGGTTTAAGTCTCCCGCCCTTGTGGTTCTGAGGGATCTAGATTTTTTGAGGTGAAGCATATTCATCAAATCAGGGTTTGACATGGCCTTATGTGTCAGGCACAGGTCACCTCTGAGCAAGCGGTATGAGACTGAATAGAGCTGGAGTTCTTTCAGTCGGGCAGCATAAGACATATTTTGAGACCCTTTATCCTTTTGGTGAGGAACTTTTGGGGCCTTTCCAGCTGCTGCAGGTGTCTGGTCAGATACATTCCGAATGGGGCATTGTACTCAATCATAGGTCTAATGAGTGATGAGTACAGGCGATGACCTCCCTTGATCTAGATGTGAATCCTTCATGATCAGGTGGGCAATGTAGAAGGTTTTCCTAACTACTTTAGCAACATGAGTGTCAAGCGAAGGCTACTGTCAACCTGGGTCCCCAGATCCCTGATGACTTCTTCTGTGCTCAGTGGATTGCCACCTATATGGTAGCTAGGGGTAACCTTGTTTTTCGAAGGGTATGACTATGCATTTCTTGGCATTTAACTTTAGGCCATGGCTCTGGCACCAGTTATCCGTTTCTGTGAGGCCCTTCTGAAGGATATCTATGTCAGATGTGTTTTCGACTATGGTGCCCAGTTTGCAGTCATCTGCAAACTTTGTCAGCCATAACCCTCCTGTGTTTGCTTGTACTTCAGAAAAGTAGATGCTGAACAAGAGTGGACCCAGGACTGAGCCCTGTGGGACACCACTTGTGACAGGCTTTGAGTCTGACATGGCTCCAGCAACTCTGACCCTGTGGGTTCTGTCACTTAGCCAGTTTGCAACCCATCTTGTGATGTATGGGTTTACATTCAAGCTGATGAGTTTTTTGATGATACCTGAGTGGGGTATTGTGTCAAAGGCCTTTGCCAGGTCAAGGTAGGCTGTATGGACTGCCTTTCCCTCATCAATGGCCTTGGTGACTGTCTCGAAAAAGTCAACCAAGTTTAAAAGGCATTATCTGCCTTTGACAAAGCCAAACTGGGTTGGATCCAAAGTCTGCAAGTTCCTTATGTCTTTATTTATGAGTTCCATTATGATCCTCTCCATGGCTTTGCAGATAAGGCTTGTCAAGCTAATGGGACGGTAATTTCCAGGGTCGGTGGAGGCACCGCCCTTGTGAAGTGGGACCACAGTCGCCGTGCGCCACTCCTTGGAGTACGTATCCTGAGGTGAGGCTAAGATTAAACAGCTGTCCTAACTGCGGGTTTAATTCCTCATTGAGTTCATGGAGCACACAGCCGGGGACACCATCTGGTCCCATGGATGCTGTGTTTTTTGCTTTGGAGAGAGCAGTTCTCACCTGGGCGTTGGAGTTGTCTGGGGGGCTACAATCCTCTGGTATAGATATCTCTCCTTTTGGGCAGGGGAAGTTTGCACTGAACCTGTCAGCCAGTATGTTGGCAATGTGTGTAGGTTCAGTAATCTTCACATCATTTTGAACTAATTCTGAGCATATCTGGGAGTTTCCTCCTAGGTTTCTAACATAGCTAAAGAAGGCCTTATGATTGTCTTTTGAATCCTTGGCGATTTTTCTGTCAAAATTTGCCTTGGATGATTTTATGAGAGCTCTTAGTTTTTTACTTATAATGATCAAGGGTGTCTTACCTTTCAAGGATTTTGCTCTATCTTGTAGTAGCTTCCTCCTTTTGTTGTAGAGCTTGTTTATGGCTGGGGTCCACCAGACTGGACGCTTGCCTTTGGTACAAAGAGTCTTAGTTTTGTTTGGGATTGCCTGATCCATGCAGTCCTGTAGGTGCTGGTAGAAGGCATTTGTAAGTGATTCAGCGGTTTGAGTAATGTTTACCACTGGCTCAGGGGCCTTAAAGGAGACCACACTAGTTTTAGAAGTGTGAAGTCGGCTTTTGAGAAGTTTTTCACTGTGGTCTTTTTGTTTCAGGTGGGGCGGGATGAGGACCTCCAGCGAGATTAGTTTATGATCTGATCTCACCAGTGAGGGGTATACTTCGGTGTTGAACATTGTGATCCCATGTTCGTGATGATGAGATCAAGTATGTTTTCTCCTCTTGTGGGGATGGTGACTAGTTGTTCCATGGCATTTGAGTTTATGAACTCCAGGAACCTTTGGGCTAGAGTGTTTGGGCTTGAGTAGTGTTCCCAGTCTATATTAGGGTAGTTGAAGTCACCTAGTATGATGGTGTTTGGAGATACATTTATCCCCTCCATTGTTTTCAGGAAGGCCATGTGAGGTTCCTGAGTTTGAGAGGGTGGCCTGTAACATGCTACAAATTGCAGAGCAGTCTTGCCTATGGTTAATTGCACCTGGATGGTCTCCGATGCATCGTGCGTTGCCTAGCTTGACTTTGGTGACTGCCTCAGAGAAATCGATCAGGTGCAGGAGGCATGATCTACTTTTCACAAACCCGAATTGGGTGGGATCCAGAGTTTGGAGGTTACCAATGTCTTTGTTTATGAGTTCCATGATGATACGTTCCATGGCCTTGCAGACCAGGTGCATCAGGTTAATAGGTTGATAGTTCCCGGGATCAGTGGTGGCTCCCTCTTTGTGGAGTGGGATAACTGTTGCTGTGCACCATTCAGTGGGCACAAAGCCTGATGTGAGGCTATTATTTAACATGGTGCTTAAGTGGAGAGCCAGTTCGTTCTGAAGTTCATGTAAAATGCAGCCTGGGATGTTGTCCGGTCCCATGGATGCTGTATTTTTGGCTTTAGAGAGTGCAGCTTTTACCTGCATAGTTGTGATTACAGGGACTGTGCATTCTTACTGTATAGATATGGGCCCTTTAGTGGCTTTAGATAGCACTGAATCTATCTGCCAGGATGTTGGCAATATCAGTTGGTTCTGTAATTTACATGCCATTGTGCTATAACTCAGAGCAGATCTGGGTGTTGCCATCAAGATTCTTGGCATAGCTATAGAATGCTTTGTGGTTGTTCTTAGAATTAGTGGTGATTTTGTTTACGTAGCTAGCTTTGGAGGATCTTATAAGGGATCAAAGCTTCTTACTGAGAATGACCAGGGAGCTCCTCCACTCATGGGATTTTACTCTCTTTTGCAACAGTTTCTTCCTTCTTTTGTACAGTTTGTTTATGGCAGGGGACCACCAGCTTGGCTTCCTTTTTTTGGAGGATAGCGTCTTGGTTCTGTTTGGGATAGCACTATCCATGCACTTGTGTAAGTGCTTATAGGGTGCACTTGTATAGGATTCAGCAGTTGTAACTGTATTGTCCATTTGCATGGGTGTCATGAAGTTCACCCCTTCTGTCTTAAGAAGCATGAAGTTGGCTTTGGAGAAAATTTTTACCTTGGTTTCCTTAATGGGGTGTGGGGGTGGGGTGTGGATATCAAGGGTGATTAGCTTATGGTCGGATCAGACGAACAAGGTGTTGACTTCAGGTATGGAACACTGGTCACTCATGTTGGTAATGACTAGGCCAAGGATATTATTGCCCCTGGTGGGGGTGTGGATGAGTTGATCCAGGGCATTGGAGTTTATGAATTCCAGAAAGCGTTGAGCTAAAGAGTTGGTACACAAGTAGTTTTTCCAGTTAATGGTGAGGTAGTTGAAGTCACCCATTATTAGGGTGTTTGGTTGAACCCTAATATTTTCCAGTACATCAAGAAAAGAGGAGTGGGAATCCTGGGGCATGGTGGGGGATCTGTAGCAAGCCACAATTTGGATTGCAGTTTTTCCCAGAGTTAGTTGCACTTGGATAACCTCGGATGCATTATGCTGAGCAACTAGCCTGGAGGTGTGGATATCCTTAATGAATATGGACACACCTCTGCCTTTGGTGTTTCAGTCCAGGTTACATGGCCAAAAAGTGTGGTATGAGTTATAGCCTGGTAGTGCAGGGGTGCTCTCTGGAGCCTTGAACCAGGTCTCAGTCACTGCACAGATATCGATGTTCTCCATTTTAAGGAGTGCCTTGAGTGAGTGCATTTTGAGATTTAGACTTCTAGCATTGAGTAACATTACCCTCAGTTTTTGCTTGCTTGTTCCTGTTACGATGGTGAATTTGTCATTTGAACCTTGCCTAAAAAAGGCACTATAGGGGCAGCAAGAGTCTTAGCCAGTATCCAGAATCCCAGGGGCAACAGGTGCAGGCCATCTGTGGCAAAGCATTGTGGTCTGTCGACCATGTCATCCCAAGAAGACAGATACTGGATCCCTTTAGAATGACACCAGAAGCTTAGCCAATTGTTGAAGTCAATCATTTTGTCCTTGTACTGCGGTATCATTCTGGGTGATGTCAGAATGCTACTCAGGGCTAGGGTCATACCTGCCTGGGCTACAAGATCGGAGAGCTCTTCCATGTCTCTTTTCATGTAGTCCAGGGAGGTACATCTCCGGTCATTCACACCAACATGGACAATGACAAGAGTCATATTTGCACTTGTTGTGGAGTGACCTGAGTGCGTGGGTTATGTGGTGGATCCTGGCACCTGACAGACAGCTGACAGTAACCTTCTCCTTGTTTAGCCTGGTGAATGGGACATCAGTGTGCCTGACTATAAAGTCACCTATGACTAGTGTGTTGGGTATGTTGTTTTTCCTTATTGGCTGTGTTTGAGTGGCACACTGAGTCTGTGGGCTATGTGTCATTTGGGTTGTGTTGGGGGATGGAGGTTACTTGCGTTTCTGCTTTGGAGGTCTCTGTTGCTTAGACAGATTTTTATTGAGAGCCTTCACAAATGTTTTTGTGTTACTATGTGTGGATTTTGGTGGTGTAGATTTAGTGAGACTATGTGATGAGTGTGGTGTGGTGCAAATGTTTACCTCCTCCTCATGACTGTCAAGTTCAGTCTTGGTTGGATAGCGCTTTACCTCAAGTTTGGCTAGATAAGTGCATCTCTCACAGTTTGTAGTGTTGAGTGGTAGGAGGAGAGGGTTTTCTGTGTACATGAGGCAATTTCTACATTGCCTCAAGATGCCAGATTCATCAGATAGACAGGAGAGAACACTGGGAGCTGACACTTGGACATGCCTGAATAAAAAAATATTTCCTCTAGATAAGTGAGGAAAGTGAGTACAAGTGCTGTTTTTCTCTAAGCAAGTGAGAAAAGTAAGTACAAAAACTGTTTTCCTCTAGGTAATGAGGAAGGTTGAGTGCTATAGTAATTAGGAGCTTATTTAGTGCTTACAAGTTCTGAACAAGTGTTGAGCACGAATAAGCAAATTTAAGTGCTAAAACTAAGAATCTGTATCTGCACTAGATGAGTTACAGGACAGAAACAAGTGCAAATGCAGGCTTTCAAATCAGAAAGTTGAGAGAGATGGTAGAGATTGCCCAAACGGCCAATAACTACAATTTCTGGGCCAGAACCACTCCTTATGTGGTAGACAGGTTATCTAGTGCTTACCACTCCCACTGATAAGCTAGAAGGCTTCCCTCCAACACAGAAAGGCTTGGGGGTCTCAGAAGCTTACAAACAGTCCTGGATACAGCAAATCTGTATCTGGAACACTAGTTACAGGAAAGGTAGGAAACAGGCTTACAGTTTTTTTTTTACAGAAAAGTAGCTAAAACAGTAGTAAAAAAAATTTGCATGCAGTGCAAGCTAGCACACTTGAGTATGTAGCAATATTAGACCAAACACAGTTTACAAAATGCAATTAAATTAAAAAGGACTAAAAGCAAGTGCAGAAAGAGTTTATTAGGTAGAATGTGGTAAAGAGATGGGACTGGGGGGAGTGTCCCAGATCAAATCTACAGTGGGGCGGGCAACTGCAAAAGCCACCAAATTTAAACTACAAGCCAGAAATAGGGAGGGTGAATGGGACAAAATAGTTTCAACAGAGATCTAAGCAACAATTAACAGTACAGACTCTAAAACCAAAAAAAATATATAATTAGCTCTGTATATTTGCAGATAGATTGGAAGGCAGTCTCTCAGAACACAGGTTCCAACAATAAATAGTAAAGCTTAGTTTAGATATTTTTCTTTATTTATATGAGACTGTCCTGCAATGTTGTTTAAAATATTTCCTTTGGTTTTGAACTCTGATGTCACTGTGAATATATATTTAGTATTATCTTGTTCTTTTATTTATAATAAATATATTTAAATCTTTAATTGTGGCTAATCTGTGTAGGGATATTTAGGTTTGGAGAGTACTTGCATATTTATTTGGTGACACTGGATGGGCCACTCCTAATAGCCTTGCTCTTGGTCAAACTACCATTTGTGAAAATATTACACCCCTTTGTTAAGGACATCAAAGTAGCTGATAACGGAGTTGACTGGTGGTAGTGGTAACTACCTTATAGTCAGGGCAGAAGGGGGCATAGCTAGTAAACTTGTTCCAGCCTTTCCCAGGTGTGTGTGTGTATGTTGTGTGTGTCTAAATCAAACCTCGAAGTGCATATGTGTGTGTGTGTGCATGTGCGTGTGTGTGTGTGTGCGTGTGTGTGCGTGTGTGTGCGTGTGTGTGTGTGTGTGTGTGTGTGTGTGTGTGTGTGTGTGTGTGTGTGTGTGTCAGCTATTTGGACAGGGACACAAAGCACTGATTGGACAGAGATGGTGCTGGGGGTCTTGGCTTGGTCACTCAGCTAAGGTCTAAACTCTATTACTGTGCCAGTGGAGAATCTTATTGAGGATCTGGAGCAAGAGGGAGAAAACAGGTCGGGACTGTGGTCTCTGTGTGCTCTTAAGGGAAATTGCACTTGAAGCAGAGAGCTGCATCTGGAAATACTGCATGTGTGCTTGTCATCCTCCCAGTGCATGTCCCCACTGATGCCAGTGATGAGGATTGAGGATCCTCGATTACTGGTCCAGTGGACTGTCATCGCATTATTGGTGGAAGTGGTGGGATACCACATCACATATTGGTGGGCAGTGGTGTGGATACTGAACTCCTGTATCCTGTAAATATTGGACACTAAAGAAGGTGTGTGTACTCTCAAGCAGCCACACAGTAGATATTCAGAGTTTCATATCAAAATAGTTTTATTTATTTTTTGTTAGCTTAGTTAGTCAGGGAGAGCAGGCAAGGATGTCAGAGGAGGATTATGGCAACCTGATGAGGAACCAGTTGACTGAGATGTGCCAAGCCAAAGGACTGAGGCATGTCAACCTGACTAAAGGCGAAATTATTGCAGCCTTAATCACAGCTGCATCACAGACCAGCAACCAGGAAGATAACCAGACTGGCTTTGGGGATGTACAACTCTCAGAATATGGACAGTTTAACTTTACCTCAGATGATTTAAAAATCCATCTGGAGTTAAAAAGACTTGAACCGGAGACTGAAAGTTTAGAACGAGAATCAGCAGAGAGACTGCAGCACTTGGAGATTGAAGCAGAATCAGCAGAGAGACTGAGACATCTGGTAGTTGAAGAAAATGAGAGGCAGATGTAACATGAAAAGGAGATGCTGACTCTTCACCAGGGTCATGGAGGTAACTGGGAAGGGAGTAATCAGACCCCAGAAGCAATAAAAGTTAGTAAATGTCTTTCACAATTTACAGAGGGTGATAATTTTGACAGTTTTATTCCTATGTTGGAAACGATATGTAAACAGTATAATGTTAACTAAGGACTCTGGCTATGGATCCTGACCCCATTACTCCATGGTAAAGCTGTAACTGCTGTTTTTAAATTGCCTGATACTGATTGCTTAAATTACAATACTTGTAAAAATTGTTTATTAGAGTATTTTAGGTTAACACCTGAAGAGTATAGAAAAAAGGTTTCATGAGCATAGATGAAAGACAGATGAAAGTGTGTGTGAATATATTCCTGAGTTAAGCACTTATTTTCATAGGCGAGTGAGTGGGTGTCAGGTGACCACTTTTGCAGGGCTGTCCGACCTTTTGATGAGGGAACAAGCCCTTAGCACTTTGCCTCAGGATATGATGATATGGTTGGCCGATAGAGAGTGTAATACCGCAAATGAGTGGGGAAAATGGAGACCTATACCTAGCAAACAGGGCATCACTGCACAGGAAAGGGATACCCAGTGCTGCACATGGTTCTAAGGGAACCCATGGTGGGCAGTCTAAACCACCCCAACAAAGTCCGCTAGTAACAGTGGAAACCACTAGTTCAGGTACACAGCCAGGATCAAGGTTTAAATGTTTTAAATATAACTGATTGGGCCATGTAGCATATGGATATCCATGGAGTCAAGGTCGGAAAGAAAAGGTAGGGGAGCCAGTAAGTGGGAATGACAGAATGCTAGCAGTAAGTTGTCTGGAGACAACAAGGATATCAAACTACCACAAGAGGTTATATCCTAGCTTAGTAGATGGAAAACAGGCCACTGCTAAGAGAGACACAGCCTCTGACCTAGCCATTGGTTAAAGAGGAGCACTACTTGCTTGGGCAGTCTACTCCTTTCAGAGCTTTAGGAGGGACACCATTCCAAATACCTTTGGCTAGGGTTCACCTTGACTGGGAGGGTGGAAAAAGAAGCAGGCAAGTAGGTGTGTTTGAGGATATCCTTGCAGATGTGCTGACAATGAATAGTTTTGATGATGCAGTACCTTGTGTACATGCAGTGACATTGATGATGCAGTACCTTGTGTACATGCAGTGACATTGATGATGCAGTACCTTGTGTACATGCAGTGACATTGATGATGCAGTACCTTGTGTACATGCAGTGACATTGATGATGCAGTACCTTGTGTACATGCAGTGACATTGATGATGCAGTACCTTGTGTACATGCAGTGACATTGATGATGCAGTACCTTGTGTACATGCAGTGACATTGATGATGCAGTACCTTGTGTACATGCAGTGACATTGATGATGCAGTACCTTGTGTACATGCAGTGACATTGATGATGCAGTACCTTGTGTACATGCAGTTGCACACGGTCAGGCTTGGAGACAAGCATGCAGGTCTGGTAGCCTGGGGAGGACCCAGACAGACCATACACTTGAAGCCAGGACTGGTGAGATGGTTACTTTAGAGAGGGAGCTACCCTGTAGCAATGAGACTGAAGGTGTGCCACAGCTGCTGGTGGGTACTGATGCTCCCCTGGACAGAGTGGCTGCAAGGGCAGAGGTGAGTAGTCATACGCAGGCTGACAGTGAGGCACTACTCTCAGACAATACCAGACTTCCTGTGGAAGGGGAGCTGGGAAGGGTTACAAAGAGAGATGTGAGACAGGCTCAGCTTTCAGACCCTATATTACAGGGTAGGAGGTATCCAGGGAGGCACCTGATTCTCAAGGGAAAGAGGAATCTGTATACCAGGAAAAAGGGTTAATGTATAGAGAGTGGACTCCTGAGGGGGGGCTAGAATGTGAGAGAATACAGCTGTTGATAGTGGCCAGAGCGTACCATCTGACACTTTTAGTCATAGCCCATGACATTCCCTTTGCAGGTTATATGGGCATAAAGCATACCAAGAGACATAGTATGCAGAACTTTTATTGGCCTGGGATTTTCAGGGATGTAACAGGGTACTGCAGAAGCTGTGAGCAGTGCCAAAAGGTAGGCAGGGCAAGAGACAAGGTAAAAGCTACTTTGATACATTTACCTGTAATTGAGGAGCCATTTCAGAGGGTAACTAGGGATATTGTGGGGCCTCTGAGTACCCCAAGTTCCACAGGGAAAAAGTATATAATAGTGGTAGTAGATTATGCTACCAGATACCCTGAGGCAGTGGCTGTGTGAAGCAGAAAAGGTGGCGAATGTTTTGTTAGAGATTTTCAGCAGGGTAGGTTTCCCAAAAGAAATACTGGCTGACAGAGGTGGCAATTTCACATCAGACCTGCTGGCTTGTCTGTTTAAGGACTGTGGGGTAAAGTACCTATAGACCACCCCCTACCATCCCCAGACTAATGGTCTTGTGGAGAGGTTAAATTCTACACTAAAGACCATGCTACAGGCATTTGCAGAACAGTTTAGGAGGGAGTGGGACAAATATCTGCCCCCATCTGTTGTTTCATTACAGTGAGGTTTCCCAGGAATCCACAGGTTTTTCACCCTTTGACTTGCCATATGGGTGTAGGGTGAGGGGACCTCTAGATTTTTATTCACAATGATAGGAAGGGTGAGCATGAATCCCACAAGGAGTCTGTTGTGACATATGTCCTAAACCTCAGGACAAGGCTTATGGAACTCATGGGCTTGGCCAAAGAGAGCCTGGCAGAAGACCAACAGCAGAAAAAAGTCTGGTATGACAAGAATGCTCGAGTCAGAGAGTATGCTATGTAGCAGTAGGCTATGGTTCTTATTCCTGTCAGACAAAACAAACTGCAGGCAGCTTGGGAGGGACCCTTCAAAGTGGTAAGGAAGGTCAGTGATGTTAACTACATGGTAGAACTGCTAGGCAGTAGGCAGGGTACAAACTGTACCATGTTAACATGATGAAACCTTACCATGATAGAGAGGCCCTTGTGCTGAGTATTTGCAGTGTATGTCAGGAGGAGTCTGAGTGGGATCTGGTGACTGATCTCCTCAGTGAGGCTCTGACTGACACCTCAAGGAAGGGGTAGCAATATGCCAGAAGTATCCCCTACTTAGGTTCGAGAAATCTGAGCAGTGTTACAGGAGTTTGGGGACATGTTCACTGGGAAACCAGGGTGCACCCACCTGGTGCAGCACCATGTGGATACAGGATCCCAAAGGCCTATTAAGCAGGCCCATTATACAGCGCCTGAGAGAGTCAAACAGGTTCTGAGGGAGGAGATACAGGAAATGTTGGAACTAGGGGTAATGCAAGAGTCCAGCAGTCCCTGGGCCTCCCTAGTGGTGCTAGTACCAAAGAAGGATGGCAGCACCAGGTTCTGTGTGGACTACAGGAAATTAAATAGTCACACAGAGTCTGAGGCTTACCCCATGCCTAGGATAGATGAAGCCTGAGAGCAGCTGAGTAAGGCTAAGTATCTTACCACTACTGATCTTAGCAAGGGTTACTGGCAGGTGCCCTTGACTCCCAACGCTAGAGAGAGGTCAGCCCTTGTGGCTCCTTTCGACTTGAATGGGTTCACGAAGATGTCCTTTGGGATGTGAAATGCCCCCAGTGACATTCTAGAGCCTTGTAGAGTATATTCTAGCAGGAGCAGGAGATTTTGCCCTTGTTTACCTGGATGATATTGCCATCTACAGCCATTCCTGGCAAGAGTACCTTCAGCATGTCAGGGAGATGCTGTGCAGACTAGAGAGAGCAGGGTTAACCATTAAGCCCAGTAAGTGTCAGGTAGGTATGGCAGAGGGGTCCTACCTTTTGACACAGAATGGGGAGTGGTAAGATCAGACCAGAACCTGCAAAAGTGGATACTATTCAGGCATGGCCTACCCCTGTTACCAAAAAGCAGGTGAGGGCATTCTTAGAGACAGTGAGGTACTACAGAAAGTTTGTCTCCAATTATAGTACCATAGCTGCTCCCCTCACAGACCAGACAAGGAAGAATAGACCTGATAAGGTAGTGTTGACCCCAGCACATGAGCAGGCATTCCAGAAGCATAAAGGAGCTTTGCCCCCCCCATATTAGCCATTCCAGATTCCAGCAAATAATTTGTTGTGCAGGTGGATGCTTCAAACCATGGGTTGGGGGCTGTACTCAGCCAGGTTTCCTCAGAGAGAGAGAAGAGCACCCAGTGGTATATCTCAGCCATAGTCTCCAACCCAGGGAGGAATGCTATGCAGTTTAGAAAAGGAATGTCTAGCTATAGTATGGACACTGCAGAAACTTCAGCTGTATCTGTATGGAAGGAATTTCACTGTAGTTGCAGACCACAATCCCTTAACATGGCTGCATCATGCCAGCCAGCAAAATGATAAGTTACTAAGGTGGAGCCTAGGGTTACAGCATATGATATGACAGCACAACACCATACTGGGTTCAGCAATACTAACATGGAATGGGGTAAGGATCATCCCTGTCAAGCAATGTTTCTCAAGGGTCACTTGAAAAACTAACTTGAGTCTTCGATTGGGGGAAAAAGTCCCATGAAAGGAGATACTGCCAGCACAGCTAGCTGGAATTTTGTAAATACTTATATGTCGTTTGTGAATATCAAAATTATTTATATAAGATTCCTGTGTTACAACTGTATTTGAACTCTACATCATGTGCATATCAAACTACTTTGTATACACATGTATGTTGAAAAGGTATTTTATAAAGTGTTTGTGTTTGAAATGTAACCACAGTGTGCCCTACTGGAATAGAACAGAAATGTACATGCACTATTGTAACAGTTTAAATGTATATATTTTAATAGTGAAAACTGGAATACAGGAGGTTAACTTCAGTCCAGCAAATTTTAGGGAAAAAAAACTACAATTAAATTACTTTATAGGCTATGCAATAACATATGGTATCTTTGAGTTTTCAAGGCAGCTAGGCACACAGAGTCTGTGCTGCGAAGTGTTCTGTATTGTCTTTAGGGTGAATTAATTACCAGTTTTGAAAGCATGAAGGAATGCAATTGTTTTATTACTTCCAGCATCTGCCAAAGATCTGAGTTTTATGTATTTTCACAGGTAGATGCTAAATACCGCCAGCTTCCAACAGTGGGAGTTTCGCCTGGGAACTATAGTCAAATTACAAGAAATGCTGTAATTCTGCAAGTTATCCCAACAATAATATTTGAGATATTAATTTGAGAAGTCTCTTAGTGAGACAGAGCATTCTGCATTCTGTCTTGAACCTGACAACAACTAGAAAATCCATTCACCACATCTGCCTTGCTCTATTAGTAAGTTCTTAGATTATAGTATTTCTCTTAGATACATTCAGGAATATAGTAAAGCTTAGTTTAAGATATTTTTATTTATTTATTTGAGACTGTCCTGCAATGTTGTTTTAAATATTTCCTGTGGTTTTGAACTCTGATGTCACTGTGAATATATATTTAGTACTGTCTTGTTTGTTTATTATTTATTATTAAATATATTTAAACCTTTCATTGCGGCTGATCTGTGTAGAAATATTTAGGTTTTGAGAGTACTTGCATATTTATTTGGTGACACTGTATGGGCCACTCCTACTAGCCTTGCTCTTGGTCAGACTACCATATGTGTTAATATTAATATTACATAGCAAGATTTGACACCCTTTGTTAAGGGCCTTAATTTAGCTGATAAGCAGTTGACTGGTGGCAGTGGTAACTACCTTATAGTCTAGGCAGAAGGGTCATAGCTAGTAAACCTGTGCCAGCCTTTCCCAGGTGTTTGTGTAAATCAAACCTCAAAGTGTGTGCATGCGTCAGATACTTGGGCAGGGACACAAAGTACTGGTTGGACAGAGATGGTGCTGTGGGGGGGGTCTTGGCTTGGTCACTCAGCTGAGATCTCAACTCTATAGCTGTGCTAGTGGGGAGTCTTATTGGAGATCTGGAGAAAGAGGGAGAAACCAGCCCCAGACTGATGTGTTGACCCACTGTGAACAGAGTTTTGTATTTAATTCTGAATTTAATAATTGCTGGAAACAGTTTATGTATTATACATGCATTTTGGATAGATACCCCTGAATGTTTAGAGGGTTTATGGTTTACATTAATACAACTACTGAATTTTTACATTTTACTCATAATGGTTATAATATTTATTTATGATTTATGTGACATTTGTTAACCAGATTAGTCCAACTCTACCAGATGCCCATTTTCAGTGGAGACCAGAGGAGAAAAACTCCAAATTACAATTTTACAAAAGAAAAACAAAAATTACATTATGTTCAGATGAACAAGTACTTAACATAAGATGAGTTTGCTACAATTCACAGCACTGCATTTTTCTGAGCAGAGAAAATATATTGAAAAAAAAGTATCATATTTCAAATACACTGTCAGTATTTAACCAAAGATACATAGTATTAGAATAACTTTTTGTGATTTTTAAATATAGGAAGAATAAGATAGAATTACATGAAAGAAAGAGAAATGGATAGAAAAGCAGTGATATGTCAAAGAAGATTAAGAGATGAGAAAGTAAAAAGAAAATATTGTCATGTGGGGGTTTGACATTGACATGACCAGGTCTTTTGTAGATAGAATTTGAGTTGTTGTTTAAACAGGTACATTTGGGGATGCTTCTTATATTGAGGGGAAGTGTGTTCCAAGCATGAGCTACAGAGTACTTATACAGGCACTTTCCAATATTTTTGTTGGATTTACAGATATCAAGGAGGTGCTTGTCAATTGTAAGAAGGTAATGGTGGGGGTTAGGTTAGAGATAGAGGTGGAAAGCAGAGGGATCATTCAGGATGGAGTGGGTAATATGTAGCTGAGGAAGAAGTAGTTGTTCTGAAAATTCAGGTCATTAAATTGTTCTAAGGGCAAGACAATGATGGGATTTGTAAGTGAGATTAGAGGCAAATCTGGCTATTTTATTGTATGAGTGCTCAAATTTGGAGAGTAGAGTTGATTGGACATTAGTAAGGATAGGAGCTGCCTACAGTAGACAGGGTAAAAGGAGAGACTGAGCTAGGGAGGATTTAGAGGAATGTGTAAGGAATTTTTGATTTTAATAGAGTAGACCAAGTTTCTGATTGACCTTTTTTATACATTGTTGGATGTGTATATCAAATGTTAGTTCATCATTGATGATGACACTGAGTAGTTTGGTATGGGGGTTCGGGTTTATGATAGTATTGTTAAGGGAGGTGATGGAAAAGGAGGGTTTGTGATGTGTGAGAGTTTTAGGAAAGAAGAGAAGGAGTTTGTTTTTATTAGGATTTAGTAAGAGTTGATTATTGTAGAGCCATGTTTCAACTGAGGAGAAGGTGTCTTGAGTGAGAACTAGAAGATCAGGAATGGTATGGGCAGTGGTGACAAAAGTGGAGTCGTTGGCATATTTTAGAAGTCTTGAGAGGTTGCTAGCAGAATGCAGTTTATTAGTGAAAATATTGAACAAGAGAGGGCCCGAGATAGATCCTTGAGGAATACCAGTGTTGACTGGAAGGAAGAGGATGTAGACAGTTTGCCAGCTAATAGATTGTTGCCTGTTGGATAAGTAACTAAAAAAAAAACAGTTTGTAGAGGAGCTAGAGTGAGGGAGGTCAGAGAGTCAAATTAGAAGTTTAGTGTGGGAGACAGTGTGAAAGGCCTTGGAGAGATCGAGGAATAAACAGGAGACAAGCATGTTGCTATCACGGTCCTCTGCTACTGTTTGGGTGAAAGACAGTAGTGCAGTGGAAGTGCTGTGGTGGGCTATAAAGTCATGTTGGGTGGGAGTTAGCAGGTTGTTATCAAGCAGGTGTTTGAGTAACTGGGTAAGAACACACTTTTCCAGGATTTTGGATAAGGAGGACAGGATAGCAATGGGCCTATAGTATGAAGGATCGGTAGTTTCCAGCGTTGTGAAGAGGGATTGTGTAGAAGGATTTCCATATATCACGGAAATGGGCTTTGGTAGTGGAGCGATTTTTGAGTACAGAGACAGGGTAGGCAATAGATTCTAATAAAATAGGATGGTAGTTTATCAGCGGAGTGTGAGCAAGGCTTAAGTTTGTTTAGGAAAGATTTAATTACAGTGGTGGGAACTGGTTTGAATGAGAAGGTGTTGGGAGATGAAGGAAGGGTAGAGGAGGTAATACTATTTTGTGTAAGTTTTTGGATTGTTTGTATGAAATAGTTGTTTAGGAGAGTACCAGTTTCAGTAACTGTGTTATGTTGGAAGGGGTTGAGAGTTGAAGGGTTGCCAGAGTAAAGAAAATTATTTATGGTAGCCCAGAATTTTGGGGGGGATTTTATGTGGGCTAGAGTGGGTGGAGCAGAAATTATTTTTTTTCTCATAGTTGACTATTTTTTTGACAAGTTCCTAAGCTCTTGATATCTTTGAAGTAAGACAGGGGATTTATTTTTAATCCAGGCTTTCCAGACACTGTCTCTTTCATGGATAATGTTACAGATATGTTTTGTAAGCCGGGGCAAAATTAGATTTTATTCTAATTTTTCTGGAAGGTGCCATGGAGTTAAGTATATCAAGAAATATCTCCTGAAAGATGTTATAGCCTCAGTGAGAGTGCGGTGATGTAGGAAGGCCCATTTAATGCTAGACAATTTGGAGTTAAATGTATCTGGATTACAATGAGTGAGTTTATGACATTCCCTGTATAGATGGTCTTTGGCAGGATGTTAGGTGAATCTATGGATATAGGCAGGGGAATGGTTACTTAGTGAGTTAGGAAGTGTACCAGGGTTATGATAAAGGTTGGGATCTGAGGTAAGAATCCAGTTTAGGATAGGCCCAGAAATGGAGTTTTTGTTAGTACGAGTAGGGGAGGATGTAAACTGATGGAAGCTATGAAGATTTAGACTGTGACTAAGAGATGTGGTGGAATTTTTAGACCAGTCTATGTTAATATCACTAGGAATAATGGTTTCATATGGAACATATTGAGTGAGCCAGGAGAGAATGTTCTCGAGTATAGAAATATTATCCCTGGGAGGTATATAAATAGAGGCTATGGCAAACTTTTTATGTGGGTTTAGATGACAGTTTACAATAAGAATTTCAGCAGGTGCAAAGCTAGGTGTGAAAACTGAGAACGGAGAGAGATTAACTTGTTCAGAGTAGAGGACGGCAACAACCCCAACCCTCTTATTGGTTCTGTCAGAGGGAAATATCTTATATCCTGGAGGTAAGATTTCTGTGTTAGAGATATGTGGTTTTAACCAGGTTTCTGACAGGGTTACAATGTGGGGGGAAATGTTAGTAATCTATGTTAGTAGTCCATTTGGACATAGACCTAATTAAGGGCACTATTAATCACAGGTTTTGTTAAAGTATTTTTAGAAATCCTACTTATTCCAGTACTTAGCTACACTTCAGTAGTTGTCATCCGCTGAATCAGAAGAAACCACTGGAGTAAAGAGAGGTAGTCTACATAACAAGGATGGTGTCAGATGACAACATGTGTAATGCAGAGACTTTCAGATTAAATGGATGTTAATGTAGAGGGGTTAACCCAGGAGTTAGTTGAATGGTATATAGTCTGAAGTAGTAGAGATTGTTATCGACATAGGTAAGTCCCTGATGGCCAGGTCGCTCATAATGCTAGATTTACCACAGTTACTGCATTTCTTGACACTGTGGGTAACCCCATGATTAGCACATCAAGCATTTGTTTGAGGTACATCCTTGCTGGTGACATTGAGTATCAGAGTGGGGTTTGATACCTGCCTCCAATTTGAAATCATCAACAAACTTTTTTTTATTTTTTATTTAACATTTGTTGACCTGGAAAGTCCGACTAGGAACAGAGCCTATTTTCAGCGGAGGCCCGGGGTGAAACACTCCAGACGCATGTCTTTGGAATGTGAGAGGAAACCAGAGTACCCAGAGGAAACCCATGTGAACGCAGGGAGGACATGCAGACTCCACAGGGAAGGCACCCCAGCTGAGAATTGAACCAGAGAACCTCTTGCTGTGAGATGACGTTAACCGATGCACCACTGCGCCACCCTTGGAGAGCTGTTGCCCCTTGATAACAGCCTTCTTGTCAGAGGAGTATATGGAAAAGTTGAATGGCCTCAGGTGAGAGACCTGTGGAATATCCCAGCCTGCACTTTTCTGTCTCAAGCAAATATACTCAACTTTGATGGCATCAATTCTATCAGACAACCAATTAGTTTTCTAACAAGGTGCTATAAATTAACATTGAATTGCTATAGGTTGTCAAATATCCAAGGATGGGGGTGGGGGTTTTGTGCTGATATCCTTGGTAAGATCCAGGTTGCAACATCAACAGCCCTCAGTATGGTGATTCAGGGGTTGTCATGTCTGTTTTATTATACAATTTAGCAGATGAGTTACCCAGTCTTAACACAGCAAGAGTGGGAGGTTGGCATAATGGTCAAGGTGTTTACCTTACAAGCGCAAGGTGCAGGGTTTGATTCTCACGTGGGATAATTGGCTAGGCTTAAAATGGGCCACTAAGGCAGTTAGTTTAGTACTAACCAATGAACCATGCACATGACAGGAACATGATGGAAGCTATTACTAGATACAGTGATTAGTCTATGCTACAAAAAAGGAAGACGATTGATTGGGTGATATCCTAGAATGAAGCACTGTTTCTAGCACAGATTTTTTTTTCTAAAATTATTTTTTTTAATTTTTAGAAGCAATAACTCATCACAGTATACATAACAATTAAACATCAACAAAAGAAAAAAAGAAACAAGACCAGTGCAGTGAGTAATATGGAAGAAATAACTTAACTGAGAACACAACATAGAATGAAAATGACAAAGGTGCAATAATCCTCAAATGAATGACTACACCAGCAGACTGAAGGAAATTAGATACTAGAGGCAGCAATTACAACACACACACACACACACACACACACACACACACACACACACACACACACACACACACACACACACACACACACACTCACGCACATGCACACACATGCATGCACACACACACACACACACACACACACACACACACACACACACACACACACACACACAAACACAGACTCACACACACACACACACACACACACACACACACACACACACACACACACACACACACACACACACACACACACACACACACACACACACACACACACACACACCCATATGGGTACTATTGAGTTGGTTGAATCATGAGATCATTGCACAAACAAAAAGTCAGCATAGCTGATTAAAAATCAGTTTGTCGTATTTCTGTATGAGTTCCTGAATAGTGGGGATTGGGAAATTTGCCCTTTCCCCAGCATATAGTGATCTTGGAGTGGGTACATATAATTATAAGAGGGTGTGAGGGGTTCAGGGCAAGAGGTAATGCCCTTCAATATATATATATATATATATATATTTTTTTCTCTTTTAATTTTCATTGTTGAGAAGATTGAAGAGTTTTACTCAACTTTTGAAGTTTGTACATATGAGTGTACAACAAAGTGTTGATATAAATATTTCATAGCTATTGGTTCACTGCTGGTTTTCTGCTGTGATAAACATTTCTGTAGTGTTTTCTGCCTAAATAGTTTAGGTAGTAGCTGTAATATTCTCTATAGTCCTGATTGTGTTTGTGGGCCTAGTTGTTTGTTAGAGGGTGTTTTCTGAGCTCATTGTCCGGCCCATCTTAGTAAAGACCATCCCCCACTTCAGTGAGAGTTTAGTGTTTATGGTCATTGTCTAGTTGGGTTGCCAGGGCTATGGCTTGGTGAAAGCACCTCACTGGTTCTTTTGAGCTTTTTTAAAGTTGGTTCAGGTTTCAACTTTCTGTTACTTAAGAAGTTAACTTGAGTGTTTCAGCCATTACACACAGAGCTATCTGAGGAGGAGCACCTGATCTGTGATATATAGCAATAAGTAGCCTGTTTTTTTGCTTATTTGTAGTAGTTATTGCTTATTCTAGATATTTATAGCAATTTTATTCTATACTGCATAATTGTACTGTACTTTATAGCTATTGCCTCACTGCTGGCTTTCTGCTGTGATAAACATTTCTGTAGTGTTTTCTGACTAAAATAGCTTACCACCCTCCCTCCTTATTGGCATCTTGTCTTTATACCTGCTGGCCTTGCAGTTGCCCGCCCCTACTCTAAATTTGATCTGGGACACTCCTCCCAGTCTAGTGTCATTAGCTCATTCTACCCAATACAGAGAGAACATCTGAGAAGGCCAACCCACTTAGTTTCTTTCCTTCTGTTCCTCCTTTCTCCCTTTCTTACAAAAAAAAATGCCTGAATCTCCTTGTGTTCTGACTGTGCTTCTCAAACATTTTGGAAATATAGAGTATATTTTAGTGCATTTATTAAAACTGTATTTGCCTTAATATTGCTACAACTCAAGTGTTCTAGGATGCACTGCATCTGACTTGTTTTAGCTGCTTTTCTTTATATATAGACTTCTCTGTATATGTAGACTAGCTACTTATTCTGCTGTATTACTGCCTCATAAATCGTTTTTCAGTTGTGCACTTGCCTTGCTTCATTTAAAAAGTTTTAAATTGCTAATTTTGTAGAGTTTTCATTGCATTTACTGTTTAGGGCTACACATTCAAGTGTGTTAGCCTTTTCTGTGTTTATTTACTGTATTATTGAATTGTTTAGCCTGTTTTAACAAAAAAAAAAAAAAAAAATCTATCTTGTTTGGTCGTTTCCCACATTTCCTAGCTAGTATAGCCCAGATCCCAGGCTTTACTGGTTTCAGGACTTTATTTTCTGTGTTCAGAGCTAACCAGACCTTGCTGTGGTAGAGGGAAGCCCTACTGCTTACCAGTAGGAGTGGTGAACATTGTACTGCCTATCTAACGCTAGAGGAGTGGTTTCCAGCTCTGAAATTTTATTAGCCATTTTAGTCTGATTTCTCTCCCTTTCAACTTTCTGGCTTAAAAATGCATGTGTTTGCACATTTTTCACATCGTGCAGCACTGCAAGGCTACGGTTAAACTATTCCAGGTTCCAGAAAGTCTACTCTTCAAATTTTCCCTTAGAACTAGCTGGTTTCTCAGTAGTAGCACTAAAATCTGAACCCCCGTGACTAGCACTTGCTCTAGAACCTGCTGGAAAGCACTAGGAAGCCTTAAACTGATACAAGCACTCAACTCTCCTTGTTAATAAGGAGAAATTAATCGTAGGCACTAAACAGCCTATAAATGCAAAGCACCTTGCAAAGGTAAGTGAAAACAGCTCTTGTACTTTACAAAAAAAGCACCTAAACAGGCATGTCCAAGGGTCAGCTTCCAGTGATTTCTCCTGTCCACCTGATGAATCTGGGCATACAGGGGCAATGCCGCAACTGCCTCATGTACACAGACAACCCTCTCCTTCTGCCACCCAACACTACAACTTGCGAGAGATGCACTTACATAGCCAAACTGGAAGCAAAGCTCTCTCCAGCCAAGATTGTGCTAGACAGTCAAGGGGAGAAGGTTAACATCTGAACTACACCTCAAGCAACACATAGCCCTTCAAAACCCACACCATCAACAAAGACACATAGCAACACTAAACCCACATATGCGGAGGCCCTTAACATTATCCTGCCCAAGCAACAAGGACCTCCGAAGCTGAAATGCAAACAAACAGCAGTCACAACCAAAGTGACACATAGCTCACAACACCAGTGTGCCACCAACAGGAGACCCTATGGCGAGACAACATAACCAACACTTTAATCATAGGTGACTCTATAGTCAGGCACACTGATGTCTCACTCACCAGGCTGAACAAGGAGAAAATCACAGTCAGCTGCCTGTCGGGTGCCAGGATCCGCCACATAATGCATGCACTCAAGTCACTCCACAACAAGTACAAATATGACTGTCATTGTCCATGTTGGAGTGAATGACTTGAGACATACCTCCCTGGACTACATGAAAGAGACATGGAAGAGCTCTCGGATCATGTGGCCAAGGCAGGTATGACCCTAGCCTGCATCCTGCCTTCGGCAAGAATGATACCACAGTATAAGGACAAAATTACTGACTTCAACAATTGGCTAAGCTTCTGGTGTCATTCAAAGGGGATCCAGTATCTGTCTGCCTGGGAAGACATGATCGACAAAGTACGATGCTTTGCCAGAGATGGTCTGCATCTGTCACCTCTGGGAGTCAGGTTACTGGCTAAAGCTCTTGCCACTCCTATAGGACAAAACCACCACTGTAACAGATACAAGCATGCAAAATCTGAGGGTAATGCTACTCAATGCTAGAAGTCTAAACCTCAAAATGCACTCTCTCAAGGCACTCCTAAAAATGGAGAACATCGATATCTGTGCAGTAACTGAGACCTGGATCAAGACTCCAGAGAGCATCCCTGCAATACTAGGTTACAACTCTTACCACACTTTCGGCCACCAAACCAAGACAAAAACACTAAAGGTGGAGGAGTGTCCATATTCACCAAGGATATTCACACCTCCAGGCTAGTTGCCCAACACAATGCATCTGAAATTCTCCAGGTGCAACTAACACTAGGTAAGACTTCAATCCAAATTGTAGCTTGCTACAGATCCACCACCATGCCCCATGATTCTCACTAAACCTTTCTAAACATACTGGAAAATATTAAGATATAACCAAACACCCTAATACTGGGTGATTTCAACTATCCTGCAATTAACTGGGAAAACTACTCAGGTACCAACACCTTTTCCCAATGGTTCTTGGAATTCTTAAAATTAAATTCCAACACCCTGGATCAATTAATCCATTGTCCCACAAGGGGCTTCAGTACCCTAGACATGGTCATTACCAACATGGGAGACAGATGCTCTGCACCAGTGGTCACCCCCTCATTGGTCAGGCCTGACCATAAGCAAATCACCCTTGACATCGACATCCCACCCCCCCAGTAAGGAAACCTCCATAAAAAACTTCTCCAAAGCCAACTTCATGCTACTCAAGTCAGAAGTGACAAACTTCATGACAACCATGCAGACGGGAACTGAAAGTTCGACTGCTGAATCTTACACTAAGGCACTGTATGGGCACATCCACTCATGCATGAATCGTGCCATCCCAAATAGAACCAAGATGCTCTCCTCCAAAAAAAGGAAGCCAATCTAGTGGTCCCCTGCCATAAACAAACTATACAACAGAAGGAAGAAACTGTTGTAGAAAAGAGGAAAATCCCAGGATGCAAAAAACTCCATTAACAGCCTCAGTAAGAAGCTGAGATCCCTCATAAAATCCTCCAAAGCTAGTTATGAAAATAAACTTGCCAAAGATTCCAAAGACAACCACAAGATATTCTATAGTTATGTCAAGAATCTAAATGGCAATGCTGAGATCTGCTCTGAGCTATAGCAGAATGGCGTTAAATGTACTGATCCCGAGGATATTGCCAATATACTGGCAGATCGATTTAGTGCCAACTTCACCCCCCTCTCACCCCCTAAAGGGCCCATCTCAGTACCACAAGATTGCCAAATTCTGGTAATCACACAGCACACTCCAAAGCTAAGAATATAGCATCCATGGGACCAGATGACATACAGGGCTGTGTACCACATGAAAAACAAAATGAATAAATGAACTGGCACCTCACCTAAGTGTCATGTTTAATCATAGCCTCACCTCAGGCTTCATGCCCACTGAGTGGCACACAGCTACATTTATCCCACTCCACAAGGGGGATCCACCTTGGATCCTGGGAACTACCATCCCATCAGTCTGATGAGCCTGATCTGCAAGGGCATGTAATGCATTATCATGGAACTTATAAACAAAGACATTGGCAACCTTGAAACACTGGAGCCCACCCAGTTTGGATTTGTGAAAGGCCGACCTTGTCTTCTGAACCTGATTGACTTCTTTGAATCAGTCTTCAGAGCTGTCGATGAGGGTAAGGCAGTCCACACAGCCTATCTGGACCTCCCCAAGGCCTTCAACACCATCCCCCACTCTGGAATCATAGATAAACTTACTAATCTGGGCATTAATCCCTACATCACTCGATGAGTTGCCAACTGGCTTACTGACAGAACCCAAACTGTAAAAGTAGCTGACTCTAAATCCAGCTCCAGACAAGTGACAAGTGGAGTACCTCAGGGTTCAGTCCTGGGACCGCTCTTGTTTGGCATCTACTTCTCTCAAGTACAGGCCAACACTAAGGGACTCTTGCTAACAAAGTTCGCAGATGACTGCAAACTGGGAGCCATTACTGAATCCCCAAATGATGTGGATATTCTACAAAAGGGCCTTACAGAAACAGATGTTTGATGGCAGAGCCATGGGGTCAAGCTTAATGCCAAGAAATGTATAGTTATCCCCTTTGGGAAAAATCATGTACCCATGAATTACCACATAGATGGCAATACACTAAACACCGAAAGTGTGATGAGAGACTTAGGGACACAGGTGGACATTGGTGTCACCTTCAATAACCACATCACCACAACAGTCAGGAAATCCTTCTATGTGGCATACCTCATCACTAAGGGCTTTTCATCCAGAAAAAAGGAGGTCATTGTCCCACTGTACTCATCCCTCATTAGACCCATTATAGAGTACAATGCCCCGTTTGGTATGTACCTCACAAGACATCTGCAATAGCTGGAAAGGTTGCAGAAATACCTCACTAAAAGAATTACAGGCCTAAAGCAGATGCCCTATGTTGACCGTCTAAAAAAACACCAGCTATACTCTGTGGCATATCGTCTACTCAGAGGTGATCTCTGCTTAACATGCATGATCATGTCAAACCCTGAGCTGTTGGACATGCTCCACTTAAAGAAATCCCAATGCCTCAGAGCCACATGCTCCAGGGATCTAAAGTTTGTCATCACAATGAACAAAACATGCTGGAGGGATAAGTTCCTGACCCAGAGACTCCCCATACTCTGGAATAGACTGTCCATACATGTCAAGCAGAGCGCTTCCTTGGCCCTCTTCAAAAGGAACCTTGATGATTGGATGGGAGATAGGAAATTCACCCCGGGGATCGTGTCAGTCGCACTGCTAGACAGGGATCAAGGGAAGTAAATATTGTGGAAAGAAATATCCAAGGAATTGTTAGGGCCTAGGGATGATAGCTTAGTACCAACCTATGAACCTATATATATATATATATATATATATATATATATATATATATATATATATATATATATATGTGTACAGAGAGAGAGAGAGATAACTATATAGAACTATATATTTACATGTGTCTCAGTGTTATTTTTGAAGGGAACTAATTAATGACTAACTTCCTCTGATTGTATGGTGAACCTTACTTGATAATTTCCATAATAATTGAAGGCATTGCATATTGTATCTTTGACATGACTTTCTATTACTGATATTTACTTTTCGTATTAGATTCTTCAGTCTGATAGTTCCTCAGTAGTGTGCTCCAGGCACAGAATTTCAAATAGAACAAGGTCAGACATTTCCTTACAGGCCAGGTAGTGGCCACCTGTAAGAAATACATAAAAAAAAATAAAAAAAAAATACAATGGCATTTTCTGAAAACGTTCTAAATATTTATTTCCAGCCTTATCATTTTTCTAGTAAGAAATTAAAATCCCATTATTGTATCATTTGTAGCTGTTTTTGAAAGTTTGTTTTAAGGGTCAGGAGGGTGGTCTAATTGTTAAGGTGTTTGCCTTACAAACACAAGGTACAGGGTTTGAGTCTCACAAGGGATAATTGGCTAGGCTTAAAATGTCTCATAAGGGCAGTTAGCCTAATAACAATCTATGAACTTATGCAGCAAAATAAAGTGCTGTATTGTATTAAATAAGAGTTTGTATCAGTAATAGATAAAATGGTATGATGCTCTCCCTGGAGTGATTGGGCCTGTCTTTAGAATTTGATGGGTAACAAAATATGCTTTTCTGAGTTTGGTGGACATTTACTGGTCACAGATTAAATTGTCATTTACCATTGTCCTGATATATTTTATAATGGAGTCATTTTCTTATGGTTACAGATAGTAGCAGGCATGCAGTCCAAGAAGTAATTGAGAAGCTTAGCCCGGCTTCTTAATTGATTCAGATCATTACTTGGTTAAGTGACTTGTTCAAAGTCACATAGTAGCCTGAGGGAATCAAACCTTGGACTACATGAAGCAGCTTGTTGGCAGCTTATAACCAGAATTCTCTCTGCTGACTGACATTAAGCTGAGGTCATTACAGCATGCACACTATAGATGATATTTCTGCAACTGGTAAGGAAATGGGTAATCTAAATGAACACATAGAAACCATCTCCCACCACAATTTATATCTCAACAGGTGACAAATGTACTGAGACACTGGTCAACTTGTCTACTAGTGATAGTTTTAAGCCCTCATGAAAATCTTTGCATGAGAAGTTATACTTCATTTTCAGCCTGACTGACTTAAGATGCCATCATAATGAATGTATTGTTGTAGGCAATCCATATTACCAAGGGCTTATTCACTTCTGTATATGCAAACAAATCTTGATATCACAGGCTTACAGGGCAATAAAGTATAACTGATGGCCAGATGAGCATATCTGTGCAGTGAGGTCCACATTTTAGCTCACTGTGGCAAAAGGAGATGGTGGTTTTAACACAAATACTTTACTTTACACTATGCACACACATGTTTATTAACACTAATACTGAATACAATGTTAATTTCAAAGGGGCTATAAAATAAAATGGTCAACTTACTGCAACCTAGTATATAACTAGAACTCTAGAACTGCAAGATGTTTGGTCTTCCTTCTGCCCTCTGCCTGCTATAAACTCTCCAAGAAAGAGGAAGGAAAGAGAGTGACAAATTTGGATACATTATCTATTCTATTACCGTTTAATCTTTTAATCATAATTTAATTCATAATAAAGTGACGCATGCTGGGAAATTAAGTTGGTAGAGGATGACAGGAGCATTATATTTAAACATTCCTTATTTTTAATCATAGATTTGTCTAGTAAATAACACATTCTCAATATGCTGTATCTCATAAGCAGTTATTTTTCCTCTAAAAATAAGCCTTTTTACCACCTACATTTTCATTAATATTCAGTCTAACTGAGACCATATCAGTTCCTCCTTGCAGCTAGAAAGAACTATAAAAAACTTTCTACATCTTCCATGGTCAGAACACAGCCTGTAATGTTCCTGTGTAGGTCTTTAGACCAGAAGCCCTTCTGTATGTACTGTGTCTATCATCACCATGTTAAAAGCTATGATAGTAAATGATTTCCAGTTCTTTTCCAACCTTTCCAAGACAAAGAAGTGAATCTCTTTGTTCCAATGCCAGTAAATTTGACCTTTGTTTGGAATAGTAATAGATTGGCTCAATGTTTGATAACTGTTTTAATGTTAATGTGAATAAATGATATTTATTTACTTAATTCTCATGATAGAGTAGTACCACCTTTAGCGAACTGTCTTTTCACCAGGGACTCCCAGACATTAAGGACAAGAAGCAGCAGGGAGTAACAGAATCCGTTACTTGTTTAAAATGGTGGTGGTGGGGGGTGTGGGAGGGTGCTAAACCCATTTTATCCTTAGTAACCTTAGAGCGATGACATAGTAAAACTGCTTCTCAGAGCCTCATAGTCTATTAAAGTGTGACAGAAACAAACCCAAGGGTACAGGAGAAAGTCTGCTAACAGATCTTAACCTTAATCTCTAGTACTGTGGTACCAGACAAGTATTACAAGACAAGAGGGGGAAAGGCTTCGAGGAAGTACTGAAATATACAAGACTGGAATTTGATATTCATTGGATATGAGCACAGAGAAAAGAAATGCATTAGGCCGATGTTCTACCTGGGCAGGAACTTGTAATCCGCAAGGCATGTTTGTGATAACGCCGCACCTGCATGCAGCTGTGATATAAACACATTTGATATATAAATGCATGAATCCTGGAAAATATAATGTGTCAAAAGGGATATTAGTAACTAAACTGTCTGAAAGAACACAATTGTATCACCCATTTGAAGGAAACTACTAAATCTATTGTATCTACCTTCCTGAATGATGTTTTTTGAAGTATACTGCGTGTATTTGCTTTTTTACTAACTGTATTCAATGTAATGTTATTCCAAATGTATATATTTTATTACTATCTTTTACACTATGTAACTTAGATTGTATTTGCTTTGCTTTTGGAGCTTTTCTCCCCGGGCCTCCACTGAAAATGGGTACGTTCTGGCCCAGTGGACTTCCCCGGTAATCAAACTGGAAATAAATAAATAATAAATAAATAAAGATTTCTGTATTACAGCTCTTTTCTTGATGGATATTTAAACTGACAGTTATGTTCTGTTACATTGTTTCCTGTAGTTATGTTCTGTTACATTGTTTCCTGTAGTGTACACATGAATGTCGTGGTGCCCTCTCTGGAAATACATTGTAGTATGTGGAATAAAGGTTATTTTGTACTATGAGTAATACTTCCATAAATATCTAATTGCTTTTGTTGTTATTACTTTATGCCAACAGGGTAAACTACAATACATGAAACCTGGGCATGAATCACACTGACAGTCTCCTGTGTTGAAACTTGGTATGTTGTAGGCAAGTGACGGTTAAATGGCTATTTGGACTACCTGTCTCCTTACTGGAGTGTTGCATGAGCCTCGTTACATTTTGTTTGGAATAAAGCCTTATTAAACTGGCATCTGGTTTGTATGTAGTCTGTCTCTGTGTGTTTATTGCTGTTGTTATAGCAGCAGACACATCTCAATATAAAAAAAATATATTTTAATGAAATATTTCCAGACTAGGTCTAAATGTATCTCTTGTTACAATTATTTGTGCAGTATGCTTATTGGTATGACTCCTGTACTGCTCCCTGTAGAGATACAAGATCAAAACCATTATGAGTGTTAACAGAGTTGTAAATATTTGAAAATACGTGATTTTTAACATAATGCCTTTTAATCCCATTGGAGGCTAGCATCCTTAGAATGGAGTATTTTTTGCCTTTTACTGTCAGCCAGAGATATTCCGTTAGAACTGTACACTTGGCAGAACAGGCATTTAGAGAAGTGTCCTAATAGCATTCCAAAATTGGGCATTTGGTTACAGAATTGCATTAGTTTCTATTTGTTTTTGCTTTTACATGTTAGTTACTTGGGAACTCTTCATCTACAGCTCTTTTCCAATCCAGACTATTTAACTTATGTATTGTGGCCTATATCCATTGCATCTATAAGGAGTGCCAATATGAAAAGAGGGAATAACACCAATGCATGCCAAAACAAATATAGTATGAATTGTTTCTATAGCTTCAGCCCTCCTTCCCTCAGTACTTACATTGGCAAATATACTGCAAACTAAAATGCAGAAAACCAAGGCTGCGGTATGACATCATTTGGTCTACTAACACTGCAACTATTATTATTATTATTATTATTATTATTTTAATACTGGATAAAAGTAGAACTCCACATTACAAAGTAGCTCTGAATAAGTGTATTATGCAAGTATGTTATAAATGCTTAACCACTGATTAAATAATTGTAGAACAGTAGAAAATGGAAAAATAAACATGGAGTAATATTAAACCATAAATGTTAAATGTTAAATAAATGTTTCAAACTGCAAAAACATAAAAATAAATAAATAAATAAATAAATAAATAAATAAATAAATAAATAACAAGGCTATATATACCATACTCAGTGCAGTGTGATTATTCTTTCTTGTACACATTGGACTAGGAATGAAACATTTTTAGTGTCGGCAGTTTTACTTAGCAGCTCTTGTAGGATAAGGAACACCCCAGATAATTAATTTAAGGTCCCTGAGGTTAGTCATTGTCTCAGGTCTGCCTCTGGTTCTTGCTCCTTTGAAGCTGATTTAATAGATGTTAATGTGCCCCAACTCACTGAAGCTTTCTTCAGTTTCAGTGAACTTTGTTTTGGTTTGGTTTATTTAAGAAGGTATAAGTTTGCTGTACAAGGCTTAATTGCAAGTGAACACATAAATGTGTGATTACTGCACAGACGGCACTGAATGCAAAGTTCACTTTTCAGAGTGGTACATCTGAAAAAAAACGCAAGTGTATCTCACAAAAGTTTGCAGGTGGCTGAAGCACCCTCAAACACTAAGCACGAGGTAACTCTACCCTTGTACTTCTCTAACCAATAAATTCCTAGTCTCCCTCCACCTCTCAAAGAACACGGTAATCTGATATTTTTAGATACACATCACTTCTAAAAGTTATCTTTTTTCATTTTGTTTGCTTTCAAAATAGACAAAGGAGAGTTATTTTATAAAAGACCTTTCAGTCTCTTGTATATGTCTTGACTGAGTGGTGAGATGTTGTATTCTAAAGGCTTCCCCACATTTTAAATCACATGATTAGTGCTAACTTAGAGTATGGTCATATTTTAATGGTATGAATGTTATGAATTATTGTATGACCTAATGAGAAACAGCCCAATACAAGCACCATTTATGTGTAACTCATATTGTCATTACATTTCAGTGTGTTTTCCCTTTTTAATTAGCCTGGAGTGATATTGGTAGGTACTTACTATTTAATGTTGGGAGTCTTATAGTTAAATATAATCCATTATCTTATTTCTATAATTCCATATTTCAGACGGATAAAGAAAATAATTTCAATGTTAATTTTATGAATCTAGTTCTGAGAAAGGTACTGTATATACCCAAGTACTGGAGTTAGATTTAACACCCTGGCTATGATTAGAACTCAAGATTTTAATTTATATTTGGTGATATATGGTCATTATCTGATGTGTGATGATTATTTATTATATTCGTTTATTATGTAGCTGTATCCCGACTAAGTGACTTTGCTCTTGCTCAAAGTCACACAGTAAGCAAATGTAGAAATAGGATCCCAAGCGAGGAATACAAGATGAAGTTTGTTATGATCTCATAACCCTAATCCTTTGCGCTGACCTGTCAAGGTACAGGCTGGCTGTCTTTTTCACTAGAAATTGCATTTGCAGTCATGTACATGTTTGTGCTTCTGCACTGTTACTGAATTTCTTTCCTTTAAAGTATTTTTTTACTTTGATGTATAGAATTTTTAACCTCTGCCTCCTACATTACAAACCTATCTACCACTCTTCAATTACCTTCTGATATTAATCCACGTTTTTATATTTCACTTTCTTTTTTACATTACACTTTATCCAGCTCCTTCAAAAACTCTCCGGCACTCTCTTATAACCAGGTTTTGTGTGATACCCCAGTATTCTTACCCCTCTATCCTTATCATCTATACAATGCCTCTATCCTTCTTCCGATTTTAATGATTATATACCTGCTGACTAGTATTTTATACTCTTCTCCTGGATTTTATATCGAACTCTTCTTACTCCTCATCTCTAATGTCCGTTGCCACATACATTGTCCATGAGCTGTTCGCATACTAAATATTATGTCCTTGGAATTTAGCATCAGCATGAAATCACCACTGGAAAAAAATATCTGTTATGTCTTTGTATAATTTTACTATAGCGCAATTATCTGTGCGTACCTAAATGCCTTAATAACTATCTGTGTTACGTAACTGTAAATAAAAATTGTTTTGTCTTGAGTTTCTTAAATCTATTTGTTGGAGCTTTGCTGCTCAGGTCTCTGCTGAAAATGGGGTTTGGTCATTTGGACTTTCTTGATCAACATAGATGAATAAATAAATAACTTTATTTTGATTGTGCATTCCACTATGTTATTTTTGATCGTTTTATATGAGTACCTGACATGAGAAATTGAAAAAGAAAAAGATATTCCTATACATTTTTATGTGCAAATAAATAAATAAACTAAAATTTAATGAAACCAGATGGTATGAGTGTATATGTCTACCACTTGTCCTAGATCTCTGGATGGGGTTCAGAAAAGTATTTCAGTTTAGATCTGGCAACTTACATCTTTGGTTTAAAGCTATGAGCAGGTGAGGAACTTCCATCTATTGTGTTGGCTTGATATTTGCTTGAAAACTATGATGGTGAACAGTTGAGTTAAATAAATGGTACTCCAAATGTTACTCCTGCAAAGTAAGACTGTGGCTATTGGGCTTGCCCAGTTTAAAAACAAAAGTTTCCCATTAGGTAAAATGGATTAGAATATGGATGTATAAGCTTACAGTTTGATATACCCAGAGATCCACTAACAATGCAGCTGCATCATGCCAAGTTAACACTAGTTACCTTCATAGTGCAACTAGCAACATTGATAATCACACATGCATTCAGTTAAGGCACATAGGTTGATAAGGTGCCTCTCCTCTAGCCCACAGAGTCATGGCCACATCATGGTAAACCACCTCATGGTCGCAACTAACTACATGATGTAAACAAATAACTGTATATGAGAAACATTATCTGAAGTGAGTGTGCATGCGCAAGGATGTAAAGTGGACATGTTTAGAAGGGAATACAACATTGGGGGCTTAACCCCCTCCACCTGTTAAATACAAGTAGAATTTCTTAATCACATTTGTTCAGTAGGATGTTAATGCATGTCACTGATACCATTTACACCAGTGATACAATGCATATGTCACTGGATTTGAAGTGAAGGCTGCTTTAATCACATAATCTTGACTTATACATCAACTACTCCACTATTATCATCAGCCTCCTTTTCCCCATTTTTTTTCTATGTGGGGTTGGGGAATCATCTTAACTGTCAGTAACTCTCTCGATTCAGTGCCACACTCCTGTCTTCTTCAACACTCATGCCTGACTGTCGCAGATCTTCTTTCACACAATCTATCCACCTCTTTGCTGGACATCCTCGCTTCCTCTTACCTTCTTCGTGTCTGTCCCAAATATTCCTCTTTTCTGCACGTGTCCAAACCACCACAGTCTGTTCTTTGATCTTTTCTGCAATTGGAGCTACTTTGGCTTCTGCTCTTATGTCCTCATTTCTTCATCTGTCCCACAGTGTGCATCCTTCCACCCATCTCAGGCACTTCATTACCATCACCTCTTCAGTTGTTCTACCTTTACTGCCCAGGTTTCTGTATCATACAGTGGTACTGGTCACACCACTGTCTTGTACACCTTACTTTTCAGCTTCTTTGGCATTCTTCTGTCATAGACTAAAGAAGCTATATATCAGCTGATACCATAGAATAAGTTATATAGCAGTTGTGAGGAAGTACACATTTGAAGGGATACAATCACTGATGTGTGTGAATGAATATGACCTTAGTTAAAAGAGAGTAAAACATATGAGGAATCAAATACTTCTACATGTGAAAGTGTCACAACACATCTCATCTGTTCAGTAATCCATTACTGTATGCACCAATTGTTTTTTTACACAACTGTACCTAAGAGGCAATCTCTACTTGACTTACAAAGCCATGTCTGACCCAGCTCTGTTAGAAATGCTACATCTAAAGCAATCCCAATCCCTCCACAACACATGCTCCAGAGACCTCAACCTCATTACCGCAATCAACAGAACGTGCTGGAGGGACAGGTTCATAACCCAGAGACTGCCCACGCTATGGAATAGGTGTTGGTATTACATTAACAAAAGATCTGGATTGGCTGGTCATGCTCCTAACACTTTGCGACCAGGGTAGTTGCCATCTTGGTCCACCCTAGCTACGTTACTGCTTGTTGTGACACTTTCAGAGGTGGGGAATTTTGATTTGAGCACCTGACTGGCCCTCTTCAAGAGAAATCTTGATGTGTGGATGGAAAATAGAAAGTTCACCCTGGGGATCACTCCAGTGGTTCTACTTGATAGAGGCACTGGGAACTAACGTTGGGTGGCACGACGCTAAGGTAATCATATGGGCTAGGCTTGTAGAGGCTCCAGGGATATTAGCCTAGTACACACTTATGAACCTATTAACCTATGTACAATGTGCACCTCACTACAATTGAGCCGCTACCTGCCTAACGCAAATCCTTTTGTCTTATGTACTAGCTATTAACACCACAGAAGAAGTCATGTCACCTTCACCAGTGTGTGTGTGAATGAATTAATGATTAAAAGGGAACATAACATATGGGGGATCAAAATTCCCCACCTCTGAAAGTGTCATAACAAGCAGTAACATAGCTAGGGTGGACCAAGATGGCAACTGCCCTGGTCGCAAAGTGTTAGGAGCATGACCAGCCAATCCAGATCTTTTGTTAATGTAATACCAACTTTTAAAGGTGAATGGAAGAGCTACAGAAGGCATAGCTCTAATGGTAATAAGCTGTTACAATGTATCGATCGGTTTATAACAGTCAAGTGTTGTTTTCTATTCACTTGAAAGCTGAGGTGGTGGGGTGCTGTCTCACAGCAGTGGCCCAGGGCACTGGTTAAACAAGCTACGCTTCTGCAACAAAGTAAACTATCTCACATCACACCTGTTCACTAACTCATTATTCAATGTCACCTGTTTTTACCCATTGATACAACATACACCTAACCGGAAACAAACTCCTTCCTGCCTGATTCATATTGCCACAGAAGTCATAAAGCAATTGTCAGAAAAAAGCACATATCTGAAGGAAGGGTTTGAGTAGCATTACACAGGAGGAAGCACTCGATGGATCGTAACCCTTCACATACTTGACTGGCAATATGAACATCGCATCAGGAGTACATTGAACCATGGAAGCTGTTACAACTATAATAATAACTGTTTATGCATGCTTATGTCAATATTGAATTCTGCTGTGCATTGAGGCTATGCACATTTGCATGACAGGTTGTATATCAGTGTGGCCAAGGGTAAATTTGCGTTGTTTTTTTGGCAGAGAATGCAAAGTGTCACTTACTGCCACCTAAATATAGGTAGCAATGTCGGTCAGTGCCAAGTGTCACACAACAGTAAATGCTGAAAGAGTGATACGCTATTCAAACTGTTATGTCTATGAATGTGAACACACAAAATATACTCAGAGGCTCTAAATAAAAATCTGCAAAAGCAACAGAGACCTCCAAAGCAGACATCCAAGCAACCTCCACCCCCCCAACACAAACCATGAAACACATACTTCACAAAACCAGTGTGCCACGTAATCACAGCCCTTAAGGCAAAATAACATACCCAACACACTAGTAATAGGTGACTCTACAGTCAGGCACACTGACGTCCTACTCACTAGGTTGAACAAGAAGAAGGTTACTGTTATCTGCCTGTCAGGTGTCAGGATCCACCACATAACACAAGCACTCAGGTCACTCCAGAACAAGTACAAATACGACTCTGTCATTGTCCATGTTGGTGTGAATGACCTGAGCCATACCTCCCTGGACTACATGAAAAGAGACATGGAGGAGCTCTCTTATCACGTAGCCCAGGCCGATATGACCCTGACCCTGAGTAGCATCCTGCCCTCACCAAGAATGATACCATGATATAAAGAAAAAATGATCAATTTCAGCAATTGGCTAAGCTTCTGGTGTCATTCAAAGGGGATCCAATGTCTGTCAGCCGGGGATGACATGCTTGACAAGCCACGCTGCTTCACTAGAGATGGCTTGCACCTGTCACCCTTAGGCTTTCGAATACTGGCCAAGGCTCTTGCTACCCCATAGTGCCTCTTTTATGCAAGGTTCAAAAGACAAACCCACTGCCATAAATAGCACAAGTAACAAAAAAACTGAGGGTAATGCTACTCAATGCCAGAAGTCTAAACCTCAAAATGCACACACTCGAGGCACTCCTCAGTATGGAGAAAATTGATATATGTGCAGTAACAGAAACCTGGTTTAAGGCTCCAGAGAGCACTCCAGCACTACCAGGCTACAACTCATACCATACATTTCGACCACAAAACCCAGACCGAAATACAAAAGGTGGGGGCATATCCATATTCATCAAGGATACCCACACTTCCAGGTTAGTGGCACAGCACGATGCTTCAGAAATCATCCATGTGTAACTAACAATGGGCAGAACTGCAATTCAAATTGTAGTTTGCTACAGATCACCCACCATGTCCCAGGACCCCCATTCCACATTTATGGAAACACTGGGAAACATAAAGGTCCTACCAAACACCCTGATATTGGGTGATTTCAATTACCCAAATATTAACTGGGAATACTACTCAAGTACTAACTCCCTTGCCCAAAATTTCCTAGAATTTATAAACTCAAACATCCTGGATCAACTGGTCAACACCCCCACCAGAGGTGACAACATATTGGACCTGGTCATCACCAACATGGGAGACCAGTGTTCCACACTGGAGGTCAACCCCTTGCTGGTTAGATCTGACCATAAAGTAATCACTCTGGATATCCACATTACGCCCCCACCCCCAGTCAAAGAAACCGCCGTGAAAAACTTTTCAAAAGCAAACTTCACATTACTTAAGACCGAGGTGGAAAGTTTCAAATCCCCCATGCTAAAGGATAATGCTCCCCAAGCTGCAAAATCCTTTACTAATGCACTCTATGGGCACCTACAAGAATGCATGGATCATGATATCCCAAGCTAAACCAAGACTCACTCCTCCAAGAAAAGGAAACCAGTCTGGTGGACCCCTACCATAAACAAGCTATACAAAAGAAGGAGGAAACTAGCACAGAAAAGAGTAAAATCCCAAGAGGGGAAGACATCCCTGCTCAGTATCTGCAAGAAACTATGATCCCTCATAAAATCATCCAAGTCTAACATCGAAAGAAAAATTGACAAGGACTCCAAAGATAACCACAAGGCATTTTTTAGCTATGCTAAGAATCTAAGTGGCAATTCCCAGATCTACTCGGAGTTAGTGCAGAATGGCACAAAATACACTGAACCGACCAATATTGCCAACATCCTGGCAGACAGGTTAAGTGCAAACTTCACCCCCCTCTCACCCCCAAAAGGGCCCATAACCATACCATAAGAATGTAGTGCCCCTGAAATCACAGACACTCAGATTAAAACAGCCCTCTCTAAAGCCAAAAACACAGCAACAATGGGACCGGACGGTGTCCCAGGCTGCGTCCTACATGAGCTCAAAGATGAACTAACCCCTCACCTAAACACACTGTTCAAACTGAGCCGCTCCACAGGCTATGTGCCCATAGAGTGGCGCACAGCAATGGTTATTCCACTCCACAAAGGTGGAGCCACAACAGACCCCGGGAACTATCGTCCTATAAGCTTAACTAGCTTGGTCTGTAAGGCTATGGAGCACATCATGATGGCTCTCATTAACAGAGATAATGGGAACCTCCAAACACTGGACCCTACCCAGTTCAGCTTTGTTAAGGGTAGATCATGCCTCCTAAACCTAGTGGACTTCTTTGAGACAGTTACCAAAGCTATAGATGAGGGGAAGGTGGTACACACAGCCTAACTAGATCTCGCAAAGGCCTTCGACACCATTCCCCATTCTGGTATTATAGACAAGCTCACCAGCCTGAACATAAACCCTTACATCATGAGATGGGTTGCCAACTGGGTCACAGACAGAACCCACATGGTAAGAGTTGCGGGAGCTAGGTCTGACTCTAAACCGGTTACAAGTGGCATTCCCCAGGGCTCAGTCCTAGGACACCTCCTGTTTGGCATATACTTCTCAGAGGCACAGGTAAGCACAGGAGGACTATGGCTGACCAAGTTCCCAGATGACTGCAAACTAGGGACTATAACTGACTCTTCAGCTGACACAGACATCCTCCAAAAGGGTGGCACTGAGACAGATACCTGGTGTCAAATCCATGGCCTCAAGCTAAATGCCAACAAGTGCATAGTCATCCCCTTTGGGAAAAAACAAAGTAACCAGAAATTACCACATAGGTGGTAGCCCCCTAAATACGGAAGATGAAATAAGGGATCTGGGGACCCAAGTAGATAGTAATCTCTCCTTTGATAATCACATTGCCAAAGCAGTTAGAAAATCTTTCTATGTGGCCCACCTAATCACAAAAGGGTTTGCATCCAGGTCAAAAGAGATCATTGTGCCCCTCTACGAATCACTCATCAGACCCATCATAGAGTACAATGCCCCATTTGGGATGTACCTTACAAGACACCTGCAACAGCTGGAAAGACCATAGAAGTACCTCACCAAGAAGATCACTGGCCTCAAACAGATGCCCTATGCAGCTCGACTGAAGAAACTCCAGCTGTACTCAGTTACATACCGCCTACTCAGAGGTGATCTCTGTTTGACATACAAGGCCATGTCCAACACAGAACTGATGGACATGCTCCACCTAAAGAAAACCCTATCCCCTCTAGGGATCTAAACCTCACCACAACAATAAATAGGACATGCTGGAGGGATAGATTCCTACTCTGGAACAAGATTCCAATCTACATTAGGCAGAGCTCCTCACTAGCACTCTTCAAGAGAAACCTTGACGAGTGGATGGGAAACAGGAAGTTTACACCAGGGATCATTTCAGTGGCTCTGCTAGATAGAGGCACAGGGAACTAATCTAAGGGGGTGGCAAAATACCAACACATTCTTGCTAGGCTTATAAAAGCCTTTTGGCAGATAGCCTAGTACCTACCTATGAACCTATAAATGCGTTACTTCATATGAAATATGTGATAGTGAATATATGTGTCTCTAAGAGTGATTCAAAATATACATTCATGGAATGGAAGCCATGATGGGGTAAATGATAAGATCTGCATCAGGTGAAGAGACAGAGGAACTTACACTGTCAACTCTCTGACAAGTCAGAGATGAAGGAAGTCTTCAAAATGGAAATCAGAAAAGTGATGACATTGGGATTGAGCAGGATAGTGGTGAGTGACAGGGGTATATGTAACAAACTGGAGTGCAACCCCTGCACCCATGAGTGATATCTTTCATATCAGTGCAGTTTCCAGTGTTGCCAGTGAGTGTGCATGTTTGTGTTCATCAGTGACAAATAGCTGTTATGTAAATAACATTTACAGAATGACAACAAGACATATGTCCAAATGATGTCAATATTTCAATCATTGACATCAGTCTGAAAATATGGTTTAAAGTCTATCTCTTCAATGGCAGACGGGAAAATGTTAGATGACTGGCTTACTGGTAAATTGTTGTCACTATGGTGTGCAGGGTCTTGGGTTCAAGACCTGCAAGGGCTGTTTATGGGGGTTGAGAGGGTGGCCTAATGGTTAAGGTGTTTGCCTTACAAATGCAAGGTGCAGGGTTTGAGTCTTACAAGAGATAATTGGCTAGGCTTAAAATGGCTCCCAAGGGCAGATGGCTTAGTACTAACCTATGAACCTATGATTACACCTCAATCACATACAAAAATGCACCAAGGGCAGTGGAATGGACCAGTGACATACAACACTCACCAAGGGCAGTGGAATGGACCAGTGACATACATAACTGTACCAAGGGCAGTGGAATGGACTCCTCATATCATTTATAGTTTGAGCAGTGAAAGCGTATACAAATAACAGACAACTGACATTTTCATTCTGTCAGACTCAATTACTGCTGCCAAGCTCTGTTTTACAACAAATGGGTAAGTCTTAGTGGATGCATATGAATTTTCACAGTTTTTTTGTGGTAGGACAAGAACAAGCAATAGGCTTTGCTGCTCAATGCCAAGTGTCATGCAAACGATAAATGCAGAACTAGATATTTCTGTTTACAATCCATTTATGGTCATGTCTGTGGTGTTGCCATCTATTTTATTTTTCAGATTAAAGGTGGGAAATGTGATGATATGACTGAGATGAATAGGCAGAGCAAGCAGAGGGTCGGACTGCAGATGAACAATTCAGGAATGGTCAGGATGGAGAGGACAGGATCATATCTATCCACTCCTTCAAAAGCTATGTCGAAATAATGTGGACATTTTTGGATAGTTACATTGCAAGAGATGTGAGCCAATAACTTAATAATAGTGTGTGATCATTTGGACCAAATCAGGTGTGTAATAAACACACACACACATAGTTAAAGTGAGCAGTTATATATGGAAGTTACTTTCTGAGGGACAGGTGTCCTTTTTACTTTTTCTGAGAGAGAGAGAGAGAGAGAGAGAGATATGAATGAAAGGGAATACAGTTAGTGTAGCAGGGGCAGACAGACAGGACAGACATGACAGACAGGATTGGTAATAGACATAAAAGATAGGAGAACACCATGATGATGTATAAGAATTGGCATTCATAGACACGTCCCCTTATGGCACAATTATAGTGGGAAATTAGTCCTCACCATGGGAACTGTTACCACTGCCTCCTCCCTCAGAAACCTCAGACAGTGCTGGACAGGGTAATGTGCTACAGGATTTTTCCATGTGGCCAGTTTGGCTACTGAGGCTCCTGTCAATTGTCCACACCCCCAGTCCTGCCAGCTACTGTCAGATGACATAACAGTCATCTTCACTGGAACAACTCCTGGTGGGTACCGATGTACCAGCCTCAACAGCAGTACTAACAGTTGCAGGTAGGGCAGGCGGTGCAAGATATGTGGAGGCAATACTGTCAGAATGTGGCCAAACAATGCTGGATGCCATAGCTCTTGGTGGTGTTTGAATCCTTGTCCGTCTCAGCTGCCACTGCATGTGGTGCTGGGAACTGAAGTCCTTCACTAGGCCATCTTGCTGTAACTCTTTCTTAAATATTATATCATGCAACATAACACACATGGTCAGTATTTTGAACAGGTGTCAGGGTCATATTGCCAGTCACCACCACATGTATCTAGGCAATGGAACCATGAGATGAGCATCCCAAACATATGTTCAATGATGTTTGTAATTTGTGCATGGGTGTGGTTGTAGTCTTGCTCTGTGGGGTTGTGTGGATTTCTCATTGTTGTCATGAGTGAAGGTTCAAGGGGATATCTAGCATCTCCCACTAGATGTCTTCAGCAATGTCACTCTGCAAACATTTGTTAAAGGTCACAGGTGTGGCATATGAGTGAATCATGGAAACTACCTGGGTGACTTGCACACACATATATCACCTGCAGACCATCTGGCAGTTGATGGAGTAATACATTTTATGGCTCATGTACCTCCTGCCCAGCTCACCAAATGGGGACTTTCTTTCAATGTGGGTGCATTCTATGGATCCCACTACCTCAGGGAAAATGGGTATAGTATATAAGTCTCACATAGTACTAGATCTCAACTCTGGAGTATGTGGAAAGCACATATGATCCCTCAACTACTGAAGCATTGCATCAAAAAACTGGTGGAGTATTTTGTGATCAGAAATCTGTGAAACCCCCACTGTGTCCCCAGTAGGTCACTGAAAGGTCCCTGTAGCTAAAATATGTAAAGCCAAACATGCCATTGAATCTGCTGGGATGGGTTCTCCGTGATTCCCTTGGGGCTGCAGAGTAGGGTGACATATCTCCACTATTTGTTGTATGATGTCCCTGTCCACCCTGTAGTTCATAGGTTCAAAGGTTCACAGAATGTTACTAGACTAACAGCCCTAGAGCCCTTACAAGCCTAGCCATATTTATCCCAAGTTGCCACAATTGTCAGTAGTTAGGTGAGTGACGTTTGCAGAGGTAAGGGTCTATGGTAGTTGATAATGACTTCTGCTATCCAGGAGGGACATGGGCACCTATCCAGGAGTGAATTTGCAGTCATCCATCCATTGATCCAAGTTGCATTTGAAGAGGGTCTGTTTCATGTGAATTGGAAGCTTGTGCCAGAGAAGAGACTATAGGTTAAGATCTCTGAAGTGAGTGACTCTTGTGCGGTTTCATTTATGAATGTGCAGCATTTCCATCAGGATTGGGTCAGAGACTGTCCTGTAAGCCAGGCACAGGTTACCCCTTAGCAACCTGTAGGAGACAGAATGCAGTGACAGGGCTTTCAGTTTTTTGCTTAAGATTTGTTTTGTGTAACCTGTAATTTCTTGGTGAGAAACCTCTGTGGTCTCTCCAATTGTTGCAGATGTCTAGTGAGGTACATGAAAAAGGGAGCGTTGTACTCAATTATTGCTTTGATGAGGGCCAAGTAGAATGGAATTATAACATCCTTAGATCTAGATGTGGCATATAGAAGGAATTCCTTAGTATTGCTGATACATGATGGTCAAAGTCCAGGTTGCTATCAACCAGAGTACCCAGATCACCTACCACTGGGTCTACACTTAGGGAGGTGCTGTCTATAATATAAATAACAGGGATGTCAGCTGTCCCAAAGGGAATAATAATGCATTTGTTTTGCATTTAGCTTTAATCTGTGGCTTTGGCACCAATCATTTGTCTGCGTTAACCCTGCCTGCAGTATATTAACATCATTGGGAGACTCAATGATTGTTCCCAATTTGCAGTATTCAGCAAACTTGGTCAGCCACAAGCTGTCCAAGTTTGCCTGGACTTCTGAAAAATAAATTCTGAGCATTAAGGAGCCCAGCACAGAACCCTGTTGTACGCCATTGGTGACTGGTCTTTTGCTAGAGGTGAAGTCACCCACTTTTACAGTATGTGTCTTGTCAGTGAGCCAGTTGGCTACCCATCTGAAAAAGTAAGGGGTAATTTCCAAGTGGGAAATGTTCTTTATAATACCTGAGTGATTTATTGTGTCAAATGCCTTGGCTAGATCAAGATAGGCAGTATACACTGTCTTTCCCTTCTCCAGGGCCCTGTAAACCAATGTGTATGTAGTCCACTATATTGGACCACCAATATTAACTTTTCAACTTTTGGTTTAAATTCACCTCTCCTTAACAATTCCTGCATTCAGTCCTGATCAACATAGGTTCATAGGTTCGTAGGTTGGTACTAGGCTATCAGCCCTAGGGCCTATACAAGCCTAGCCATAACAATTCCCTGGCTATTTCTTCCCACACTATTTACTTCCCTGGACCCCTGTCTAGCAGGGCGACTGATGTGATCCCCGGGATGAATTTCCTTTCTCCCATCCAATCGTCAAGGTTCCATTTGAAGAGGACCAAAGCGGTTGTTCCAAGAGTTTTCTGTACTTGCAACTATATTTATGCATTTTAAACATTTCTTGCCTTCTTATCTGATCCTTCACCTTCATACCTCTCAACGTCTTAATGCAAGAATCTGGACAAAGCCATAACTAATGGAGGTCAAAGGCCCAGAAATAAGGACACTTTTTAAATATTGCTCTTATAAACTTAGAAAGTTGATAGAATGACAGGTTTTGCTTTGGCGTGAGTTTTCTGAAGGCTATGAAGATTGAAGCTTAAATGTCTGTCATTATTTTCTGACTTTAATCCTCAATGATTTGCCAGAAAACCAAGAATTTTAGGAGGAACAGATGAAAATCATTAAGACAAAAATCTGGACTTTCTGTGAAAATGTGTAAGAGGTATGCTCACCTTATATTCTTTTTTTTGTTTTTTGGCACATTCAGTTGCTGCCTGATTTTTAACTACATCTGGTCTGATTCCATTTCCACCTGAGACCAATATGCTTCTGCTAAACTAAGCAGGGAAGTCATCTTAGATTTATTATCTTCATGTTTTAAAACTTTCACTGCATTTCTGTCTTGTGAGGTCAACAGATATGTATGCAGTCCTACAACTGTAGATCTTATACATGTAATCCATTTTGAGGAGGCCTATACCTCCTTTAGAATGGGGAATATATAGTCTTGGTATACATGCTATATAAAATATTTATTTTATTTATTTTATTTTATTTTACATTTGTTGACCAGGCTAGTCTAGCTGGATGCATGTCCATTTTCAGTAGAGGCTCGGGGAGAAAAGCTCCAAAAATAAAAATAGAAATAATAATAATACATACATACTTTAAGAGTAATAACAGATAAAAATAGTAGCTGATAAAATATGCAAAAAGTAAAAAAAAGTTATTATGTAAATAATATATATATATATTTTTTTTATTTACAAAATAATTAGTCTTAGCAGGAATAGAATTCGCAGTAGGAATCAAGGGTATTGTACATAAGATACAATATCCATGTAAACGTACATATTCTTTATGATAACATGGTATTATGTTTGTTTAGGAAAAAAATTATAGAGTAAGGAGTAGTTGTAGTTCAGAAGGAGAGAGGTTAGTGATGCTTAGTACAGGAGCATAGCCAGTGTTTCTTTAGGAATAGATTTAGATTCTTTTTAAAGAGTGAAAGAGAACTTTGTGATGTTAGTTCAGTGGGTAGTACATTCCATAGCTTTCCTACCGAGTTAGAGTATAGGGAGTCGCCTGCTGAGTGAATGGATCTTGAAGTATTAATAAGTAGTTTATCTGAGGAGCGTAGGTTCTTTTTATTATTATTATAAGGAGTAATGATGGTAGAGAGTATCGGGGTGTGGGTGGGTTTATACAGGGCCTTGTGAACTATGGGGAGCTGTAGAAATTTAAGCTGATTGTGAAATTCTAGCCAGTCAAGTTGATTTAGATTCAGACAGTGATAAGTTTTGAAAGGGGAGCCTGTGGCAAATCTAGCAATATTATTATAGGATGTGGCCAGTTTGTTGAGGCTGTTTTTAGAAAGGTTAGTATATATGGGGGAGGCATAGAATAGAGTTGAGATTAAGTGAGTTCTGGCTGTAACAGTCCTAGCTACTGGAGTAAGAAAGGGCTTCATTCTGTAAAGGGATCTCAGGTTTTTGTTCACTGATTTTATTGTGTTGTTTATATGGGTATCAAAGTTGAGGTTGTTGTCAATTGTTATTCCTAAGAGTTTAGTGGTTAGGTCGGGACAAATGATGGTGCCGTCATTTGATATAAGTATGAGATGTATGGGGGTGGATTTTCGGGTTGGTGTGAAAAGTAAGAGTTTAGTTTTTTGGGGGTTAAGAAGGAGGCAGCGCTTTAAGAACCATTGTTCTACAGTACTTGAAAGCTTTTTGGGTTATATTTTAAGTTCAGTTTCAGAGGAGCCTGTACAGATAATGGTAGAGTCATCTGCATATTGAATGCGGGTGGTGTGTGGTATTGCTGTTTGTAGGTCATTAATATAAATGGAGAAAAGGAGTGGACCTAGAATGGATCCCTGAGGAACACCGAGGGAGATCGGTAGATTATCAGACAGTTTATTTTGCCACAATACAGCCTGCTGGCGGTTTTCAAGATAAGATTTAAACCAATTCTTGGTTAGGGAATCAAGTGAAAGGGATTTCAGTATGTGCAGGAGAAGTTGGTGAATAACCATGTTGAAGGCTTTCAATAAGTCAATGAAGACTGCTGAGGAAAGAATATTATTGTTACGGTTATTGTTGATGGTGTCTGAGAAGGATAGCAGCGCAGTGGTGGTACTGTGGAAAGGTCTGAAACCATGTTGACAGTTGGCAAGTAAGTCATAGTTGAGAAGGTATGAGAGTAGTTGCTTATGGATACATTTTCCATTATTTTTGCAAGGAGAGATAGCAGGGCTATCGGACGGAAGTTAGAATACTCATTGGAGTGTCCCCCTTTATGTAGTGGAATGATGTGGGAAATGTTCCATATAGATGGGATAAGTTCCTTCATTTATGGTTCTATTGATCAGTATAGAAATAGGGAAAGCAATGGCTTTAGCTCCTTTTTGCAAGAATTCGGCAGGGAGTTGGTCAGCTGAGGGGGTGGTAGGTTTTAATTTTAGGAGAAGGGAACAAATAAAGGAAGTAGACACTGGTTGAAACTAAAATGGAGGTGGTGGGATAGTGGTTGAAGTAGGAAGATTTGAGGTATCGAGAGAAAGATGGCTAGCAAGAGTTTTGATAGCATCAGTGAAAAAAGAATTAAAGGCATTAGCCATTTGTAAGGGGTTGTCAGGGTTAGAGCCAAGTGAGTTGGGAGTGATTGATTGACCTGGGTGAAGGAGTTTGTTAATGCTGGTCCAAAATTTTTGAGGTGCGTTGTGGTAGGTTTGCTGTGTTTGAAGGAAAAAGTTCTTTTTGTCTGATAGAATGGCTTTTTTTGGTATTATTTCTATGATATTTAAAGGTTTGGTGATCTGAAGGACTTTTAGTAGCACACCATTTTGCCCAGGATTTATTTCTAAGAAGGATTTTTTGCCTAGTATTATTGGTGAGCCAAGGTGCTGGTTTAGTTTTATTTCTAACTGAGCGTGATGGGGTGTGATGATTCAGGATTGTTAGGAATGTAGTGTTAAAGTATTCTACGGCTTCATTGAGTGGAAGATATTTTAATGGTGACCAATTACATTGTTTAAGTTCAGTTTGGAAAAGTTCTGGGTTAAAATGCTTTTTGGTGCATATAGTTCTGTAGGAGAGAGGGAGAGTTAGGTTGGTCTTATGTCTGATAATATAGGTTAGTGAATAATTTCTTTGTTGTTGGTTCTATTAGTTCTGGTGGGGGCGCTAATAGTTTGTGTGAAGCCATAAAGATTAATATGGGTGGTAGGGTGTATATTACAGCAAGTCATCCAGTCTATATTGAAGTCTCCTAGGACTAAGGTTTCTTGTGGCAGATTGGTGGAAAGCCAGTTAAGGATATTTTCAAGTGCACTAATATTATTGCCAGGGGGAAGGTATATACAGATAATGTTTATGGTCTTATAAGAGTTGATTAGCAGTTTAGTGATAAGTATTTCAGCACTATTGTCTGATGGTGGGTTCAGGTTTAGAGTAGTAACCTGTAGCTCTGTTTTATAGAGGATAGGTACCCCTCCTCCTTTTTTAGCTGTGCAGTCAAGTCTGGTTATATTGTAACCTGGTGGGGTGATTTCATTGTCCTTAACAGTAGGTTTTAGCCAAGTTTCGGATAAGCATAAGATATCAAATAAGTGGACATCTAAAAGGGCATGAAGTTGAGCAATTTTATTGCCAATGCTGCAAATATTGAGGTAAGCTATAGATAGTGAGTTAGGTGGTTTGGTGGTAGGGGTATTAGTTTTGTTTGGATTGCAGTTTGGAGTGTTTAGGGTATAGTTTGGGCCTGGGTTTGGGTGAATGTCCCCATCTAGTAACAGGTGTCGGAGTATTATGTGTTTAGGGTGGAGAGGCTTATAGAAGAAGTCAATTGCTTTTCTAGCATTTTGGTTGGTATACTTTATATGAGATAGTCTATGATATTTGGCAAGTAGGTAGCTTGGTTTGGATATAAGGGTAAGAAATGTTTGGTGACTAATTAATGGTGGGGTGGAGGTTTGTTTAGAGGGGAAGAGAAGTGTAGAATATAAAGGTTGTTCGTAAGAGGTTAGGAGATAGGCAGAAATTAGTGTAGGTAAGAGAAAGAGGAAGAGGAAGATTTGTAGTGGGTGTGTGAGTGTTGATGTAGACATTGTGTACATTACAGAAGTGTGATAGGAAAGGATAGTAAAGTATTGTAAGCTGGTAGGAGAGTAATTAGATAGGTAGGGAGTTAACACAAGAGGGTTTAAGAGTTGAGGTAAAAAAAATCACAAGGGTGTGTTAAGATAATAGTGGTGAGGGGTGATAATTGTTTTGATAGTGTGATTGATGTGAGTGAGATGTGGGTGTGGCTATAGGGGAATAAATGTAGGAGTACTGGGGGTGGGTGAGAAATGGGGACAGGGTAGGGGAGCGGAGTAAGGAATGAAAATATGCAGGTAAGTCTGTGAGTAATAGATTATGGAGAAATGTTGAGATGCTGGCAGGAGTATGTGTGTATGGGGAGTGGAGAGTGAATTAAAGATATAATAGTTCAAGGGGAGATAAAAAAATAGTCAGTCCGAAGAGAATTGGAAAGGGAGTTAGGGAGATAAGGAAAAGCAGGTGAGAAAAGATATATATACAGAAGCTAATATAGAGGCGCCACCTAGTGGTTAGTCTGTTAACTACAGTTAAATAGGTCTCCTAAAAAGTGTGTCAGGCCAGGGAGGGAGGGGGGGGGGGGTAAGACTACTTCGGTATAGAGAAGGTATGGGCCAAAGGTACATTTAGTTTAGAGAGAAAAAAGAGTGGGGGAGGGAGTTGGCTGCTGGCTAACCTAACTGTGAGGCTTGCCTACCTAGCAATATCTATATCACTTTAATTTTAATACAGATTGTCTAGAAGCTATAGCAAGACATACTTCCACTGTCTCTAAACAGGGTATGGTCTCCCAAGGAGCTGGTAGGTTAATTCCTAAGGATTGATTAGGTTTCTTAGGCGTCAGCTTGGTATATTCAGGTCAACTAGTACAGGAACAGAAGTCTGGTACATGTAGAAAGAGAGAAAAAAGAGGTAATGAGGAAAAGCAATATTTGTTAGCTAGAGAGCATGCAGACAATATAAAAAGACAGTAGCATTAACTGTTACATCAGGAATTCACAGTATTCTATTTACTTTAAAAAGACATCATATAACCGTATGTAGTTACTAGGAAAAAGCCCATTCATGCCATAGATAAATATCTAGAATAACAGAATAAATGCATTTACAGCCTTATGTTTTTGTTGTTTTTCCTTTACAAAAATACAGTAAGAAGCAGGATATACAAAGTCAGTGCCTAAATACTGTATTGCATAGTTTGTTGTTTTAAAAAACAAATGTGTGCATTTAAGATGCAGGTAAAAACAAGGTTAATGGCCATCAACTTTAGTCACAGGTCAAGGTATAAGACTCAAAATTCAAGTTGGTAGGTATAATAGTTAATAGAGCTGGTGGAGTATGTATAGGGAGGCAACAAAGCCTAATTCTGGCTAAAGCTATGCAGTTAAGCAAGGTTGCAGGAGTTTAAACTTTTCAAGTTTTAAAGTATTTGTTGTTTTTCGGTGCAATCAGTCTTGGAGGGGCAGTGCTCACTAACTTGGGCTTGCACTAAGCAGCTGAGCAAAGTTACAGGGGTTTAAACTACTTTAGGTTTTAGTAGTCTTTCATTTTCACTTAGCACAACGTTTGAAAAGTCTGGTAGAGAGTTAGGTCCTGTAGTTGTACACCTAGAGTAGGCAGTGCTACATTAAGTATACATTAGTAAGGATCGCCTGCACAGCATATGAACGTAGCATATAGGATATGCTACTTTAAGATCCCTTACTCTTCGCTAGCTAAATTAAGCGTAAACAGTGCAGAGGTTCCATGCACAATGCTAATTAAGTGGAGTTTGTACAATGCAACAAACCTATAATCAGCTGGGTATTTGAGAATGGAATTAAGATTACAAGTGCAACGTTTGAAAAGACTGATTAACTTATGCTACAATGCTTTCATAAGCTTCGCAGCTGTTAAAGGAGGTAGTACAGTAAGGTCGCTTTCACCAGCATGAGCATAGTATATAGATTACACAAGACTCCAGCCCTGAACCAACTACTTAACCAATACTCAGCAAACCGTCCATTCCGCTCATCCAACAAAACCCTTTTGCGTATAACTCAAGCCAACAACACTGCAGGTAAAGCTCTTTTCTCTCATACCATAGCAAACATGTGGAATAACGTCCCTAGAATATTTCCTCAGCACCTTCTATCTCACTCTTCAAAAAATCACTCAGATCACACCTCTTGCATTCCTGGCTCTGTCCTTGCATCACATAAATGCTTTCCTGCTCTCCTCAAGTACTTCCTACCTTCCTCCATATTCTGCTTACTGTCCCTATATTACAGTACTAACTACCTCTATATTCTGCTTACTGTCCCTATATTACAGTACTAACTACCTCTATATTCTGCTTACTGTCTCTATATTACAGTACTAACTACCTCTATATTCTGCTTACTGTCTCTATATTACAGTACTAACTACCTCTATATTCTGCTTACTGTCTTTATATTACAGTACTAACTACCTCTATATTCTGCTTACTGTCTCTATATTACAGTACTAACTACCTCTATATTCTGCTTACTGTCTCTATATTACAGTACTAACTACCTCTATACTCTGCTTGCTGTCTCTATATTACAGTACTAACTACTCCTCAAAACTGCCATACAGGGCCTTCCTCTGGTCACACTTAAACTTGCTTAGCAAAAATATTGTCTTTTATACTGTCATATCTGATGTCTCTGATGATTGTATTGTTACAATGGAGTCCTTTTTGTTTAGTTGGAACAAACCACTTTAATTGTGTTCTTCTTGCATGAAATATCTTGTATTGTAAAAATTCCCACTGTACATATAGTTTAATAGTGGAGCTTTTCTCCCTGGGACTCCGCTGTAAATGGACCTCGCTCCAGTCTGACTTTCCCGGTCAACAAATATAAAATAAAATAAATAAATAAATTTGAGATCCCCTACTCCTCGCTGGCTAAAATTAAGCGTACATAATGTAGGGGTACCAGACACAGCGCTAATTACAGTGAGCTAGTACAATGCAACAAACCTATATTCAGCTGGGTATTTGTAAATGCAGTTAAGAGTACAAGTGTGCCCTTGAAAAGACTGATTGACTTTTGTTTCAATGCTTAAATAAGCTCCGCAGCTGTTAAAAGAAGTAGTGCAGTAAGGTTGCTATCACCAGCATTATTATGCTACTCCGATATAAATTATATGTTAAAATTACAGTCTAAAAAGCATGAAACAATTCACAGGATAGTAAACAAATTAAAGTTGTGTCTACGGTGGAAGTGACCATTAGTTAGTATCCCATGTGCACAACGCTGAGTTGGTTAAATGTGTGCAGAGAAAGTGTAATCCACAAGTAAGACTTTACACAGTTAAATTAAAAAAATAAAAAGGATAACGCAGGTAGACTGGATTTTATAAACAGTCCTGGCAAAAATGCAAGAAAAGTATGGAATCACTCACGGTAGGACAAGCTCTGGATCAGGGCGCACAGCAGCCAGGTGTGGGTGGGAGAAGAAAGATGGCGACCCCTAGTCTGGGTTATATTTATAAGGTGAGGGAGGACATAGGTATAGAGGGGGAGGGTGGTGAAACCATAAAGCAGGTATGGGGCAAAAGATGCGAGATGAATAGGCCACAAATCAGATAGAAGGAGGGAGGGAGTAGGATAGGGGGAGGAGATCACAGGTATTGAGAGTAGAGTAGGTAGGGGCAAATAAGAACAGTCTATTTGGAAAGAAAAGAAGAATGAAGTAGGGGTGTGGGGGAGATAGAGAGTTGGATGTAGAAAAGGACAGAGGGAAAATCTGTAAAGGTAATGAGAGAAGAAGACAGCAGGATAACCAAGACACAAGAGTGGCTTGTCAGAGTGACAATCAGTAAGGAATGAAAATATGCAGGTAAGTCTGCGAGTAATAGATTATGGAGAAATGTTGAGATGCTGGCAGGAGTATGTGTGTATGGGGAGTGGAGAGTGAATTAAAGATATAATAGTTCAAGGGGAGATATAAAAAGAGTCAGTCCGAAGAGATTTGGAAAAGGAGTTAGGGAGATAAGGAAGCGCAAGTGAGAAAAAATATATATACAGAAGCTAATATAGAGGTGCCACCTAGTGGTTAGTCTCTTAACTACAGTTAAATAGGTCTCCTAAAAGTGTGTCAGGCCAGGGAGGGAGGGGGGAGGATAAGACTACTTCGGTATAGAGAAGGTATGGGCCAAAGGTGCATTTAGTTTTGAGAAAAAAAAGAGTGGGGGAGGGAGTTGGCTGCTGGCTAACCTAATTGTGAGGCTTGCCTATTGAGCAATATTTATATCACTTTAATCTTAATACAGATTGTCTAGAAGCTATAGCAAGACATACTTCCACTGTCTCTAATCAGGGTATGGTCTCCCAAGGAGCTGGTAGGTTAATTCCTAAGGATTGATTAGGTTTCTTAGGCATCTAGCTGGGTATATTCAGGTCAACTAGTACAGGGAGGTACAGGAACAGAAGGGGTAGGACAAGCTCCGGATCAGGGTGCACAGCAGCTATATATCAGTGTCATCTTGATATGATTTTGTGAAACACAGGGTCCACCTTGTGAAGGTACTCACCAAGACTTGAGGATGAATTCAATTCCAGCAATACTACTCTACTACTCTCCTTTGCTTGCTTGACATAAACCCAAATTTATGTGCACCGAAATCAAGAATATGTTTATACAAAGGATTATACATATTCTTTTTCTTAATGTCAAGCACATGCTCATAGATGTGGTCCCTACATTTTCTAGAGTTTTTTTTTTTACGTAGAAAACAGAACAAAATAAACATTGAGCTAAATAAACAATATTCTTTGTTGTACAAGTAAAATGCCCATTAATAACACAACTGACTTCTCTTATACTAAAATTATCCATTTGTAAGATATAGGGACATTGCGAACAAATCATTTATTTTGGGTTTATGATTATCAATCAGGTTGATAAAGACTTGCAGGGTAGGATCATTGAAGAAGATTTAAATTTATGTAAGTTTAAGTGGCAGCTCAAACTGAATGCAATAAATTACCCTGGTCTGAATGATGCTTGTTCTATAAATCCTGTTCTTAACTTAAATAATTATGAAATGTATCTGTTAATTAACAATTTGATTTATTGGAATGTTTTATTGGATATGCTAGTCATATGACTTTATCAAAGTGTATTTAAATGTTCTTGGAGTGTTTTTTACTTAGTTCTGATGAAGTTCCAAAACTGAGGATTAAAAGCGCTTAACTCGTATTATCTTAATACATTTGATTTTGATTAATTTGGTGTTGTTTCTACCAGTGCTGCAACAGGTGGCCTTCTAAAATATTTCTTATTGAATTTGCTTCTCATTTGTTCATGTTTTATTGCTGATCATTCATCAGTTCCAAAATACATATACACTCCCGTCTGTTCAAGTTCCTTTATATCACATTTCTGCCCCAGAATAAAATGTTCTTGGTACAGCAGTTTTCTTGCTTTAAATATTGCTTTCACATGTTTGTCAAGGCCAAATGACATTCTTAAATCATCTGAAAAGGTTGTGACTACTTGCAGTTGTGCTTTCAGCTCCTCATCTGATGAACTATACAGTTTTACATCATCTACAAAAAGAAGATGAGAAGTCTTTACACTTTGTTGTTTTCTGAAAAACAAGTTGCAACCATGACCTAATGTGTTAAGTAGACAGCTTAATGGGGTAAGTGCAAGAGCAGCAGTGATGAAGACACGCCCTAGAATACCCCCCCTTGAATTCTTATCCTTCAGATAATCACTTGGTTTTATCATGGCTTAGCTGCAAAGTGGGTTGCCATTGTTTAATGGACACTGTATGTTAGTTGGTCAATGTAGGATGCATCTTACACATCTGTGGGCTCTCCTTCATACATGAATGTGGGATGCTGTCAAATGCTTTTTTTTGTAATCTATCCATGCCAGACTTAGTTTCTTCCCCTTTTTTGTAATTCTCCAGTATGACTTTATTTAACAATAAATGACCCTTTGTTCCATATGACTTTCTTTTGTTATCCTTCTGTTCTATTACCACAACTGAGTTTTCTTCTAAATGACTATAAATCCTGCATCAGTTTGTGATTTATACATCAATGGGAGGCACGTTATTGGTCTATAGTTTTATGGATAGATTTCAGGTTCGCTCTTAAGGAGATGAATCCTTTTTCCTGCTGTTAACCAGGTTGGTGTCTGTTCAGGGTGTGCATATAAATAGTTCTTACTCACGGCTAAGCCTTTGTGTAAAGATGTTAATACTTTTAACCAGAAGTTAGGCACTGTGTCTGGGCCTGGGGTCTTCCAATTAGGGGCTTTTGTTACTTTTGCTTCAATTTCTCTGGCCATTGCTTCATCCCATTTCATATCTTGCATATTTGAACTTCATACTGTTCCTTTTAGTGCTGTCCATTTAGCACCTTTATGTTCCTCAGGGTCTTCATAGGTATTTCTCTAAAATGTGTCACTTGTTTCCTTTTTGGTGGTGTTTTTGTTTCCCAATTCTCTAAAAACCTTTTCAAATCATTAATGAATTGCTTATTTTACACTTTTCCTTTATATTTATCTGCATATCTTCTAAGGTTTTCTGTGTGTGGTGATACCTTTAGTTTATTATTTGCAATAACATTCAATAGATCCTGGTCTGTTCTGATACTCTGGGTTGCTTTTATCGTGTTTATTTTTTCTGAGTATTTTTGTTGATCTGTTCCCTCTTCTATACTATTCTAACAGTGACACTTCTTGTCTTAATTGCTTTATAGTTGTTATTTTATTCAGTACTTTCATGATGGTATTTGATTTCTTCCCTACCTTTCCTTTAGGCCAATGTTTTTGTGGTAAGAGTTTATCTGTTATTTATTAAGCTGCATAGAAATATATCCTATATACTTCTGTTATGTCACATGAATTTCAGTTAATATTCTTGATCACTGTTTTATCAGGCCTCTAACATTTTTGGTCTTATTGATTTTCTGTAATCTATTTCTTTCATCAGTCTTAATATGTATATCCATCTCTATCATTTTCTGCTAAACGGAATGCACATTGTTTGTTTTCTGTTTCCTGTGGACATTATACAGAAAAAGGCAGAACATCTTTCTGTGACATATTTTATTCAGCTGCAACTTGTTATACTTTGCTCTTTCATATGGGGGCTTACTGGCCTATCACTCAACAACATTGACTGCATGAGTTGCCACTGTTTTCTGCTTTTCCCCTTGCTGGGTAACTTTAACTGATCTTTTGTACTGGTTTCTTGCTGCAGGCTCCAGAGTATCTTCATGTGGCAAGTGGTCAAATACTTCCCATTCCACCTGCTTCTCCTTAATCTGGCGACTCATTGTTCCATCATGCTGTGATGTTGCATTTTTACGCTAAATCCTTCATATTGCAGGTAATCCATAACTTTTATTTCGATTTCTTTGACTTCTCCATTACTAACCAACTATTCAACCTTCCCCCTTTGTTTTCTTATTTTTTGTGTTATGAAATTTTCCATATCCAGTTGTCTTTGCCTAGTATTTCTCTTCAGATATCTTTGCTGCTTCTTTTTTGTATTGATTAGTTTTACTTTCTAATCTGCATAAATATTGCTCCATATTAAATCTCTTTTTCTTTCCAATGTCCATAGTTTTTCTTCAGCTGTCTCCCCTCCTCCTGTTTCTCCTTACTTGGGGGACTCATTTTTCCATCATGCTGTGACATAAGCAAATCCTTCACTTCACAGGTATTCCATAACTTCAGCATCTATTTGTTTAACTTCTACTTTACCAATCTTCTGTTCTACGTTCCTCCATTGTGATCTTAGTTTTAATGTTGTGAAATTATGCCTGCATTTCATTTCAGCTATCTTTGTAGCTGCTTTTTTGTATTGATTAGTGTGGCTTTTTCCTTTGCATAAATATTGCACCATATCAGATTTCTCTTTCTTTCCCATGTCCATGTTTCTTTTTATATCTTTCAAAATATCTAGGTTTTATTCTTTATATTTTTTCAGTTCCTCACTCACTTCTTTTTCCAAACAGATCAACGTTTCTTACTCTCTATAATGTTTTTCATGGATCAGTTGTATTAATGAACATACATTTGCATTTGAAGCTTTAGACAGTTTTACTTATGAAAGTATCTTTCTTTCCTCTAATTTCTTTCCTAATCTTTTTGAATATCCTCAATCTAAAATTCTGGGCTTTTTCATAATAGTAAAAATACATAATGTATTTCTTATCCTCAATAGTTTACTCTGTTATCTTTATGTCTTTTTTTTTGGCCTGTCAGGTTTTGTGTTTTTGTTGACTACTACTTCCTTCTACAATGGGGGGGGGGCATCCTCCCCATAATCCTAGTCTAACTCCATTGTATGAATGTTTTTTATGTCTTGAGGATTCTACATTGACATTTTTCCAGTCCTGGCACTGGTGTGCCTATTGGGATTGGATACTTTTTATCCTGGGACTTGTGCACCTAACCAACTTTTTTTTACATTTTAACCTACCTCTGTCTATGATATATGCTATGTAAAATACAGTCTATATGTCAGTGTTGTCAAAAACAGGGCCCGCCTCATAAATACATATCACAAAATTTAATAATGCTGAACTTCTGATTACATAGCTCCAAATCAACCAAAATGACATCCCCCAGGAAACCTTCATCTTAGGTGATCTTAATATAAATTGGCAATCCATAAACAGCGTCAACCCCGAGGACTATATTTACTTATTTGGCTTCACTCAACTAATAAGCTCCACCACCAGAATCAACAAAATAACTAACAGACAGGCCACACTGTACTGGATATTGACAAACAAACCCCATAATATAAAATCTTCTGTTCATTACCAGATATTACAAGTGACTACATCCAAACCTATGTAATCAGACAACACCATGGCTCACCCAAACAAATAATCTGTAAAGACGTATGCAATTTAACCAAATTTGAGAAAGACACAGTTATTACAGCCCTGCCTACAACTGAAATTTATTAAGAATAATACTCCTAGGTGAAGCAGTTACTCACTTCAATTACACCTTCCTAAAAATACCAAATGATTTAGCACCAGCCAGGACAAGAAGGGTAAAATCTAACACAGCATCATGGCTGACAAAACAGACCAAATAGCTCATGATGCAAACAGATAAAGCATGGAAAGAGCGGTATAAGAATAAAGCACAACATGCCTACCAAAGTTTTAGATTTAGATTAACCAGTCAATAGCTGAAAGCTATGTCCCATCCACATGGAAAAATCCATTATTATATCCCTCACAAAGGAGGTACTTCAACAGAGTTAACAAACTCTACACCTATGGCTATCCTCTCACCCCTTTCTAAAATCCTCGAGAAATGCTTTCACTCTCAGCTTATGAAAAATATAACCAGACACAACCTCCTCTCCAACACCCAGCATGGTTTCAGGCCCAACCACAGTACTACCACTGGCCTCCTCAACTTCACCAGCATAGTAAACCGGGTCTATATTAGAACACCGAACATTCAAAATGTTGAGTGTTCTAATATCGAAACCTATCAATCGAAAATACAAAACATCGAACATTAAGAACAGCAAATTTTTTCCTAGGGAAAAAAATTCTCTGTTCCAAAACACATACCCACAACACAAGCACACCAAACAAACAGCAATCCACACACATACACCTAAACTCTTATACCTAACCCTACACTAAACTATACATACACCACTAACTATCCACTTACCTTAACCTAAACCCTAACCCTAATTTCCATCACTATCGCACAGTCACCTCACTAGCACCCTTACCCTAACTCACCTACCCCACCCTAACCCTCATATCCACACAATCACACACTTACCTGACCCACGCTCTAACCCTCGCGTCCACACAATCGCACACTTACCTGAACTCGACCCATAACTTTCCACCAGAGCGCTTAAAATACCGAAGCAACAGAAACGGACAACCAAATTCTTTCCCTAGGAAAAAATTCGTTTTTCTGCTTCTTCGATATTTTCAGCGTTTGCTGAAAACGGGTCGATATTAGAACACTCAACATTTTGAATGTTCGGTGTTCTAATATAGACCCTAGTAAACCAATAGAGAAATGAGGGCAACCTTGTTGCTTCACTTTTTCTTGATCATTCCAAAGCATTTAACACAGTGTCCTACCAAAAGCTCCTCTCTGGACTTGCCACACTAGGTCTCACTTACTCCTGCCTTTCCTGGTATCACAGTTATTTATGCAGTCAGCAGCAGGCAAGTAAATTGCAAAAAAAATGTTCAGCATTTTAACTAATCTCTGTTGGTGTTCCCCAGTGGACAATACTCTGCCCTCTTCTATTTAATATTTTTATAAATAAATTTCATACCTATACAACTCTTGTCACTCTTGTATAATATATCGACTATTCAATCCATATCTGCTTTGCCCCAACCATAACAAAATAACAGGAAATCACTCAAAAATCTTTCACTGACATTGAAATGTGGCTAAAAAATTCTAACTTACTGCTTTACACCAAAAAAGTGCTATTTATAGGTTAAGAGGTTCATAGATTAGTACTAGCCTTCTGGGCCATTTTAAGCCTAGCCAATTACCCCATGTGAGAATCAAACCCTGTACCTTGTTACTGTAAGGTAAATACCTTAACCATTATGGCAACCTCCCACTTTAGTCCAAACCAGCACCTTAACCAGAAACAAGCATTTCATATTACCTTAAGTAATAACCTAAAATAGAAACCACAAGCCAAGCTTAACTACTCGGGTCATAATATATGACAACTTCAAATCTGATCACCACATACTTTATTCCATCAATAAAATTCACCAAAACTCAGCTTCCTCAACAGGACTAAGCCCTACCTGACATGTCAAGCAAGGGTTACCTTAGCAGCAACATGCCTCTTTCCTTCTGTATTATATGTTTTCCCTATTCCTACAAATATCAACACTATGCATAAAACCAAACCAGCCTTCTGCTACTAAAAAATAGCTAAATTTGCAACCAACTAACCAGCCTTAAAATCACACTACTGCTTTGCATTAAAATAATTAAACTGCCTTGAACTCCAAAATCAGTTGACATACTCAGAACTAATCATTGCCCACAAGCTATTCTCCAGAGAAATGCCCAGCATTACAACATACTCTACCGTATTATTCACCCACTAAAGACCGTTGCCCTAGTAATAAACTTTTGCTATATATCAGTGCGACATTCAACACTGCTGTCAACTCAACTCTCACTATGTGTCAAAACTCTGGAATGAAATTCCAACAGAACTAAAACTATAAGAAAAGCCAAGCTAGAGTTTTTACTGTATGATACCTTAAACCTCCTGCAATAGAGGCCCATGGGATACATGCAAACGATCCCTTAAAAATATCAAGTGCTTCAAATACATGCTTCTGAATGTCCATGGCTTTTTACTTTTTAAACCATTATGGACAGATTCAAGCCAACAAAGCTAAACAGCACTAGCTGTGGACATGTACATTTTAGCCTTCTTATGGCCTTGTCAGCACAGCGTAAGTGGACTGTTTAGCTAAATTCTAGAAACACAGGGTCTTAATGTCCATAACAATTAAAGTGTCAGCAAAATATCACAACTAACAACAAAACTAAAAAGTAAAAAAGTCACATAGACAAACCAATTAGTAAAAACTATAAGGAAAAACAATGGAAGCTACAGCTTATATAGTGTGATACCTTAAAGCTCTTGTAATAGATGCCTGTGGGATATATGCAAATGTCCCTTTAAGGACATCAAGTGTTTCAACTATATGGTTTCTGAATGCCCAGGACTTTTTCCTTTTTAAGTCTTTATGGACAGATTCAAGCCAACAAAGTCAAATGCCACTAGCTGTGGTGTGGACATACCTTCTTATGACCTCATAAGCACACCATAAGTGGACTGTTTTGCTATACTACAATCCTTAACTTCCACGGCCATGCAAGCTTGAAGTGCTATTCTTTGTTAACTGATAAGACAAAATTTTCACTCAGTCAGCATGAACTCAGTTCTAATGGATAGCATAACCCCTGAAGACAACAAGTTATGGCTAGATTTCATCATCCTTGCTGAGTTTCTATAGTGCTGGAGTGGTTCTTGGACTGGGCAGCTCAGATGCTATCATGTATATCGGTTCTTGGATTCTGACAATTTTTTGTTGACAGCCTGACTTTATTCTTAACAATCATCATGGGTTGTGTCATGATCATGCTGTTCTGCACTACAGCATCTATAGCTGTCTCCATTTCTATCCCAGTATGCATTTCCAACAACATAATACATCTTCAGAGAATTACTCAAGAAGCCTTTAACTCTGTTGAAAGTTGGCTAAAGGATAACCACCTGCTACTAAATCCCCACAAAACTAAATTATTGCTCTTTTTTCCAAAATACCACTTTCATAAAAAAAATAAATTTTACAATTTCTTCCTTAAATTATACCATAATTGAAGTTACTGCGTATGCAAAATTACTTGGCCTGACAACTGACAACAATCTTTCATTTGATTTACAAATCCACAACAGCATCAAGAAAAACATCAAAAACTAGGCGCCCTACGTGGAGTAAAGAAATTCCTTACAGACTCTGCCAAGGCAACTCTAACTACCACTTGCCTCCTACTGTCTCTATTTTATGGAGCCACCATCATGACCCTGCAGTCCTTGTTTAGTTCTAAACTTGAATAGTGCTATAAGAAAGTTGCCAGATTTGCTTGCAACAAACCTTACTGGACCCACCATTATTTACCAAAAACACCTAACTGTCTCAAACTTTCTTACCACCTGTCTTATAATCATCTCATCCTATCCCAAAAATTCAGCCATACTCCATCCACCTGCCCAGCAATTAGACCCCTATTCCAATACTCTCTTCCAAATCATCCCCTTCAGTCAAATAATAAACAACTGCTTACCATCTACAAAATACAAAGGGCTGCTGAGGTCAGTCGTATATTCCAATAGTGTAGCTAGAACTTGGAATAAAATTCCTTTAACAATCAAGTCCATCAAACGACTTCCTCTCTGCCTCCTTGCTTTGCCCCTGATTTTTATCTGGGAGGTAGCTGTCTAACACCCTTTAATCACCTTTCTTATACCTCCCTTTAAAACAATACATCACTTAACCTTCTTCAACATCATCAGCATCATCCTCTTTTTTTCACATTTTCTATATTCAGTCAGGGTATCATGTTAAATGTTGCCACTGTGCACTCGCTGACATAAACTTTCAAAACCGGAGATGTTCAGTGAGCTGGATATTCAAACATCCACGTTTCCAGTTTACATTTGCGAGATTCTCCATTCCACCTTTTGATAGTAAAGCTAAATATATATACATACATACATACAAGCATGCATACATACAATTACTTCTCTATATACCTCTATATCTATAGCAACATATATATATATCGAAAGATCAAATGTCCGAATCCATAACCACTGAACACACTTTAAAGAAAGCGCTTTCATTCAAAAAGCACTTTCGTTAAAGCATGTTAATAAAAAAAAAAAACACTACCTTTATGTTTCTGCAGGGGGGGCTTTGCCTCCTGCATGCCCCATGTGGGGGGCTGTGCCCTCCATATCCCCCTATTTTCATATTCCCCCTCCGAGACTGCACTACAGTGGGGAAAAGGGAATTTTACCTTATCCGCACTGTAGTACGGCCTCGGCAACAAGCATACTTACACAAAAGTGCTTCTTCAGTGAAAAGCACTTTCACATAAGTATGCTCGCTCTAAATGGATTCAGACATTTGATCTTTTGATCAAATGTCCTAGATCCATATAAATATATATATATATATATATATATATATATATATATATATATATCTATATATAGATAGATATATATACACACACACATATATATATATATATATATATATATATATATATATATATATATATATATATATTTATATATATATATATATATATATATATACATATATATATATATATATATATATATATATATATATCTATATATATATATATATATATATATATATATATATATGGGTCCCCTTCAGATGGTCGAACTTTTAAAAGCTCTACTTTCATATGATCATATAATCGAACTTCTAAAAGCTTGAACGGTCTGAATGGGGATCTCCAGAGAGCGCAAAATGAGAACATTTCCCTTTACCGCAATATAGTGCGATCTCGGAGTTGGTATATTTAAAAAGCGGGGGATGTGGTGGGCTTGCCTCCCTGCTAGCACTGTTTAGTTTTTTTTTGTTTGTTTATTTTTTTCACATTTTTGATCATTCAAATGTTTGATCATATGGTCTCGAGCATTTGTATGTTCGATTTAGTGAAGTAGACCCATATATATATATATATATATATATATATATATATATATATATATATATATATATATATATATATATATATATATATCTAGATAGATAGATATAGATACATATGTGTATATATATATATATATATATATATATATATATATATATATATGTGTGTGTGTGTGTGTGTGTGTGTGTGTGTGTGTGTGTGTGTGTGTGTGTGTGTGTGTGTGTGTGTGTAGACACCTATAAATGTATATATATATATATATATATATATATATATATATATATATATTTATGTATGTATTCCTCTGTTGACATCTGTTCTCCTGACTCCATTTGGTTTAATAGACTAAATAATTGATGTGAAAATCACTGTAACACAAGAAATGGGAAATATGCCCTTTCCCTGCTATTATGCAGTTGATTAATTAAATTGCAGCCAGTGTGGCAAATACTGTCCAGCTACATGAGGTGCACAAGGGAACTGAAAGCAGCAGATCCAAAAAGGCAGAGATAATTGATTTATTTTTACATTTTTTTATATCTTATTTTATACTGTGTATGTACAACATGTTATCCTATATTATTGAATGAATATATAAATATATATTAACATGCCTTAACAGAAGGTTTTTATTGCAGTAAAGTGTGTATATTTAAATTGATTTAATTATATATGTGATTATATGTGTTTTTATATATATATTCTTAAGATTGTGTGCACAGGGAACTTGGACGACTAATCAACTAGCCCTTTATTACAGCCAATGAACTGAGTTTCTTTGGAACGAGAGATATATTTAAATGGTTTTAAGTTTCTTTGTATTGATTCTGATGAAGTCTCTGGTCATGAGATGAAAGTGCTAATCCTTGAATTGCACCAACTTTAGAATAAACTTATGAAACAAATTGCTGTGGATTGGAATTTTAGTGTTTGGATCCTTGTGGACAGCCTCTATTGGAAGACAGCCTAGTTTTGGTGTAGCGGTGAACTGTTTCTTCTTTTGGATTCTTAGTTTCGTGTTGTTTGTTTTGCGTGTCTCCTGAGGAGTCCTTAAAATGAGTAACAACCACAACAACAGTTCCTTGTTGTCAGAACTTGTTAAACTTATACAAACTTATTCTCAAAACAGCTCTGCTGCCGTTGTCATTGATTCTGGCATTCCCTGTGCACAAAGCAGTCCCAATTCAGGGAGGGACATTGCAATGACATCAGATGCAAATGGTGCGAGGTTGACGAGACCTGGAAGACAAGATGGAGATGCTTATGATGTCCGTGCAACAAGAGAAACTTGTCTGGGGCTTAGAACTGTTTTACATCATGGTGGGAGTAATTTGGAGAGAAATAATCTACAGGAACATTATGGGACACTAGATTTCTATTCTTAGTTGGACAATTCCTTTACTAGAAAGGGTAAAAATGACTCCAAACATAACAAACCTGTGGGGTCATTCAACGAACAATGTAAGAATTTAAAATATTGTTTAACTAAATACAAAAGGCTTGCCCTAGATAATTGGTACTTGACACAATGCGTACAGAAAAGTATTGTACCTAAGGGGTTACGTTTAATTAAGCTTCCGAATAATATAGTCAAAGGCTCTGAATTTTATAATGTGATACAAGGTATTTTAAATGATTGTGGCATTTTAATTTTAAAAGCGATGATAAAAAACAATGAAGTAACCATGGCAGAGCATAAAACATTGATTGACAGTTTATATAGAGATATTACCAATGATTTACTGTTCAATGTGACTGAATATAAAAGTATGTATTGTAGAGCAATGCGGGATGTTGATTTTTACTATTGAAAAAAATCAAAAAAGAAAAATATCTAAAATGGAGAGTGATTTTCATGAATATGAGCAAGGTACTGCTTACCCAATAGCTAATAATATGCTATTAGGACAAATTAAAAGAGGGAGTCCCATAGACAATGGAATTAGATCGGAACCTTGGCGATATCCACCTAGGGATGTTCATAGGGGAGGGCTACCAATAGAGGGGAAAGAGACTATGCAGCTGATCATTTCTCAGACTGTGGTTATACTAATAACTACTTGGAAAGTAGCCCTTTTGGAGCAGAAGGCCTGCGGAGGTCAGAGAGAATATGCAACAGGCAGAATCAGCCGACATATGCAGAGACAACACGACACCAACAACCATACCCTTAGTATTTAGGGATGAACAGATAGATAACTTGTCCTGTATATTAACATATAAATTGATTACCAATGTATCTTTTTCTTCAGGATTTTTGGGTGAAGACAGAGTTTTGCGATCTAACCAAGAGGTTATTTGAAATAATGTCTCCAATGTTTTTGAATTATTTAATAGTTTTGAGCCATCCAAAGTGCCAGGAGGGAATTGTGTGAATGCTTTATTACCCCAAGAGACTTTAGGCTTGTATACCCCAGGAAATGCAATACAGCAGGAAGGTAGGACCATAATAAACAAACAAGATAATTTTATTATATACAGGTATACAGACCTTCGGGTTAACAATGTGTACTTTTCTTTGTTCTTAAAAGGATTTTCATTTGTAACAGTTACTGTACCCAGTTTAGAGGAAATGTTAATGGATATTAAACTTTTCATAAGGAAGTTAAATTTGGAACATTTATTTAAACACAAATCTAATGGATTGGATAAAAATAGTGCTTTGATTCCGAGAAGCACTTTCAATCCCCCATTACAACAAGAAATATATAATTCTGAAGTATGTCTCACTAGCCTAATTAGAATGAAGTATCATAATCACAAAAATATTCACTCAAATTTATCTCCTGAAGAAAACAAATTATTAAAACAACTAAGGAATGATGATTAGGTATGAATAATGAAACCGGATAAAGGGGGAGGGGTGGTCCTTATGGAGCAGTGGGACTACACAGCTAAAATGTTGGAAATTCTCAATAACAATGCACGCTATTCAGTGGTATCCAAAAATGAAGTGAACATTTCTTATAGAAGCAATTAGTCCAAATAAAACAGCTAAGAGGTAACCAAAGCTTAGCAATGACTCCAGCATAAACCGTACATAAACCACCGAAATGTTCGTATTTGTAAAATAAGCCCTAGTTTTTAATTCGTATACAAAAGGTAAGCGCTTTCACATAAGCTTCATCAGACCGTTAAAAAAATGGGTTTCTAACAGCTGATGAATACAGGTTAGTGCTGGAAAATATGGAAGCAGTTTTAAAGTACAATTATATATATTTAAAGGGCGATATTTAACATCAACTACATGGGGTAGCTATGGGCCCCTCATGTGCACCTTTATATGCCAACATAGTCATGCT
>NC_056729.1:1739663587-1739821087 GCF_019279795.1 Protopterus annectens | reverse complement strand
GTGACAAAGCCTTCTTCAGTCATGTCTGGGACCTTAGAGGTAACACACAGCAGTGTGCTGAATTGGTTGTAAACAGCACCACCTTCACCAATCAGGGTGGCAGAGAAAATCTACCGGCTGATAAATTCTGTTCAAACGTCACCCCCCACCCCACCCCCTTCCAGCTCCACCAGGCAGAATCTGATCCAACATACTTCCCCCCAGCTATAATCAGGGACCAGGTGCTGGCCGCACTTGCTAAAGTCAAGAATACCATTTCCATGGGTCCCAACAACATCCTCAATTGTCTCCTAACAGGCTATGTTCCAAGTGAATGGAGGACAACAACAGCCTTTCCCTTCCCAAGGGCAGCCAGTCAACTGACCTTGGGAACTACAGACCCATCCATCTAACAAGCCTACTATGCAAAGCCATAAACAAGAACACTAGCAACCTACAAACACTGGACTCATCACAGTTTGGCTTTGTTAAGGATAGGCCATGTCTACTTAACCTGGTAAACTTCTTTGAGAGGGTCATTAAAGCAATGGATGAGGGTAAAACAGTGCAAAATGTGTATCTTCACCTGGCTAAGGCATTCAATGCAATACTCCACTCAGGCAATGTTAAAAAAATCTCTGAGCTGAGCATAAATCCATACATAACTCATTGGATTGCTGGCTGTCTCACAGACAAAACCCAAGAAATCAGGATTGGTGAGACCACCTCAACCAAGAGACCGGTCACTAGCAGAGTACCCCATGGCTCTATGCTGTGACTGCTCCTATTTGGCATCTACTTGTCAGAAGTCAAGGCTAACATTAAAGGACTCTGGCCCACCAAGTTCTCAGATGACTGTAACTTATGAGCTATTATAGAATTCCCCAAGACAGCAACATCTTACAAGTGGGTTTAGCACAAACAAATGACTGATGCCAAAGCCATGGCTTAAAACTCAAAGCCAAAAAATGCATTATACTGCCTTTGAGAATCTGTCAACCCAAGTTAATTACTCCATCATTGAAACACCCCTAAGAGTCAATCCAGTCGTAAGGGATCTGGGAAAATATGTAAACAGCAATCTGGCCTTTGACCAACACAAAGCTAAGATAATAAGAAAATCACTTTATGTCACCCAAGTTATAGGAAAGGGTATGTCATCCAGGTCCAAGGAATTTATAGTACCACTAATCCCATCCCTTATCAGTCCTGTTATTGAATACAATGCCCCCTTGGGCATGTATCTAACTAAACATTTGTAACAGCTGGAACACCTGCAAAGGATTCTCACAAGGAGAATTCATGACATTAATATGCTGTCCTACCACAATCATCTAAAAGCTATCTCTGTATTCAGTCTCCTACAGGCTGCTGAGAGGGGATTTTTGCCTGGCTTACAGAGCTTTCTCAAAGCCAGTCCTGATTTATCTGCTGCACATGGCCAAAACAAACAGATCTGAACTTCACTTATGACATAAACAGAACATACTGGAGTGACAGATGTGTGTCCCAAAGGATCCCTGAACTATGAAATAGGCTCCACGTCCATGTAAAACAGAGTTCATCCCTGACCCTATTCAAATTAAACCTTGACAATTGGATGAGAAATAATAAATTTACCCCAGGCCTGGCCCCATTTCACTTACAGACAGAGATTCTCAATAAGAAAAATATTATCTTAACTATCACCCTCCCAAAAATCTTTATTTTCCACCCTTCTAACATGCCCCCCATAGATGCCAACAATACTCAGGACCCAAATGGTATGGGGTGCAAAGCTAGCCTTGTAAAGGGCCCTAGTGGTCATTAGCCTAGTAAAAAGCTATGAAACTATAATTTAACTGTGACATTTAAAACATGTAATATGTGTTGATAAACCCCAACTAGGATATGTGTTATGAAGCAAATCTCAACATGTAAACATTGCCTAGAGGTATAGATGATTGCATTATGGGTAATATACTTCCAGACAGCATCATAAGATCACAGTGAGAGAGAAATGTATGGTTCAGAGCTTTACAGATTGTTTTGACAATATACAGCATGACCATGTTCAGATATATGCACTTAACTTATGTACATGCATATTGTTGCAACCTCATATGTAATTAACTATCAACCATTACAGGTTACACAAACATACTTGTCTGCCTTCATAAAACAGCATATGATCATGTTGGACCTTATTGGGCAGGCTCCAGTACCTTGACACGCATCAGAAGTGTATCTTAATGAAGTAATATTCAGGTTACATAGACATATATATGATCATGGCAGACTTTATTTGGCATCCTCTGATACCTTGACACACATCAGAAGTGCATCTTTATATATATATATATATATATATATATATATATATATATATATATATATATATATATATATATATACAGCTACATCTACGTGCAAGAAGACCAAAATCCAACCACAACATAGTGTTATAACTCTGCCAACAGCTCTGACAAGGTGAGATGGCAGACACCTATCCAATAGCTGACCAAGAAAAAGGTACACACCATGAAGTTAACTGTGCAAATAATACAAGGAGACATAACTTCTACCAAAAGCAACAGTTGCAAACATACAGAGCTTACACAAACACCACTCCACATCAAGAATTACAAAAGAGATAACTATCATTTAGGCTGTGGTGGCAAAATTAGTCTTACCTTACAACACACAGTTTTAAATGTATCCACACACTAAAACCTGCAAAGTTAAATTTAACAATGAGGTCAAGATGTGTGTTGCTCATAAATGTACAACTAAGGATATATGCCGGGCATTGCATTATGGGAAGCATGTATACACACTTGCATTTACAGTCCTACATGGAAAACACTGAAAGGATATTAATAATGAAGGTGCAATCATAGTAAAGAACAAAAAGTAACAGACTCCCACGGAAAGTACTGCCAAAAAATCCAAATAGTAAATCCATAAGTAAGGCAAGTACTACCACGCTGTGTATGAAGCAACTTCACTTTATTAGAACAATAATAGCAGTATCATAAGCGCTTTCGGGTAAATCCCTTCATCAGATGATAAAACACTAACAAAATATAGTATCTAATATAGTACAACACAACCAATGAAAATCAATAGTTTAACCTCCTTTGTTGCTAGAGCTGGTTTTAAAGGGACAACAACATTTAATCCTGGAGCTTTGTCAGCTACCAGTCTAAGAATCCATTGCATCTCTTTATATTCAGTTGCATTATACAAGTCACCCATTCTTTGACTTCTATTTACAGCACATATAACCATAAAGGCAAATACATGATCACTACGCAATTCTATACGCTTGTACAGTGCATTGTGTTCTTTTTTTAACCTTACATCTGATAGATGCTTAAAAATTCTATCTTTAAGTTTGCAATTTGTTTTTCCTACATAACATGCAGCACACTGTTGACAGTTCGCAATATAGACAACATTTTGCATGTTACAGTCAGCATACATATTCAGAAAGTAATTCTTGTTGGTCCTGGGGTGTATAAAACAGTTTCCTTGTAAAATGTGCTTACAGGCTTTACAATGTAGGCATGGATAAGTTCCCTTCTTTTTAATACCTGGATTTTTAAAATGCATAGGTTCTTGACATAAAATATCTTTCAAATTTGTATTTCTTTTAAAAATAAATCTAGGTTGTCTCCCTACAACTCTAGTTATATTCTCATCTGGTAAAATAATTCTCCAGTTGTCTCAAATTATATTACATATACCACCTATATCATTACTGTAAATTAATCTTAATTTTCAAACCTTCATTAGCTTTTTGAACCTGTGCATCTAACTTATTAGGCCATTTTTTACCTCCATGTAACCATGGTTTTGCACTTTGTTTTCTGTACAGACTGCTGTTGTCCAATTTCCTTTTTCAGTAGATTTTATATAACCTTGTGCTTGAAAATTATTCTTTAAAGAGTCCAATTCCTGTATAATGTCACATTTCAGTATCCACTGCATTTTTTAACAATGTAATTGTGTATGTATGCATTGCATGCTATGTATTCTATTATATTTATTATTACTGAAACTCTTACAGGTCGTCGACTCCTTCAACCTTTATGTTTGCTCTTTCCTAGACATCAGCTATAAATGCATACTGTACTTAACAAGAAAAAAATGCAGACTTGGCTCACACCTTGTGTAACTTTTGTAAAATTAAAAGGAAAATCACAAGTAATGGTGAAGCACTATGTCCCACAAAAAAGACTTCTTCCTTCCCTGTTGCAACCTTTTTTGATGACGTCAGCTCACCGGAAGTATTGCTTGCTGATTCTGACAGTTTTAAGGTGGAATTACATTTGCTGATTCTGACGGTTTTAAGGTGGAATTACATTTGCTGATTCTGACGGTTTTAAGGTGGAATTACATTTGCTGATTCTGAGAGTTTTAAGGTGGAATTACATTTCCTTTCTCTATACAGTCTGCAGTCCTCGTTTACTTTCTTTTCTTTCTTTTGCCTCGAAGAATTGTCTAAGGCATCAACTTTAAACTGTATTCGCCTTAGAACAGCATCAATTTCTTTTGGTAAGGCAGCCAGACTGAGTTTATCTGTAAGTCCATCGATCCATTTAGCAAACTTATGCCCCTCTTCTTCATGGTGTTCCTTAAGTACTTTAAGGAACGCCAAACCTGTGTCTTCACAGATCTTTTGTCATTTGTTAAGAAGTGTTGCTAAAGATACTATTGGGAGTATTATGTACCTGCAGACCATTAGGGACCCGTTTTGCATCCAGATTGTATTTCAAAAAAGCAATGTCCCACTAAAGTTTTTTATATTTTAAAAGGGAAGCTTCTAAGTCATTAAACAGCCATTCCTTGTTAAGAATGACTCTGGGCATGGAGTCTGATATCCCTGAAATGTCCTCTGCCTATATGGTAATAACTGCTGGTGCTGCCATTAAATCCTTAACCATACTGCTCCAGAAACAATTCTGTTCATCTGGACGGTACGACAACTCCACATCCACAGCTTTGTCAGCAGTTTGTAAATCCATGGGAAATGAATGAATAGTCGCATTCAACAAACTGTCTCCTTCCTGTAGTGCTCCACTCTGAGACATCTTGCAAGTAACAGAAAAAATTCAAGAAAAAACTGCAGACTTGCCTCACACCTTGTGTAACTTTTGTAAAATTAAAAGGAAAACCACAAGTAATGCTTAAAATACAAACTGACCAATCAAAAAAAAAAACAAAAAAACAAGTCACATGTCTCCTACTACAGATCAGGTAACCTGAGCTCATTCATAGAACTCCATTCATAAAAAAACTCATTCATTAAAAGGTAACCATTAAAATCAATGCCTCAAGCCACATTCTTGCAAGTGCTTATGACTGATGATACAATCAAGAAGGCATTGAAGCCTGTACCCAAATTTTCTTTTCATAACAACAGAGCATTAAAATGAGAATTATGTTACAAATATTCGAAAGGTGTCAGATCTGTCCACTCTGATCTAGCTAACACTTTTCCATGCCAATGTTGTCAAGCCTGTAAATATATTTGGGGTACAGGCTCCACTGAACACCCTTCTCTGAATTATCACATTTATTTTTATTTTTATGTTGATTGTAAATGTTTAAATGCGATTTATTATGCTAAGTGCCAAGCCTGCAGTAGCTTTTATGTTAGAAAAAACAACCAGATGTTGAAAAAGAGAGTTCTAAAACATACTGGCCGACAGATTCAGTGCCAACTTTACCCCTCTCCCCCACAAAGGACCAATAACAATACCAGTAGATTGCCAGGCACCCAATATTACTGCTGTACAGGTTAAAACAAGACTGTCCAAGGCCAAGAATACAGCATCTATGGGACCTGACAATATCCCTGGCTGTGTTCTACATGAACTACAGAGAGAACTGGCACCTCACCAGTGTGTCCTGTTCAATCACAGCCTCACCTCAGGTTTTGTCCCTACTGAATAGCTCACTGCTATAGTCATTCCGCTCTACAAAGGAGGAGCGACTACAGACCCTGGGAACTATTGCTCCATTAGCCTGACAAGTCTGATATGCAAAGCTATGGAACACATCATCAGGGACCTAATAAACAAGGATATAGGGAATCTCCAAACTCTGGATCCCAACAGTTTGGTTTTAAGAAGGGTAGATCATGCCTGCTCAACTTGGTTGACTTCTTTGAGTCAGTCACCGGAGCTGTGGATGATGGCAAGGTGGTTCATACAGTCTAACTTGATCTGTCCAAGGCCTTTGAAACCATTCCCCACTCAGGAATCATAGAAAAACTCACTAAGCTAGGCATCAACTCCTATATCACTAGGTGGGTTACAAACTGGCTCACAGATAGAACCCACAGTGTGAAAATAGCTGACTCCAAGTCAGACTGCTGACCAGTCACAAGTGGAGTCCCACAGGGATCGGTCCTAGGTCCTCTCCTGTTTAGTATCTACTTCTCAGAAGTCCAGGCCAACACGAAGGGACTCTGTCTGACAAAGTTTGCAGATGATTGCAAGTTTGGAGCCATTATTAACTCCCCAAGTGATGTTGACATCCTACAGAAAGGCCTCACTGAGACCAATGACTGGTGTCAGAACCATGGCCTTAAGCTCAATGCCACAAAATGTGTCATCATCCCCTTTGGGAAAAACCCAGTTCCTGTGAATTACAACATCAATGGTAGTCCACTGAACACAGAAGGCATTATAAGAAATCTGGCTACCCAGGTTGAAAGCAACCTCTTTTTTGACCACCACATTGCCACTGTGGTCAGGAAGTCCTTCTAGGTGGCACATCTCATTACTAAGGGTTTTGCATCCAGGAAGAAATAGATCATTGTCTCCCTCTATTCTTCCCTTATTAGGCCAATCATCGAGTACAATGTCCCATTTGGCATGTACCTCACTAGACACCTGCAACAACTGGAGAGGCCACAAAACTACCTCACTAAGAGGATCCTAGTCCTTAAACATTTGTCCTATATGGACAGACTCAAAAAACTCCAACTATTCTCTGCCTCAAATCACCTACTTAGAGGCTATCTCTGCTTGACTTACAAAGCCATGTCTGATCCAGCTCTGTTACAAATTCTACATCTAAAGAAATCCCAATCCCTCTGCACCACATGTTCCAGTGACCTCAATCTCATTACCACAATCAATAGAATGTGCTGGAGGGACAGGTTCATAACCCAGAAACTGCCCATGCTATGGAATGGACTTTCCATACATGTCAAACAGAGCATCTCACTGGCCCTCTTCAAGAGAAATCTTGATGAGTGGATGGGAAATAGAAAATTCATCCCGGGGATCACTCCAGTGGCTCTGCTTGACAGAGGCACTGGGAACTAAGGTCGGGTGGCATGATGCCAGGGTAATCCTATGGGCTAGGCTTGTAAAGGCTCCAGGACCATTAGCTTAGTACACACGTATGAACCTATATAGGTGACATACGGAATAAGAAATCCACAAATGCTTGTTTTATGGTCATAAGAACTGGCTGTCAGCTGTGAAAGCAATTGCCTTTTTTATTGGCTTGTGTTGGTTTTATATTAAAAGTCTTGCATGCTCCAGCCATAGTGGTTGAGTTTGCTTTATGCTGTTTACAGGATATAAACTAAAATATAAACAGACAATGACATCGGCTTTCAGGTATATGTTTTTTGTGCTCACATAGGGTTGTGTGTATGAGGTGACCTTCCACTGCCTGATGTTAAGAGTGGTCTTTGCTCATTTGCTGTTCATGTGCCAGCGTACCTTACAGCTATGGAACCCCATCGGCATAGGGTAGTCACCACAGAAAATGACAGATGCAGTAAGACTTTCTCTACATATATTATGCTGAGGTTCTGTTAAGTGTCAAAGTGAACACTATGTGTACTAATGTTCTGTTTACCTGCACAAGGCCATCTCATTTCAGTCAGCAGCATCAGCCTTCATGTATGTGTCTGTCTGCTATGATTGTGTTGTATGCATTATTTACATGCACTCTCATGATGTCTGCATGCTTCCTACTGACTTGTTGTGTATGTGTGTGCTTGTACGACACAGTGGCATTGCAGCTGTCACCACAGGGGGTGGAGTGATAAGAGGACATGTTGGGTATGTTTGCAATGCCCATCACGTGTTTGTTGGCTGACTAATAAGGACTTACACTGCTCCCTAGATGCATTACACCACCCAAAGTCATGCTGCCCAGGTAAGTCAATAGCTCCATTACTGTTCTGTGTAGTTAGTGAATTATCAGACTGTTTCACTCATGTCCAGCCTCATTTGCACTCCAGCAATGTATATGACATGTATCCTGTCTGTATTTGCTGCACATCCACTTCCTTCCTCCTCCTCTAGCCCATCCACTGATCCTGAGGAGGGATGTCATGTGCCTCATTCAGTCAGTACAGCAAACAGCACAAAGGACACTGTACTGGGGTCAATGTTGCCATATCCTGGAGGGGTCAGTCCTGTAGTTCATGGTATTGACTCCAATAGGGAGGATTGTGTGGCTAGCCAGTTTGATGATATTAGAACATCAGAAACTGGTCACGATTATGACCTTGAGCCATTGTCCCCAGATGACTCTGAAAGTGGTGGTGACTCTGCCCACAATGAAGTGATACTGTCCATTATGACTGCATATTAGAGTGCAGTTGGAGTATGTGGACATGAGTCTGATAGTATTAAGCCTGCTTTTACAAGCACATGAACATTCATAACAATGTTATGCTAATGATCTGTGGGCACTTGCTCATGCTACTGACCATATAGCAATGACTCTGTACGTTACTCGATGGTCAGCAGTGCAGGCATGGGGAGGACACGGAAGCTCTGGCTGCATGGCATGATAGCATGGTATCTGCTGCACTCTCTGTTGAAAGCCCTGTTATGGTGGTGCTGGAACAGTTTCATCTTCCTAGTCGACATATGTCAATCATATATTCAACACATCAGCAAACAACCTCTCAGCTAAAACATTGATTCTTTTTACATTTAACTTTCTATTGTTGCTTGCCACTAGTGCATGCAGTTTGCATACAATTGTTACATGTGGCACTTTCTTAGGGTTCTTCAACTGCCTCTCCATCAACACAATGTGCATCTACAATTTCCATTCCCACCTATTTATCTCCTTGATGAAGTGTGCCTTTCCATACATACCTGCTTACACACACACCTATACCTATACTATGGTAGCTTACCTACTATACTGCTCAGTGTTGCATGGCTGCTGTGTCATACCTTTTTGTATTGCACTGATGCATCTCAGTGACTCATGTTGTTGCTCCCCCTTGTATGTATATACGTTACACTGTTTTTAGAATTGCAGTTTCTGTCTTCTGCATAGGCTAGTGTCCTGCATTGTTACATATTCCTCTGATGTGTCAACTGCAGCTCAGTGTTACTGTAGGACCCTCCCCCCACAGTTAGGTTCTGTTACTTATGGTCCATCCCTCAAGTGCACAGTCCAACACACACTAATTATAAGTATAATGACAGTCTACCTGGCCATCAACACCTTCAGTTGTATGCACTTTAGCCATGTGACACATGAGCCACTATGGTTGCTTTTGGCAGTGTACCTCACCTACAGTATCCAGTGATAAATGCTATTCTCTAGCTATCCAGATATGTTCATTTCTTTGCATACATATGTGTATAAGGTTTTGCAGATCGCATTGTGATTATGATTTATATGGACAACTACTGGCCTTTTTCTGTAGTTGTCTGCTATGCTGCTGTAATAGAACAACACTGTGTCAACATCACTGGTTTATCTGTGTACTTCTGTGCATGTTGCTTGTCATGACCCATAGTTTTGAGCTTGATACTGCCGTGTTATCTGAGCTAGCATATATGGCCCAGCCTCCATCACCCATGCGTGGTTGCTTTGCCTAAGATTTGTTGTGCCGTCCTAGTCATCCTGCAGCAGCTCAGATAGATCCATGTCAGACGTGTGGAGTTCTTGGGTTGAGACACCCACAGCCAGGGTTGAAATGTCACTATGTTTCATTGTTAACATGTTGTGTAGCATAACACATACAGTGAATATCCATGAAGCCTTTTCCAGTACGTATTGCAGGACATCCCGAATGTGTCCAGAAATCTGAATCTTGCATTCAGCACACCACACACCCACTCAGTGGTGTTATGTTTTGTGGTGTGAGTTCTGCTGGATGCATTTTCAGCAGGCATAGATGGGGATCTGTATGGTGTCATGAGCACAGGCTCCAGTGGATAACAGTGGTCACCTGTTTGTAGACAAAAGCACACACATTTAGTCATCTTGCTTAGTGTTGATAGGTCTTGATTCACATCATGACTGTGGACTTGTACTTACCAAGAAGGAGCTCCTCTGGAATATCACCCTGTTGGAAAGAGGCTGTCAGCTTTTGATTGCTGCATCATGCACACCACTGTGGTGTTTGTCATGATACTGATAATAAAGCCATCTGCAGAGCACAGTAACTGACAGCTGTGCAGTGACCACCCCTTTGTATTAATAAATATCATGATAACTCATCTGCTGCTGTGGTTTTGATTGGTATGTGGGTGCAGTCAGCAGCACTAAGGACATGGATAAAACTGGCGATGTAATACTACTATTTTATAGCAATCCTGCGCCCCATGGCTGTTGCTAGGAAGTGGATGAATTCATCCACTTCACTGAACATTACTACCAGGAACTGTCCTAGCATGTGACTATCAGCTGTCTGAGACACAACTATAGCGTCACTCATATACCACTGAAATGTCCCAGAGGCCAGTATACCTGGAGTTGGTGCACTTTTATTTCTATTGGGACAGGGTTACCCGAAAGACTGCATGAAGATGTAGGGTGCATACAGCCTGCACAAGCTCTCTGTCTAGTCTATATCTGTTTATGATTTCCTAGTCAGAAAGCTGGGTTAAATGTAACTTGGCTCAGCTCTCTGCTGACTGCCTTTTGGGTTGCATTTGCAGATGGTACTCTAGTATATCTGACATAACTCTGGACTGCTGTAGTGCATTAATTTCAATTTGCATTTTTTTCTTAAAAAATGCACCGTGGAATATGCAGTATTATGAAGAAATTTGTATCAAATTATTTGAGAAAATGGTTAGCTGATAGGCCTCCACCAAGTGCATTCATAAAATTGTTGGCATACTACTCAATCACATTTTTTTGTCATTGGGTGCACCCATTGTGTTTTGCAATTCTGCATGCATGCATGGAGTCTGAAATTTTCTTATGCTGGATAAATTATTACTTGGACTATGGAGTTGTGTCCACTTGTCCACTGAGCTGTTGGGAGCTTTCATTTGGAATTCTGCCCATTGTATAAAATATAATGCTCGTGTGCTTTGTATTTGGTTGTCCAATGATAAATACTACAAAAATTTGTTATTGTAATTATTTGAAAATATTAATTAGTATTTGAAAGTACTGTACAACAATTTAACACAATTACTGCCCAGCCTCTCTTTTTATTCCACTATTCTTCTAGTTTTTTTTTTCTAGAAGTGTTAACATTATGTATTAATCCCTTGAGGGACTGTACTGTCTTATTTTCGCATATGGCCCTTTTTTAACATTTTCATTATTAAATAAAACAAGTACAAGCACATATAAATAGGTTATACAGTGTGCGAAATTAAGCACAAACAGCTTGGCATTGAAATCTGTCACCTACTAAATTTATGATAATGTAAACGCTTCAATTATCTATAAATGTCACCACAATGGCCATGTTTTGCTGAAAGTCTGACAGTAAGTGAATACTTGTCCTGCAGCCCATTTTTAATGAGCCTTCTCTTCGATCATAAGACTTGCAGTTCTGGTAATTTTAAAAACTAACCTCATGGCTCCATTTAAATAGAGTCATCAGTTATGATTCATATCAACTTCTAATATATCTTTCGGCTCCAATGTTTTATTTGCAATACAGAAGAATGGAAGACAAATGTAAACCATTCATAACAATTAAAGCACTTGTAAATAGAGATAAATTCCATGCTAAAATGCCTGTGAAAAAAGAACAGTCTGTTTTCTGTCATACCACTGTTCCCTGAACAAAGCTACAACAATGTAGGCGTAGATTAATAATACTTGAAAGTAATGCAACTAATATTTAAATGTTACACTAATTCCATGCACTATAAAAGCAGTGAATTAATTGTGAGACTATCTAATGTTCTTGAAATGTGACATTCTGTTTATGCAGAACAGTATCCAGAAATCACTGTATGCCTGATCTGTGCTTTTCTTTGCTTAAGTATGGAAGTGGACTCACTAGAATTTTTATATTTTGTTATTATGAATAAATAGCTTACATAAATCAGTGCATATGGTTTCTCAGTGTTTTTTTAACATTCTGTCCTAGGTGGGAGGTTGGCTTAATGGTTAAGGTGTTTACATTGTAGACACAAGCAACAGTGTTTGACTCTCACATGGGGCAACTGGCTAGCCTAGTACTAACCTATTGCACTGGTATACCAGTTAAGAGATCCTTTACAGTCATATCATGTTTCAGTTTCTACAGACCACACTTACCACTCTATTGCTTTTGGAAGACGTACTCCGTGAAATTCTATTAGACTATTGTAACGCTATTCAGGGAGGTGTTAAACACATCACAACATTACCTGAAAAAAAAGTGGTAAAATTCATCCTGTGCCATAAGTAAACATAGCTTTCACACAAACACATTCCGGGTCATATCTGAATTAAAATTATAGAGAACCTAAGTTTCTGTTTCTGGTTAAACAAAATGTAATAAATTAAGGTAATCGCTGATCTAACCTAGAATATTTTTCTCCTTATCAATATGGGTTGGTCAATCAGTTGTGGATCTGAGGTGTTTCTCTTGTGAATATCAAGCATCCACCCATGTATATTAAAAGGAACAACTTGATATAATTTGAAGTTTGATCTTTCAAGTAATGATTGAAGATTTTGGGGATTTCTGAAGCCATAGTGTCATGTTAATTGCAACGGAAATACGCTGGTTTCAAGACAGTGATTAATTTATTCATTTTATTTATTTATTGGCATTTGTTTACCAGGAAAGTCCACTGGGCCAAGAAGAACCCATTTTCAGTGGAGGCCTAGGGAGAAAAGCTCCACAAAGGCAGTTAGTATAAAAATTACATAATATTGGAACCGTTTGTATTAACAAGAAGCATATTCATAACAGGCATTATAGATACAATAAAGTACATTATGAAAATGTAGGTGGTACAGAGAAATAATGCAAAACTGAAGGCAATGAAGTAAATCCAAGGAACATATTCTAGTACACTCTGATATTAGTGTACACTCTAGAGTCGACTCTGTTGTGAGTGTGGAAGTGATTAATATATGTATAATCAGAATAGCTATCTAAAGGCATATATATATATATATATATATATATATATGGATCACCTTTATATCCCCGAAATCGCGTTTCGCCGACACACTAATCACCGACACCAAAAGACCGACATCAAATGATACCGACAACGCAAAACACCGAAAAGCATTACACCAACACACTACACGTAAACAACACAGTACACTACATAACATATCCACTATCCCTAACCCAAACCCTAACCCTAAGGTCCGACACTACCGCACACTTACCCTACCTGCACCATAACCCTAACTCACTTAACCCACCCCTAAACCCACAGTCCCTCACTATCGCACACTTACCTGTCCGCTCCCTAACATATATATATATATATATATATATATATATATATATATATATATATATATATAATAAGTAGGGAAAGATTAGTACTAGGAGTAATGAGCGTGAAAAAGTAATAGGAGTCAAGGTTTGGAGGATGGAAGTAGAGGAAAAGGTGAAATGATGTAGGGAAGAGGAGTCAAGTCTTGTGAAGATGGAAGTTATGTCTATAGGGAAGAGGAGTCAAGTCTTGTGAAGATGGAAGTTATGTCTATAGGGAAGAGGAGTCAAGTCTTGTGAAGATGGAAGTTATGTCTATAGGGAAGAGGAGTCAAGTCTTGTGAAGATGGAAGTTATGTCTATAGGGAAGAGGAGTCAAGTCTTGTGAAGATGGAAGTTATGTCTATAGGGAAGAGGAGTCAAGTCTTGTGAAGATGGAAGTTAGAATGTCTACAGTGCTAGAGCGTGGACAGATGTAGGAGATGTTACTGGTCATCCTAATAGCTAATGGGAGTGCATCCCATAATTTGGTGATAGAGAAGAGGTAGACCATTTGATCTGCTGGGAGTTTTGGTTTGTCAACTTGCAGGAGAAATTGCTTTTCAGATCTGAGTGATCTATTTGGGTGGTAGTGAGTTAGGATTGGAGATAGGGCTGGGCAGTCTGATGGATTGTAAACAATTTTATCTGTTATGGTTAATTGCGGGTATGTTAGGTGATGTGGGAGTTCAAGCCAACTGAGTGATTGTAAGGAAGAGCAGTGATGGGATGAATATCTGGCTTTAGTTGCAAATTTGACGACTTTATTATAACAGACTCTAGTTTATTATTTAGAGATAACTGGACATTAGTGAGGAGTGGGGCACCATATAAGAGTGAGGGGAGCAGGAAGGTATGGCAAGGGTTTGTTTGGATGAGCAGTTAAGAAAATATTCATATCAGTAGAGGGATCCTAGTTTTGGTGTTTCTTTTTGATAGAACTATGGACATGGAGGTCAAAAGTAAGGTTTTTGTCTAAGATGACTCCCAGTAGTTTTGTATGATGTGCTACTTCTGTATAGTGGTCTTGTTTTGAGACCATATGATGAACTCTGTCTTATTTATTGAGGTACTTGGGGGTATATAACAGCAATTTGTTTTTGGGTGGATTTAGAGAAAGGTGGTTATCTGTCATCCATGTTTTGGTGGAGTTGAAAGCATTTTGGGTAGTATGCAGGAGTTCGGTAACACAGTTAGCAGACCAGATTATGGTGGAGTCATCTGCATATTGAACTATTGTACCATTAATAAGAACAGAGTGGAAATTGTTAATGAAAATACTAAAGAGTAAAAGGGACCTAATATAGAACCGCTGGGGATACCTGCGGATGTTTCAAGGAAAGGACAGAAATGAGAGAAAGACTTTTGCCATTTAGTAGATTGTTGTCTTTTATTTAGGTAGCTGATAAACCAGTCTAAGGTTGGAGGGGAGATACCTAGGTATGAGAGTTTGGTGAGTAGCACATGGTGGGATATAGTATCAAAGGCTTCAGAGAGGTCATGAAATAGTGAAGATACAATTATGCTGGTATCTTAAGCTTGATTGACTGTATCAAAGGATGATTTAAATGTGGTGGTTGTGCTGTGGCCTGGCATGAAACCATGCTGAGTGAGGGAAAGAATCTGGCTTTGAAGTAGATAGCTGACAAGTTGGATTTAAGAAAGGGGAGAGAGAATAGCAATATGTCTAAAGTTTGAAATATCTGTGTAGTTTCCACCTTTATGGAGGGGTAGAATGAAAGATTTTTTTCCAGATAGTAGGTACATAGGCCTCCTGGATAGCTCTGTTGATGAGTATGCTGAACAGATAGGCAATGGCTTTTGCAGACATCTGCAAGTATTCTGGGGGTAGGTTGTCAGGAGCATTAGAGTGTGGTTTCAGTTTGATAAGCAGTTTTTTGATAATAGCAGTGGGTCTAGGAGAGAAGGAAAGGCGGATGGGAGGAGATAATATTTTGTGAGGTAGGCTTTGGTGGACGGGAGTTACTGTCACTACTGATTTGGGGAAAGGTTGCTGTAAGGCTTGATACTGTATTGATGAAATGAGTGTTGAAGAGGGAGGCTGTTTCACTAGGTGTTTTGCCTGGATATGAACAGGGGTTGTTTTTGGAGCCAGGGTTTAGCAGAGATGAAATAGAGTTCCAAACTTTTGGGGGGTTTTGTTTATAATTCTTTTGCAGGCCACGGTAGTGTGCTTTTCTGTCATTGTTAATTAGTTGTTTTACTTGATTGTGTAGCTGCCTGAATTTTTTCTGAGCTTTGTCTCTGTCAGCCATGATTTGTTTGGTAGATTTAGTGAACCATAGGACATGATTAGTTTTTACTCTCTTTTGTCTTATAAAGACAAGATTATTTAGCATGTACAGAAACGTAGTGTTAAAGAACTCAGAAGCTTCATCAAGGGGAAGGACTTTTAGTACATTACAGTTGATTTTTGCCATGGTTTCATTTACGGTTGTAGGGTTGAAATTAACTAGATTTCTTGTATATTTAAATTGATGCTTACATGGTGTTGGAGTGTCTTTCTGTAGTATATAGGCTGAGAGGTGGTCACCGATGCCAGAGAAAAAACTGCCCAGTGCTGACATTTTGTTTGATTTGGAGACTAACATCCAGTCAAGTTTTGAGTCATCATCACTGTTTTTGTTGGGCCTGGTTATGTCTGTAATTAGCTGAGCGAAGTTAAAGAAACTGAGATTAAGTACAGGGGATTGATTTGAGATATCTGACCAGTTTATGCTTACATCTCCAAGGATAATTGTTTGTTTTTTACATTTTTTTGATATCCAAGCAATAATATATTCTAGAAGGGAAATGTTATTGCCTGGGGGAATATATATATATATATATATATATATATATATATATATATATATATAAAACTAAAATTAACCGCACTCAAAAAAATTTTGAACGAAGAGAAGAAATTTTAACTAAAAAATGAACTTCGTGACAATAAAAGCATTCAATAAAATAGTAAATAACACCAACAACTCTTGTAGAACTTTAGCGCTTTCGTCTTATTTATTATCAAGACTTCTTCAGAAAGACATGTTTCATAAGTATGAGCAACCATTTTCACTTCCTTTATATACATTAGTTCTAGCAGGCCATTTAAATTAAAAACAGTTCCTTTCCAATAGAAAAGTGTGAACAAGCAGGGTGCTGTGTGCATTTTCATTAACATTACAATTGCAGTTACATAAGGCAAATTGGTCAGACAGTAATAGCCTTGTGGTGCCGTGTGCATACTAAAAGGGATTGTGTGCAAAAAGGGATTGTGTGCAAAAAGGGATTGTGTGCAAAAAGGGACTGTGTGCAAAAAGGGATTGTGTGCAAAAAAAAAAAAAAAAAAAAAGGGGGGGGGGGACCACGAAAGATGACAGTCATGCTGTGATGATTCTAATATAAACACGTAACTTATGAGTGTTTGCCTCCAAAGGCAAGTAAAGAAGGGAACGGAGGAAGGTGGAGGAGTCAGGTAGAGAGTCCTACTATGCTTTGGCATCGGTGTGTGTGTGTAGAGAAATGTGTGGGTATGCCACCTGATGTGGGGGAGTGGGAGGAATGCAGTGTGGACTTGAGGGGGGGCTGTTAAGGGGCCGCCCATGACAAGGAGCCTATGAATAACAGTGTCCCCCAGAAGACTGTCAGTGCAGATGGTACCACCTGTGGGCTGGTTTGGATGGTATCACCCGTTGAGTGGCTGCCTGAAAATGTGAGACCGGGGGGTATAGTTGGTGGGGTCAGCGGGGGCTAGCCTGGTGATTGGGAGCATGTGTGTAGGGGGTATGGGGGAGTCAAAAGTCAGAGAGAGAGTGGGAGCATGTGTGCAGGGGTATGGGGAGGCAAAAGTCAGAGAGAGAGAGAGAGAGAGAGAAAACACATTATATTCACTTGCACAGTTGTAAATCCATAAACACATTAAATCTACTTGCACAATTCTTCAAACCCTCTTGCACAGTTCTTCAAACCCTATCACATTTCAATCTCTATACCATTTAAGTGCACATTTAATGTTCAGTGTCTCGTTGAGACCTGGATAGACATCAGCTCTCAGTTCTATCTGCCATTTTAATTCCCGGACTTGCAGGAATGTGTCCATGTCCCCTACAAATTCTGTTATTTTTTCCAGCACTGTGAATTTGAATCCTGTGAAGTTTGGGCAAATAGTACTGTGTTTAGCCAAGGCATTCAAACTGTCCTGTTTGTGTATTGCTGCAGTGTGTTCTTTAATACGGCTACTCAGCTTCCTGTTCGTTTTGCCGATATAGAAATTCTCACAGTGTTCACAGAAAGCACAGTAGACTACATTTTTGTGTTGCAGTCATAGTGGTCATGTAGACCGACAGTTCTGTTGCAGTGCAGGAAGGTGACATTGTTGTTTTGTCGTATGTGTACACAGGCAACACACTTGCCGCAGTCAGACATTCCAGGTTCTGTCGATACTTTGCTCTCTGGGGATGGGCTTTTATTCCTCTCGAACGCACCACCAAAAGAAGAGGTTCGTTTGAAACAGAAGTTTGGGGATGTCCCAAGTAACTTTGTCAGACCTTTTTCTCCTCCCAAGATGTCCCAATTGTTGGTGAGGACTCCTCTAATTCCAAACATATCGGTGGAAATTGGAAGGGGGAAACTTGACACCCAGTCCTTTTTGTTCGGTCCGTTCTGTGCCCTTGCTGTGAATCCCTTTTCCAGGATTGGTGGGTACCTGGAGTGTCTGTGCTGTATGATCTCCTGGAACAGGTTGTCCACTAGATACTCTGGGTATTTTCTTTCTAGGAACAAGTTTCTGAGGTAAAAACCTTCCTTGATGAAAACCTCGTCCCTAAAATGAGTCTGGATAACCGGATGAATTGTCCTTTTACAATATTCTTTTTCATGAAATGGGGATGCTGGCTGCTGAACTCTAGATAGTTATTCCGGAAAGTGGGCTTGCGGTAGATGTTGGAGTCAAACTGTCCTTTTTCTGGGTCTATAGTGAGGTGGATATCCAGGAATTGAGTGGTGGTTCCGATATGTCCTACCATGAGGGTCAGGAAGTCCAGACTCTGGAAAAGGGTTTCCAGAAAATTGCTCAGAGAAAGTCTGTCCCCCTTCCAGACAAAAAAGATGTCATCAATATAACGCCTGTACATTATGGTGTTGTTGAACCCGGGTAGTGATTCAACCTTATCCATTTCCCAGGCGCTGAGGACTAAGTTTGCATATGCTGGGGCCATTTTGGACCCCATGGCTACCCCTTTCTGTTGGTGGTAAATCTTCCCGTTGAATTGAAAGAAGTTATTTCTTAATACTGCTTCTGTTAACCTGCATACAGTATTAATCTTAGTCCCGCTTAGGTTGGAGTGCCTGTTCAGGTACTGTCTGGTGAGGGTCAGTCCTTTGGCGTGGGGAATGTTTGTGTAGAGTGCTTCTACATCTAGGGTGACCAGTAAATATTCCCCTCCATCCAGCCTTAGTTTGAAGATGTCATTTAGAAAAGCCCAGGAGTCCTTGATGTAGTATTTGCTGTTCTGTACAATGGGGTTAAGGATGTGGTCCACGTATTGTGAAATCTTTTCTGTTTTTGTCCTTCGGTTCGATACCACATGGCGGAAAGGTGGATTTTCAGGGTTCTTGTGAACCTTGGGGATTCCGAAAAATTTTCCAAGGCTGGGTGTCATGACCTGCATGAAGTCTTTTTCGTCTTGAGAGATCTCATCCCTGAGGTACAGTTCCAACAGTAGGTTGTCAATTTGTTTAAAGTTCTGTTGTACCTGGTTGATGTTGACCTTTTTGTAGAACTGGTTATTCATGAGGGATGCTTCAAGTGTTTGGATATATCTCTCCTGCTTCATTACTACTATCCCGGATCCCTTGTCAGCCTTCATGATCCGTAGGGATTTGTCCTGACTCAGTTCCTTCCAAGCCTGTCTTTCTTCCCTGTTCAGGTTGTGCCACTTTGCTGAGGGCTTATCAGAAAGGAGTTTCCTGATATCCCTTTCGCAGGTACTCGCAAAGCGGGTCAGTGTGTTGGAGAGTGCAGGAGTGTACAGGCTCTTCATGGTAAGGGGTCTGTTGTTATCTTCCAAGCTTTCCTCATCTTCTTCCTCTTCATATTGTTGTATATCTAATTTTAGTTGTAACTTTCTCAGGTAGCACTTGAGGTCCAGGATAACATCCGCCGTGTTGGCTCTCTGCGCCGGGATGAAAGAAAAGCCTTTCTTCAGTACCTTATGATGGCTTTCCGAGAAATCTCGTGTGGTGAGGTTAAAGATGTCACCTACCCCTGCTGGAGACCTGAAGTCAGTGCTATCAGGTGCTGGTATCAGTGAATGGGGAGGGTGATCAGGGTGGTCCACCCCAGTAATACTAGTACTGTATCCCGTTCCCGCTCCTTCTTCCCCTGTGATTGTTGTTCCCCCTCCTTCCCTCAATATTGTTGGTGTTGTGGTTCCAGTTTCGTTCATTACCACCAGGTCTGAACCTGGTATAAGTCCTGGTTCTGGTTGTGAGTCCTGCTGAAGATAAAAAAACATTGTTGTTGCTACTTGTGCTGTTGTTGGAAGACTGGTCGTTGATTTGTGGGGTCTGATAAACCCTTTCTTGATTGATTGCACTGTCCGGTGTCCTGCGGTTTGTATTGTTGTTGTCCTCATTGTTGTCGTGGTGGTCACGTTCACTGGTGTCTGGATCTCTCTGTGTCGGCTGATTCTGGAGAGGCATTTCTGGTCTTGGCTGTCCCCTAGCAGGAGTATGTACCATCATCTGGGAACTACTCCCTGCTAGTGGGCTGGATGTGATGAGGAGTCTATCCACCTCTGGTGTGTTGGGTCCATTTGTGGGTTCTTGTAATTCTGCCGTAGGCCTTAGTTCAGTTGTGGACAATGGATTGTTTGTGGAATATCTGTCTGGCCTTCTCCGTGTGTGTAAGGAGCGTGTGGGCCTGATTGGGTATGCTTTTCCTTCCTCATATTGTTTAATGTCCCTAAGCAATTTGCCTTTCTAGCGTTCAATCAGTGCCACCACATGCCTAGTAATTTTGTGCGGTACATTGTCCCACATTTCCGTGAAGTCAATAAATGTGGGATCCTGCAGGATGTGTGTTTGCAGATCATCTATTTGAGACTTGTAGGTGGCCATACTCTCAGTATTACTTTGGATGAGTGCTTTGATAGCTGCTAGCCCAGAGTCATTATATATTTTGACCAGTTCTTTGTGAAGCTGAGAGTTTGGAGTCATCCTGTTAGGAAATTTGTTACACCTGAGACCCTGTGGGACTATATCCAGTTCTAAACACCTTTCCAGATAGAAGTTGTCATGCTCCAGGTTTTTGTAGGTTTTAATCAGTCTCTCAAATCTGGTAATTAGAGATCTGGCGCTCTGTGAGACCCCTCTGTTTTGACTGTACTCCAGTTGTGCTGTTGTATTCTGGACCGGGCAACGGAAGGGATTAATTTCCGTCTGCGTGAGTATCAGGTCAAGAGCCTGTGTGGTCCTTATTTCTGTCCCAGTTCTGTTGTTAATTGTGGCCCTGGGTTCAGTGCGGTCCCTGGTGATCCTTTCATTTGTAGGTGTTAAAGGTCTGCTGTTTAGGTCCTCGAAGAGATCCTGCGCCAAACGAATTCCTTCCGATAATTTTGTAAGAACTGTTGTTGGATCAATTGGTGTCCTGCTCCTGGTTGCTTCTGTCTTCAGTTGGCTACTAGAGCCTGAGTTGGGTGCTATGTTTCCTGCCATACTGTCACGCGGAGTAGAAGACTTATAACTAAAATTAACCGCACTCAAAAAAATTTGAACGAAGAGAAGAAATTTTAACTAAAAAATGAACTTCGTGACAATAAAAGCATTCAATAAAATAGTAAATAACACCAACAACTCTTGTAGAACTTTAGCTTGTCTTATTTATTATCAAGACTTCTTCAGAAAGACATGTTTCATAAGTATGAGCAACCATTTTCACTTCCTTTATATACATTAGTTCTAGCAGGCCATTTAAATTAAAAACAGTTCCTTTCCAATAGAAAAGTGTGAACAAGCAGGGTGCTGTGTGCATTTTCATTAACATTACAATTGCAGTTACATAAGGCAAATTGGTCAGACAGTAATAGCCTTGTGGTGCCGTGTGCATACTAAAAGGGATTGTGTGCAAAAAGGGATTGTGTGCAAAAAGGGATTGTGTGCAAAAAGGGACTGTGTGCAAAAAGAGATTGTGTGCAAAAAAAAAAAAAAAAAAAAAAAAAGGGGGGGGGGGGACCACGAAAGATGACAGTCATGCTGTGATGATTCTAATATAAACACGTAACTTATGAGTGTTTGCCTCCAAAGGCAAGTAAAGAAGGGAACGGAGGAAGGTGGAGGAGTCAGGTAGAGAGTCCTACTATGCTTTGGCATTGGTGTGTGTGTGTAGAGAAATGTGTGGGTATGCCACCTGATGTGGGGGAGTGGGAGGAATGCAGTGTGGACTTGAGGGGGGGCTGTTAGGGGGCCGCCCATGACAAGGAGCCTATGAATAACAGTGTCCCCCAGAAGACTGTCAGTGCAGATGGTACCACCTGTGGGCTGGTTTGGATGGTATCACCCCTTGAATGGCTGCGTGAAAATGTGAGACCGGGGGGTATAGTTGGTGGGGTCAGCGGGGGCTAGCCTGGTGATTGGGAGCATGTGTGTAGGGGGTATGGGGGAGTCAAAAGTCAGAGCGAGTGGGAGCATGTGTGCAGGGGGTATGGGGGAGTCAAAAGTCAGAGAGAGAGAGAGAGAGAGAGAAAACACATTATATTCACTTGCACAGTTGTAAATCCATAAACACATTAAATCTACTTGCACAATTCTTCAAACCCTCTTGCACAGTTCTTCAAACCCTATCACATTTCAATCTCTATACCATTTAAGTGCACATTTAATGTTCAGTGTCTCGTTGAGACCTGGATAGACATCAGCTCTCAGTTCTATCTGCCATTTTAATTCCCGGACTTGCAGGAATGTGTCCATGTCCCCTACAAATTCTGTTATTTTTTCAAGCACTGTGAATTTGAATCCTGTGAAGTTTGGGCAAATAGTACTGTGTTTAGCCAAGGCATTCAAACTGTCCTGTTTGTGTATTGCTGCAGTGTGTTCTTTAATACGGCTACTCAGCTTCCTGTTCATTTTGCCGATATAGAAATTCTCACAGTGTTCGCAGAAAGCACAGTAGACTACATTTTTTGTGTTGCAGTCATAGTGGTCATGTAGACCGACAGTTCTGTTGCAGTGCGGGAAGGTGACATTGTTTTTTCGTATGTGTACACAGGCAACACACTTGCCGCAGTCAGACATTCCAGGTTCTGTCGATACTTCGCTCTGTGGGGATGGGCTTTTATTCCTCTCGAACGCACCACCAAAAGAAGAGGTTCGTTTGAAACAGAAGTTTGGGGATGTCCCAAGTAACTTTGTCAGACCTTTTCTCCTCCCAAGATGTCCCAATTGTTGGTGAGGACCCCTCTAATTCAAACATATCGGTGGAAATTGGAAGGGGAAACTTGACACCCAGTCCTTTTTGTTCGGTCCATTCTGTGCCCTTGCTGTGAATCCCTTTTCCAGGATTGTTGGGTACCTGGAGTGTCTGTGCTGTATGATCTCTTGGAACAGGTTGTCCACTAGATACTCTGGGTATTTTCTTTCTAGGAACAAGTTTCTGAGGTAAAAACCTTCCTTGATGAAAACCTCGTCCCTAAAAATGAGTCTGGATAACCGGATGAATTGTCCTTTTACAATATTCTTTTTCATGAAATGGGGATGCTGGCTGCTGAACTCTAGATAGTTATTCTGGAAAGTGGGCTTGCGGTAGATGTTGGAGTCAAACTGTCCTTTTTCTGGGTCTATAGTGAGGTGGATATCCAGGAATTGAGTGGTAGTTCCGATATGTCCTACCGTGAGGGTCAGGAAGTCCAGACTCTGGAAAAGGGTTTCCAGAAAATTGCTCAGAGAAAGTCTGTCCCCCTTCCAGACAAAAAAGACGTCATCAATATAACGCCTGTACATTATGGTGTTGTTGAACCCGGGTAGTGATTCAACCTTATCCATTTCCCAGGCGCTGAGGACTAAGTTTGCATATGCTGGGGCCATTTTGGACCCCATGGCTACCCCTTTCTGTTGGTGGTAAATCTTCCCGTTGAATTGAAAGAAGTTATTTCTTAATACTGCTTCTGTTAACCTGCATACAGTATTAATCTTAGTCCCGCTTAGGTTGGAGTGCCTGTTCAGGTACTGTCTGGTGAGGGTCAGTCCTTTGGCGTGGGGGATGTTTGTGTAGAGTGCTTCTACATCTAGGGTGACCAGTAAATATTCCCCTCCATCCATCCTTAGTTTGAAGATGTCATTTAGAAAAGCCCAGGAGTCCTTGATGTAGTATTTGCTGTTCTGTACAATGGGGTTAAGGATGTGGTCCACGTATTGTGAAATCTTTTCTGTTTTTGTCCTTCGGTTCGATACCACATGGCGGAAAGGTGGATTTTCAGGGTTCTTGTGAACCTTGGGGATTCCGAAAAATTTTCCAAGGCTGGGTGTCATGACCTGCATGAAGTCTTTTTCGTCTTGAGAGATCTCATCCCTGAGGTACAGTTCCAACAGTAGGTTGTCAATTTGTTTAAAGTTCTGTTGTACCTGGTTGATGTTGACCTAGAACTGGTTATTCATGAGGGATGCTTCAAGTGTTTGGATATATCTCTCCTGCTCCATCACTACTATCCCGGATCCCTTGTCAGCCTTCATGATCCGTAGGGATTTGTCCTGACTCAGTTCCTTCCAAGCCTGTCTTTCTTCCCTGTTCAGGTTGTGCCACTTTGCTGAGGGCTTATCAGAAAGGAGTTTCCTGATATCCCTTTCGCAGGTACTCGCAAAGCGGCTCAGTGTGTTGGAGAGTGCAGGAGTGTACAGGCTCTTCATGGTAAGGGGTCTGTTGTTATCTTCCAAGCTTTCCTCATCTTCTTCCTCTTCATATTGTTGTATATCTAATTTTAGTTGTAACTTTCTCAGGTAGCACTTGAGCACTTGAGCAAACTAAGGCTGGATGGAGGGGAATATTTACTGGTCACCCAAGATGTAGAAGCACTCTACACAAACATCCCCCACGCCAAAGGACTGACCCTCACCAGACAGTACCTGAACAGGCACTCCAACCTAAGCGGGACTAAGATTAATACTGTATGCAGGTTAACAGAAGCAGTATTAAGAAATAACTTCTTTCAATTCAACGGGAAGATTTACCACCAACAGAAAGGGGTAGCCATGGGGTCCAAAATGGCCCCAGCATATGCAAACTTAGTCCTCAGCGCCTGGGAAATGGATAAGGTTGAATCACTACCCGGGTTCAACAACACCATAATGTACAGGCGTTATATTGATGACGTCTTTTGTCTGGAAAGGGACAGACTTTCTCTGAGCAATTTTCTGGAAACCCTTTTCCAGAGTCTGGACTTCCTGACCCTCACGGTAGGACATATCGGAACCACCACTCAATTCCTGGATATCCACCTCACTATAGACCCAGAAAAGGACAGTTTGACTCAACATCTACCGCAAGCCCACTTTCCGGAATAACTATCTAGAGTTCAGCAGCCAGCATCCCCATTTCATGAAAAAGAATATTGTAAAAGGACAATTCATCCGGTTATCCAGACTCATTTTAGGGACGAGGTTTTCATCAAGGAAGGTTTTACCTCAGAAACTTGTTCCTAGAAAGAAAATACCCAGAGTATCTAGTGGACAACCTGTTCCAAGAGATCATACAGCACAGACACTCCAGGTACCCAACAATCCTGGAAAAGGGATTCACAGCAAGGGCACAGAACGGACCGAACAAAAAGGACTGGGTGTCAAGTTTCCCCCTTCCAATTTCCACCGATATGTTTGGAATTAGAGGGGTCCTCACCAACAATTGGGACATCTTGGGAGGAGAAAAGGGTCTGACAAAGTTACTTGGGACATCCCCAAACTTCTGTTTCAAACGAACCTCTTCTTTTGGTGGTGCATTCGAGAGGAATAAAAGCCCATCCCCACAGAGCTAAGTATCGACAGAACCTGGAATGTCTGACTGCGGCAAGTGTGTTGCCTGTGTACACATACGAAAAAGCAACAATGTCACCTTCCCGCACTGCAACAGAACTGTCGGTCTACATGACCACTATGACTGCAACACAAAAAATGTAGTCTACTGTGCTTTCTGCGAACACTGTGAGAATTTCTATATCGGCAAAACGAACAGGAAGCTGAGTAGCCGTATTAAAGAACACACTGCAGCAATACACAAACAGGACAGTTTGAATGCCTTGGCTAAACACAGTACTATTTGCCCAAATGTCACAGGATTCAAATTCACAGTGCTGGAAAAAATAACAGAATTTGTAGGGGACATGGACACATTCCTGCAAGTCCGGGAATTAAAATGGCAGATAGAACTGAGAGCTGATGTCTATCCAGGTCTCAACGAGACACTGAACATTAAATGTGCACTTAAATGGTATAGAGATTGAAATGTGATAGGGTTTGAAGAACTGTGCAAGAGGGTTTGAAGAATTGTGCAAGTAGATTTAATGTGTTTATGGATTTACAACTGTGCAAGTGAATATAATGTGTTTTCTCTCTCTCTCTCTCTCTCTCTCTCTCTCGACTTTTGACTCCCCGATACCCCCTGCACACATGCTCCCACTCTCTCTGACTTTGACTCCCCATACCCCCTACACACATGCTCCCAATCACCAGGCTAGCCCCCGCTGACCCCACCAACTATACCCCCCGGTCTCACATTTTCACGCAGCCATTCAAGGGGTGATACCATCCAAACCAGCCCACAGGTGGTACCATCTGCACTGACAGTCTTCTGGGGGACACTGTTATTCATAGGCTCCTTGTCATGGGTGGCCCCTAACAGCCCCCTCAAGTCCACACTGCATTCCTCCCACTCCCCCACATCAGGTGGCATACCCACACATTTCTCTACACACACACACCGATGCCAAAGCATAGTAGGACTCTCTACCTGACTCCTCCACCTTCCTCCATTCCCTTCTTTACTTGCCTTTGGAGGCAAACACTCATAAGTTACGTGTTTATATTAGAATCATCACAGCATGACTGTCATCTTTCGTGGCCCCCTTTTTTTTTTTTTTGCACACAATCCCTTTTTGCACACAGTCCCTTTTTGCACACAATCCCTTTTTGCACACAATCCCTTTTTGCACACAATCCCTTTTAGTATGCACACGGCACGTCAAGGCTATTACTGTCTGACCAATTTGCCTTATGTAACTGCAATTGTAATGTTAATGAAAATGCACACAGCACCCTGCTTGTTCACACTTTTCTATTGGAAAGGAACTGTTTTTAATTTAAATGGCCTGCTAGAACTAATGTATATAAAGGAAGTGAAAATGGTTGCTCATACTTATGAAACATGTCTTTCTGAAGAAGTCTTGATAATAAATAAGACGAAAGCGCTAAAGTTCTACAAGAGTTGTTGGTGTTATTTACTATTTTATTGAATGCTTTTATTGTCACGAAGTTCATTTTTTAGTATATATATATATATATATATATCTGTGATGCAGAGATTCTTGGAATTATCACCCTACAATGGTACAACAGCTATCTCTGCAATAGGCAGCAATCCACCAAATGGCAACAGTCTTACTCTCCCTTCCTCAGTACATCCACAGGGGTACCCCAAGGCTCCATACTTGGTCCTCTCTTATTTAGCATCTTTATTAACAACTTTCACACCACTCTCCCACAATGCTCAGTAATCCAGTATGCTGATGACTCTACAATAATATGCCCTGCAAATTCCAGCTCTGAACTCCAGCAAATTACCCAGAATGCCCTCACATCTACTGAATCTTGGATGCTTAACAATCATATTGCCCTAAATCCAAAAAAAAAAACTAAACTAGTAATTTTTACTCCTAGGAAAACCACTCCATTTGATAAAAACACTTCACTATACAAGCCCAAGACAATACCACTATAGAAGTTGTCCCACACACTAAATTACTAGGCAGTATTATAGATGAAAACCTTAACTTTGACCTACACATAAACAATAACATCAAAAAAACACACCAAAAGCTTGGTATGCTCTACAGGCACCAACACTTTCTTAGCCTCTCTACTAGACAAACCCTTGCAACTACCTTTTTATTACCCTCTCTCATTTATGGTGCCCCTCTCCTCACTAATATCCGAAATTCTACAAAATCCAAACTTACTATGTGTTACAACAGAATAGCAAAATTTGCCACCAAGGCCACATTCTCATCCCACCATTGTAAGTCACTGAAACAGTTTGGGTGGCTGGAACTCCCCCACCATCTCTCATTCACCCAACTAACTACTGTGCACAAAATAATCTACAGACCCTCATACTGTCCTGCTCTCTCAACTCTACTTGCCAAATACCATTCCAGCAGGCATCTAAGATCTGAAAATCATCTACTTCTAAATGTAGATAAGCCCACCTTACCTGCTGGTCAACTCCTCTATGCCTTCACCGTCGCCAAACTATGGAACTCACTTCCGCCTTCTATAAGAAACACAGGCAGCACCACCACCTTCAAACAAATGCTGAAAAATCATCTCAACTCTTCCTGGCTATGTTCCTGCTCTATTACCTAACCTCTTCACTCTCCTTATATGATTACTAAACTCCTATGCCTTTTGCTACTAGTCACTGATGAAATTTTCTCCATATTTATTTTTATCTTCACTTGTTGATTCTGGTACAATAATACTGATCTCTGTTTATACCAATCTGATTGAATTCATTGAATTCTGCTTTAATGTATATTTTATGTATATATATATTGCTGTAATCAAACAAACTAGATTCCTGCTTTTATGTATATATTCTGTATATGTTACTATATTTACTATCTGTAACACTGTTTCTGCTTCTGTAATAATTCATTTTTATATTTTTTCTGTATCTCGTTGGAACTTTTCTCCCCGGGCCTCCACTGAAAATGGGCTATTTTAGGCCCAGTGGACTTATCCTGGTAAACAAATGCAATAAATAAATAAATAAATATTAATATCTCTGCTGTGGAAAATTGGGGAATTAGGTTGGAATAAAGTACACTTGAGTAGGTACTTGGAGGAGAACTGGTATGTGACATAGTGGATTGAGTAGAAAACTATGAGAGAGGAAGTAAGAAATTAGTAGCAGTGAGTTAGGAATATTTTGTGATGAGAGGTTGTATTTAATTAGATGTAACTAGGCGTGGTCTGAGGAAATAGTAAGGGTGCTAGAGATTGGAAGAGAGATACGATGATTGAATTGGTGGTGTTGATTGGTTGCTGGATTTGGATGAGAACGGTTTTGCTAAGTATAAATGTAATTGATTTAGGGGTGGGTGTGAATGGGGGTAGGGTAGGGGAGCTGAGTGAGCCCAAGCATAGTGAGGGCATACGGAGTGGTCAGGCACAATCAAGGTGGAGACTGGCTCAGAAAACAATCAACAATGCAACTAAGCTGTTGGAAAGAAACCACAAGGCGAGATGGTCAGGAGAAGAGGTGAAAAGGTAGGATAACAGAGAAAGACAGAAACAGTTATAGAGTAGAATTAGAGAAGAGTCTAGAAGAGGTATGGACAGTGATGGGGGAGTGTGCTGGGGGGAGGGAGTGCAGCAGACCCAACAGGAGAGACAAGTAGAGAAGGTTGTAGGGCTATAGTATGCAAACAATAAGCACTTACATAGTGCAGTGAAAGAGAAATAAAGAAGGGAAGTTAGGGCATAAATAGAAGGGACTTGATAGCTTACATTAAGAGGGACTGGAGGAGGACAGTGGTGATGTACAAGGGACTGTTAGGTTAGAAGAGAAAAACAAGCTTCTAGTTAGAAAGGTGGTACAGTTTGAGACTTAAACATACAATACAGTTCGGCCATACATTAACTTTGAAATAGTAGTAGCGCAGGTATTAGTTTAGAGCATCCAGCAGCAGGTGAGATGTGATTCCCTTCTGGAGTGGCATTTGAGGTTTGGATGTTACTTATTTTCCATAAAAATTCTGGCAGGCTATCAGTGAGGGGGAAATCAAAATTGAGTGGGCTATATTTTCAGGAAGAACCTAGGATATTCAAGGTATAAAGTGCTCGTACATCACCAGTGTAAATAAGTAGGTGCTCCTGGCAGACGTAGGAAACAATCAGTGCTATTATTTTCTGACAAACAAATTTGCCTGCAAAATGCCTGCTGATTTTTTTTTAAATTTTTGTAAAGTCAAATAGATGGCTGCACAGGGACATTCATTTTATGTGCTATAAAGTTTGTGTAATCAACGAGGAAGGGTGTCTTAACATCAACAAAGAACAACTGTAATCAGAAATGTATTCATTTAATTAACATACAAGAGAAAAATATTTGAACATTATTACATGTGTTTTGGACTGCATCATTTTTTTAAAATGTTTAATAATGTGATATGTGGGGAAGAGATAAAAAATAAACAAAAAAGTAGGGAATATGTATGCATTGTTGGATTTGTCAGTAAATTAATGTCATTCTTTAGATAGCCCCTAGATGTTCCTTTGACCTCCACTGAATGTAAAGTTTTTCTATCAATGTCACCCAGTTTTTGAGGCATTAGGGATAACGTGAGAAGTTTGGCCACTTGAGAGCATAATGTTATCACTGCAAAAGATTCTCTTAAAACAGAATATTATATTTATATCCATCCACAACCCCTTTCCCCATTTTTGTACATGGGGTTGGGGTGTCACTTCAACAATGGCAATCATCTAGAGCCAAGATTCACACAACCAGGTGGGTAGCCCTGCCATGGTAGTTCTTCTGCACCTTACACTTGCATGCACACTCACACCTGTGGTCACTTTATAGAGACCAATCCATGTACTTAATTTCTTTAGAATGTGGGAGGAAAGCAGAGCACCCAGGGGAACCTCATATGAACACAGGGAGAACATTTTGACTCAGTACTGAAAGCACTGCCTGCTAAGAATCGAGCCAGGGGAACCTGTTGATGTGAGGCACAACTCTATCTGCTGTGCCACTGTGCCACCTTGTAAATATCAACATGCAACATAATGCTACTCAGTTGGAACTGGTTTATGTAGATTCACTCAGGAAACTAGTTCTACACCTCTGACTGAATGTGTAAGGCACTCTTCATGTCTGCTACCGAATGTGTAAGTTATTTTTTCTAACACTTTGCCATACTTTTGCAAGAAACATTCATCAGATTGAATAGTTTTCATTGTTTTTTGTTTAATTTTCCAGGAAGCAAGAATATTACATTTATTTATCTATTGACATTTGTTTACCAGGAAACTCATCTGGGACAGAAATAATCATTTTCTGCAGAATCCCATGGAGAAAAGCTCCAAGAAACATTACAAGCAACATACATTGGATAAACATTACATTCAATAAACAGACAATACGATAATTAGTGTCTGCATTCTACAGTAGGAAGATATAAAATAAAAGATCCATCATTTTTAAGAATCAATAGAAATAAGATAAACAGAACAGGGTGAGTTTTGGTCAATATTTCAAAGTGTCAGAGAGACAGGGGCTAAGTAGGAGGTTATATATTAGGCAGTGATAGTATAAGAAAGGGATAATAGATTTTCTACCAGTAAGAATAAATGTAGTGAGAGACAGTGGGAAAATAGTTAAGGGAGCAAAAATGGGGGGGCGGGTAAATGTTCGAGTGGTGTCAGGGTGGGAAGAACCAAAGGAATTAGTTGGGATTAGTACAGGAGCAGATCCATAGTTTAGATAAAATAAAATCTTTTAAGTTATGCTTTTAAATTTATCAGGTTAGGCTTTGCTTTAATTGTTAGTGTAGGGAGTTCCAGGTTTTAGCTACAGACTTGGAATATAGGTTTTGTCCAGCTGATTTTTTTTTTTTTTTATGCAAGAAGAGGAGTTGTTTGCCCTCAGATCAGAGAGACCTTACTGGTACATAGTTATGGAATATAAAGTTAAAGACAGGCTGGAGGTTTATGGATTATGTTATAGACAGTAATACGCTATAGGTAACTGAGGTGGTGTGGAAATTTAAGCCATTTAAGAGAGTGAAGAACTATGCAGTAATGAGTGCAACATATTGAGCCAGTTGCAGATTCAGCAATTTTATTGTAGCACAATTAATGCCGTGTTTTCAGTGTGGTATGTATGTTGATATGTGTAGAGGAACCATATAGAAGTGAAGGTAACAGATAAGTCATGGTATGGATGCTCTTTTGAATGTATTTAAAAAAAGAGTTTGTGCCACTAAAGCATTCCTAATTTCTTATGGATTTTTTTAGTATTGTTTTGGATGTGAAGATCAAATTTAAGATTTTCATCTTTTGTTGCACCTAATAATATCATGTGTGGAACTACTTCAGTTTCTGTATTATTTTCTGAAACAGTCTTGAACTTGGCATTGTTTAGAGAAAGTGATATGGGGAGTTAAGAGGAGGAACCTAGTTTTTTGGGAGGTTAAGCAGCAGTAAAAATGATACTGACCTGTGAAAAGCTTTTAATATGTCCAGCAGCTTGTCAAATCTGTCATCTTTACTTCTAATGAACACCATACGGATGTTTCTTACTTGGGGTTTTATACACTGTATAACAGAAAAAAAAAACAGGTAATGGTCTGGGTGTATACTTGAAAGATACCTTATAAAAGTCTGATATCATGAGGGAAATTTAGACCTCTTTTACTTACTTGCGTATTTGTGTATAAAATAATGAGCAACACCATTTCAAGGATCTGTTTAAATCACTGGCACAATAAACTGATGTGTGGTAAATCTTTTTTTTTTTTTGTTTCCATATTGACATTATTGCCCTCTTCATTTGCTATTTTTGTACTATTATTTTATTTAAACAGTTTAAACAAATAGCTTAAGGAAAAAAGTGTGCTGATTTTTCTGAGCCAAAGGGTGGTTAAATGGTTGTGCACACTGTAAGAAGTTTTGTGTCCAGTTCATGGCAACAAACAACACCAGCTCAAGATTTTCTTGAAACAGCTGCCCGAACAGATTATTTTGTAAGTGAATCTAATTTTCTTCATCACACCCATCCTGTTCCTATTGATTCTTAAGGACACTGATTGTTCAGTTGTCTACCTGTGATGTTAAACTGCTTCTAATTAGTTTGCTTGTTTGTTTGTTTGCCTTTCAGCTTTTCCTGGTAAGGGGTCGCCACAGCGGAACTCCGGTCCGCTAATGATCGGCAGCAGATTTTTACAAAACACCGAGGTGCCAGCTCGACACTCAACCTTCAACAAAGGCACGCCCATTTATGCACGCATGTCTTTCGAACGTTAAATCATATTGTGAATAACACTCATGAAGCCAATCATACTTCAATTATTTTCACATTTATGCCTTCACACCTGCTGGCTGTATATAGCACTATCCATAACTTTAATTCTTTATCAACTTATTTTTAAAATCTCCATTTCATTTTCAGTACCTGTAAATAAATGGATAATATAGAATACAGAATGAAACATTGGTGCACTTAGTGAGGTACCTAGGAAGTCAAGATAAAGGAATATGGTGGCTGGAAGTTTGATACAGTGTACCTAAAGGAATATAGTGGCTGGTAGATTGATACAGGGTATCTAAAGGAATAGGGTAGCTAATAGATTGATACAGTGTACCTAAAGGAATAGGGTATCTCGTAGATTGATACAGTGTACCTAAATGAATAGGGTAGCTGGTAGATTGATTTAAGGTATCTAAAGGAATGAGTGACTGGTAGCTTGATAATAGTGTATCTAAAGGAATAGGGTGGCTAGTATATTGATACAGTGTATCTGAAGGCATATAGTGGCTGGTAAATTGCTACAAAGTACTTAATGAATAGGGTAGCTGGTAGATTGATATAGTGTATCTAAAGGAATAGAGCAACTGGTAGATTGATACAGTGTACCCAAAAAATAGGGTGTCTGGAATACTGATATAGTGTATCTAAAGGAATAGTGTGTCTGATAGATTGATAAAGTGCATCTAAAGGAATAGAAGAGCTAGAAGATCAATACAGTGTGTCATCCACCAGACAAAACAAGAGAAGAGTAAGAGAGACTGCAAGAGAGAGAGAATAAAGGAATACAACAGGAAGAACAGGATGATACTCAGTGGGATCTGAATCTGTCTGGAAGCAGAAGTGAATATTCTAAACTGAAAAGTAGAGATGAAAGGGGCCAATTAGTATAAGAAAAGACAGAATTATGGACGTGGTCCTAACTAATGCAGATGGCTTCCTTGATCCTCAAGCTAAGGCACCATTGGTTAGCCTTTATCATATCATTTTTGTGGGTTAGAATGGTGGACAGAGTAAGCCAAAACAAAAAAAAAAAAAAAGAAAGAAAAAAAGACAATGACACTCTAGAAGAGTGAATTCCATTGTGCTTTGGGAGGTGGCAAAGGGTGATTTGGAAAACTGGAAGCAAAACAAGGGAGTAATCAAGTTATGGGGATTGGTCAGGGATGGAATTACTTATTGTTATGGACAAGTGTAGTATGAAACCCAGCCACTGGGGATGCACAAGCCAGTGCATTTCTTTGTGCCGGTCCCAAGCCCAGATAAATGGGGAGGGTTGCGTCAGGAAGGGCATCCGGCGTAAAAACTTTGCCAAATCATACATGCGGACAACAGTACAGATATACATACCTAATCGGTCAAGGCCCGGGTTAACAACGACAGTCACCAGTACTGTTGGCCAACAGGGTGCTGGCGGAAATTGGGCTACTGTTGGCCGAAGGAGGAGAAGAGGGGGAAGGCATGCGCAAAGGCAGGTAAAGGCTAGGACTGTGGTAGTGAGGGTCGGAACTTTGAATGTTGGCAGCATGACTAGTATAGGGAGAGAGCTAGCTGATATAATGGACAAAAGGAAGGTCAGTATATTGTGTGTGCAAGAGACCAGATAGAAGAGGAGCAAGGCTAAGTGTATCAGAGGTGGGTTCAAATTGTTTCATCATGGTGTGGATGGGAGGAGAAATGGTGTAGGGGTTATCCTGAAGGAACAGTATGCTAAGAGTGTTTTGGAGGTGAAAACTGTCGGATAGAGTGATGTTTATGAAGCTGGAAATTGATGGTGTAATGATGAATGTTGTTAATGCATATGTTCCACAAGTTGGGTGTGTGATGGATGAGAAAGAAACATTTTGGAGTGAGTTGGATGAAGTGGTGATGACTGTACCCAAGGGTGAGAGAGTGGTGACTGGAGCAGATTTCAATGGGCATGCTGGTGAAGGGAACAGAGGGGATGAAGAATTGATGGGTAAGTATGGTGTTAAGCAAAGGAATGCAGAAGGTCAGATGTAGTGGATTTTGCAAAAAGGATGGACATGGCTGTGGTGAATACGTATTTTGACAAGAGAGAGGAGCATAGGGTGACATACAAGAGTGGAGGAAGATACACACAGGTGGGTTATATCTTATGTAGAAGGGCCAATCTGAAGGAGATTGGAGACTGCAAAGTGGTGGCAGGGGAAAGTATAGTTAGGCAGCATAGGATAGTGGTTTGTAGGATGACATTGGTGATCAAGAAGAGGAGAAGGAGTGTGAGAGCAGCGCCAAGGATCAAATGGTGGAAATTGAAAAAGGGTAATTGTGAGGTGATGTTCAGGGAAGAGTTAAGACAGGCACTGGATGGCAGTGAAGAGTTACCGAATATCTGGGTAACTACAGCAGAGCTAGTAAGGGAGATGGCTAGAAAGGTGCTTGGTTAGACATCTCAAAAGAGGAAGGAGGACAAGGAGTCCTGGTGGTGGAATGAGGAAGTACAGGAGGGTATACAGAGGAAGAGGGGGTTCATATTAGAAGAAGGAAAACCCTAAACTGCGAACGCTCACATGAGAGAAAATGTCGGTGATCGAAGTTGCTAATGTGGGGGGCTGCACCCCCCACACTCCCCGCTAACTATATATTCTAACTCTGAGGTTGCACTACAGTGAGGATAGGGCAAATATCCCACTCCTCACTGTAACATGACCCCACAATCCCACTTTCGATCCTCAGCATTTTCACTCATGTGAGCGTTCGTGGTTTAGGGTTTTCGTTCTTCTAATATGAACCCGAAAAAGTTTGACAAAGAAGAAGTGGGATTGTCAGAGAGATGAAGAAAGTAGACAAGAGTATAAGGAGATAAGATGCATGGCAAAGAGAGAGGTGGCGAAGGCTAAGGATAAGGTGTATGAAGAGTTGTATGAAAGGTTGGACACTAAGGAGGGAGAAAAGGACCTGTACCAATTGGTTAGAAAGAAGGGCCGAGCTACTAAAGATGTGCAGCAGGAAAGGGCGATAAAGGATAATGAGGGAAACATACTCACAAGCAAGGAGAGTGTGTTGAGCAGATGGAAAGAGCACTTTGAGGGGCTGATGAATGAAGAGAATGAGAGGGAGAGAAGGTTGAATGATGTGCTGATAGTGAATCATGAAGTGCAGTGGCTTAGCAAGGAGGAAGTAAGGATAGCTATGAAGAGGATGAAGAATGGAAAGGCTGTTGGTCCAGATGACATACCTGTGGAAGCATGGAGTTGTTTAGGTTAAATGGCAGTGGAGTTTTTAACTAGATTGTTTAATGAAATCTTGGAAAGTGAGAGGATGCCTAAGGAATGAAGAAATAGTGTTTTGGTACCCATTTTTAAGAATAAGGGTGATGTGCAGAGCTGTAGTAACTACAGATGGATTAAACTGATCTGTCACAACATGAAGTTATGGGAAAGAGTAGTGGAAGCTAGGTTAAGAAGGGAGGTGATGATTAGTGATCAGCAGTATGGTTTCATGCCAGGAAAGAGCACTACAGATGCGATGTTTGCTCTGATAGTGTTGATGGAGAAGTACAGAGACGGTCAGAAGGAGTTGCATTGTGTCTTTGTGGACTTAGAGAAAGCATATGACAGGGTGCCTAGAGAGGAATTGTGGTACTGTATGAGGAAGTCAGGAGTGTCAGAGTAGTATGTAAGAGTGGTATAGAATAAGTACGAGAGTAGTGTGACAGCGGTGAGGTCTGCGGTGGGAGTGACGGATGTATTTAAGGTGGAGGTGGGATTACATCAAGGATCAGCTCTGAGCCCTTTCTTTTTTGCAATGGTTCATAGGTAGGTACTAGGCTATCGGCCCAAGGGCCTATGTAAGCCTAGCCAACAAGGTTCCCTGGCTTACACCACCCAAGAAAGTTATTTTCCTGTGCCACTGTCGAGCAGAGACACAGAAGTGAACCCCGGGGTGTATTTCCTATTTCCCATACACTCATCAAGATTTTTCTTGACATAGATAGGTAGCCTGTTCCAGAGTATGGGAAGTCTCTGGGACAGGAATCTATCCCTCCACCATGTCCTGTTTATTGTGCTGACAAGGTTTAGGTCCCCAGAGCATGTAGCTTGGAAGGATTGGGATTTCTTTAGGTGTAGCATGTCCAACAGCTCTGGGTTTGACATAGCTTTATATGTTAGGCAAAGATCACCGCGGATTAGGTGATATGCTACGGAGTAAAGCTGGAGTTTTTTGAGACGGTCAGTGTAGGACATTTGTTTGAGGCCAGTAATCCTCTTTGTGAGGTACTTCTGTGGCCTTTCCAGCTGCTGCAGATGTCTTGTGAGGTACATTCCAAAACGGGTGTTGAACTCTATAATGGGTCTAATGAGTGTCGAGTAGAGGTGAACAATTACCTCTTTTTTCCTGGATGAGAACACTTTTATGATGAGGTGTGCCACATAGAAGGACTTCCTGACTACTATGGAGATGTGACTATCAAAGGAAAGACAACTGTCCACCTGGGTCCCAAGGTCTCTTATCACACTTTCGGTGTTAAGTAGATTGCTTTCTATGTGGTAGTTCATGGGTACAGAGTTTTTACCAAAGGGGATGACACTGCACTTTTTGGCATTGAGCTTGAGGTCATGACTCTGACACCAGGCATCTCTCTCACGAGGCCCTTCTGTAATCATTTGAGGACTTGACTATGGTTCCTAGTTTGCAGTCATCTGCAAACTTAGTTAGCTAGAGGCCTTCTGTATTAGCCTGTACTTCAGAGAAGTAGATACCAACAGGGGAGATCCCAGGATGGAACCCTGTGGTACTCCACTTGTCACTGGTTTGAGGTCAGATTTGGAGTCTGCAACTTTTACAGTGTGGGTTCTGTCAGTGAGCCAGTTGGCAACCCAGCTTGTGACGTAGGGATTTATACCTAGTTTAGTGAGTTTAGCTATAATTCCAGAATGGTGTCAAAAGCCTTGGCAAGGTCAAGATAGGCTGTGTGAACCACCTTACCCTCATCTACGGCTTTGGTGACTGCCTCAAAGACGTCAATCAGGTTTGATGATGATGGACAGGTTGACAGATGAGATCAGACAGGGGTCCCCATGGACTATGATGTTTGCAGATGACATTGTGATCTGTAATGAGAGTAGGGAACAGGTGGTGGAGACCCTGGAGATGTGGAGATATGCTCCAGAGAGAAGAGGAATGAAGTTCAACAGAACTAAGAATATGTGTGCGTGAATGAGAGAGGGGATAGAGGAATGGTGAAGATGCAGGGAGTAGAGGTGGCGAAGGTGGATGAGTTTAGATACTTGGGATCAACAGTTCAGGGTAATGGTGAATGTGGAAGAGAGGTGAAGAAGAGAGTACAGGCAGTATGGAGTGGGTAGAGAAGAGTGTCAGGAGTGATTTGTGACAGATGAGTACCAGTAAGAGTGAAAGGGAATGTCTACAAGAGGGTAGTGAGGTCAGCTATTTTATATGGGTTGGAGACAGTGGCACTGACAAAAAGGTAGGAGTCAGAGCTGGATGTGGCAGATTTGCATTGGGTGTGACGAGGATGGACAGTATTAGGAATAAGTATATTAGAGGGTCAGCCCAGGTTGGAAGGTTTAGAGACAAAACCAGAGAGGCAAGATTACGTTGGTTTGGACATGTGCTGATGAGGGATGCAGAGTATATTGGGAAAAAGATGCTAAGGATGAAGCTGCCAGGTAACAGGAAAAGAGAAAGGCCTAAGATAAGGTTTATGGATGTGGTGAGAGAGGACATGCAGTCGGTTGGTGTGATTGATCAAGCTGCAGAGGACAGAAAGAAATGGAAACAGATGATCCACTGTGGCAACCCCTAAAGGGAGCTGCCAAAAGAAGAAGAAGAAGAAGATGAATGGACAAGTGTAGTAGGAAGAGTCAAAAAGGTGAATACAGAAGAAAACCAATAAGGCAATGTGGATGCATAATAACACAATGCCAGCAAATATGACAAAAATAATTAAAATGGCCTACAAGAGGTGGAGGAGGTGTGGTAAAAAGGCAGCAACATAGTAAGGATAGCAAAGACACTGAAAGGGAGTTAGCCAATGGAATCAAGAAGGGAAACGAGTTCTTAGGTTACATAGGTGCATTGGTAAATGCTATGTCATTATTCAAGAAAATTGTTCATTGATTGGCCACTACAGTTTACCTACTAATCCTGCCCATAATGGAATGCTGGACTAGACTTGCGATGAATTAACAGTTGCTCATCCATTTTTTACTTTCATTGATTTATAGCTATGCAGCAGAAGTCAGGAAGGACAGGGCAGAAATGTCCATCTGGAACAAACATGAAAGGGAGATCACAGAAGGCAAGGAAAAACAAGAAGTATGGAATTTGTACTTTGTTTCAGTCTTTATCCTAAAAGGAAGCAGGGCAAAGCAGAGAGAACAGTACGCAGGTGCTAGACTGCACAGGTCACAAGGTTAAAGGGAAGGAGAGAGCACAGGGTTAGAGGGAAGGAGAGGGCATGGGGTTAGAGGGATGGAGAGTGCACAGGGTTAGAGGGAAGGAGAGGGCATGGGGTTAGAGGGATGGAGAGTGCACAGGGTTAGAGGGAAGGAGAGGGCATGGGATTAGAAGGAAGTAGAGTGCATCGGCTTAGAGAGATAGAGAGGGCACGGGGTTAAAGGGAAGGAGAGGGCAGGGGGTTGGAGGGACAGAGAGGGCATGAGGTTAGAGGGCTGGAGAGGTCATATGGTTAGAGAGAAGGAGAGGGCATGGGTTAGAGAGATAAAGAGGGCACGAGGTTAGAGGGAAGTAGAGGGCATGGAGTTATATGGATGGAGAGGACACAGAGCTAGAGGGATGAAGAGGACACAGGGCTAGAGGGATGGAGAGGGCACAGGCTTAGAGGGATGTAGAGCACATGGGATTCGAGAGATGGAGAGGGCACAGAGTTAGTGGATGGAGAGGGCATGCAGGTAGAGGGATGGAGAGGGCACGGGTTAGAGGGATGGAGAGTGCACAAGGTTAGAGTGATGGAGAGGGCATGGGGTTAGAGGGATGTAGAGGACATGGGGTTAGAGGGATGTAGAGGACATGGGGTTTGAGAGATGGAGAGGGCACAGAGTTAGTGGATGGAGAGGGCATGCAGTTAGAGGGATGGAGAGGGCACAGGGTTAGAGGGATGGAGAGTGCACAAGGTTAGAGGGATGGAGAGGGCATGGGGTTAGAGGGATGTAGAGGACATGGGGTTAGAGGGATGTAGAGGACATGGGGTTTGAGAGATGGAGAGGGCACAGAGTTAGTGGATGGAGAGGGCATGCAGTTAGAGGGATGGAGAGGGCACAGGGTTAGAGGGATGGAGAGTGCACAAGGTTAGAGTGATGGAGAGGGCATGGGGTTAGATGGATGGAGAAGGCATGGGATTAGAGGGATACATAGACCATGGAGGTAGAGGGATGGAGAGGGCATGGGGTTAGAGGGATGTAGAGGACATGGGGTTAGAGGGATGTAGAGGACATGGGGTTTGAGAGATGGAGAGGGCACAGCGTTAGTTGATGGAGAGGGCACGGGTTAGAGGGATGGAGAGTGCACAAGGTTAGAGTGATGTTGAGGGCATGGGGTTAGATGGATGGAGAAGGCATGGGATTAGAGGGATACATAGACCATGGAGGTAGAGGGATGGAGAGGGCACAGGGTTTTATAAAGAATACATTTATAAAATTCAACTTGGGTTTGGGAACTATTTACTCTTTCTGGCATCGTAACTTGTAGATGCAAGTTGACTTTTTGAATATCTACTTGGCGTGCTGTAAATTGTTGTCCAAATCTGCCCCTTTATTATTTGTTCTTTATATGATTACATGAGATATTTTATGCTGTAAAGTGTTGCTACTACATGTGATTAAAGTGGTTGACTATTAAAAAAGTCAAGACTGTATTTATAAACATGGGAAATGCATAACATTCACTTTCTCCTGAGTATTTTTACTACTCTTGATGTATAAAGATCTTGGAATTGGTATATATAAGGAGTAGGGGAATGGGTGATATAGAATCCTAAATTAGAGAATGCAGGGGTGAAACTATTCCTCAAAAATTCCTACATAGATCTTTGCTGAGTTCCAACATTCAGTGAGTTTCTTTTACAGTTACAGATTTTGGGTTTTTCATTTCTGTTTTACTGTTACAGATTTGGGGGGAGTTTCCATTTCTGGTAGAGAGACCTATTCATTATAAAGGTTTAATATTCTAACACATTTTGTGTTTAAATCATTGTAATGTATAATATTAGAATGCATGCCATCTACACATAATAATGTATTTTCCACTTTTTTTATAAATACAATGAATTCAGTGGTCTTGCCTAGCCCAAAATATGGTCATTCATCAGCTACAAATCTCTCTCTCCCTTCAGAATATGGAGGGGGTGAGCCTAAAAAATAAAACAGAACTAGATGAGCATGTGAGGCTTCCTGGTTTTATTTGTTTTCCATTTTAAACTTCATTGGTCTTTGTTAGTAGAGCAGATAAACTGCCAAGGTTGATCTGTTATGGCAAATATAACCTGTTTAAGTAAAAAGAGGCTAATTAGTTTATTGTACAGCAAAAAACAAACAACTAGAAGATTTCCAGGGTTATTGATGCTGTAAACCTCATTGTCTGTTAGCTTCTTTATCTCAGTTTGTTTGAGTATTGATATTAGGTGGAGCAATTCCTTATCTGCCATATTGAGTTTGCGATTTTGTCTGATTTGAAGTTTTTTGTGTCAATGCTACCTGTTAGGGAGTAAAGTTTTGGTTAAGAATTCACTCCATGATTTGCATTGATAAAATGATGTTTCTTGTAAATGAAGAATCCCATTCTGAGCCTTTATTGTAGTTTAAGGTTTTTTTTATTATCAGCAGTAATCAGCCGATGACTGTTGCTCCAACCTTTTTTGTAACTTAGTGTATTTTGAGTCTAGACTGTGGTGGTGGTGCTGCGGTAGCGTTGTCGCCTCACAGTAAGAAGCTGTCCTGTTCGATTCTCAGCTAGAGCGTCTTCTGTGTGGAGACATGCGTGAATGGGTGTACCTTCATTGAAGGTTGTGCATCGGGGCCGGCAACTTGGCACGTAAAAATCTACTGCCAATCATTAGCGGACCGGAGTTCTGCTGTGTCAACCCCTAACCGGGAAATGCTGAAAGACACAACAACAAAGTGTAATTTGAGTCTATGGTTCTTCTGCAGTTTCATTTTCTGATATTGATCCATTAATCATGCTTGATATTTACTCATAATTTTTCTGTAGCTCTTGCATTGCTTCATTTGTACAGTAATTAAACATTACCAGTGATACAAGTGAGTATTAATGGGTTTATTAATTGAATTCAGTGAGTGGTTCCACCTTCTCAAATACAGAATTTTTTTGAGTAACTTTAAAAGAGTGAATCAAACAAGTACATGGCCATATAATCATTCAATAAACAAATACATTATTAAGGCAACGGCCGATTAATAAATACATACATTAGTACTTTAAAGGTTTTATGTTTAAGGTCAAGTAGCTTAGGGGCATCAGCAGCTGCCATATAAACCCCCTAATGTGTTCAAATATTTTTGATGCAGCTAATTCTAATCCTACATTTGATGTGATCTAAAACAAAAACAGAAAATTTGTATCTAGTGCAAATTACTATGTGCATACAAAGTGTGGGATCTGTACCAATATTGTTATAATAACATTCTATTTCATTAAATTATATGTTTAAGCATCCTTCACAAATGTATAAGTAAACATGCCCAGTGATTTGTAACTTCTATCACAACACCATGGATATGTCCACCCATAATACATGTGAAGTAATTATAACCCAGGCATTTATAAGTCCCTTGCTTCTTTTTCACAATAAATATTTGTTTATTGCTAAATGTATATTTCAAATCATGAGCTGTTTTATTTGTGAACAGTGACTTCTCACTTATAACTCAATGTACTCTAGATGCGCTTTAACAATTCACCATTTATCAAATATAGTTTTAGCTTTAGAATCTACAGTCTGGCTAAATAACATTGATTTAGTCTTATTAATAGCATTATATTGAGCAGTAGTTCTGTAAGTAACATTATATTTGGTCCTATCAATAGCATTATATGCAGCAGTAGTTCTGTAAATAACATTGTATTTTGTCCTATCAATAACATTATATTTAGCAGTAGTTCTCTAAATAACATTGTATTTGGTCCTATTAATAGCATTATACTGAGCAGTAGTTCTATAAGTAACATTGTATTTGGTCCTATCAATAGCATTATATTCAGCAGTAGTTCTGTAAATAACATTGTATTTGATCCTATCAATAGCATTATATTCAGCAGTAGTTCTATAAGTAACATTGCATTTGGTCCTATCAATTACATATTCAGCAGTAGTTCTATAAGTAACATTGTATTTGGTCCTATCACTAGCATTATATTCAGCAGTATTTCTATAAGTAACATTGTATTTGGTCCTATCAATAACATTATATTCAGCAGTAGTTCTATAAGTAACATTGTATTTGGTCCTATTGATAACATTATATTCAGCAGTAGTTCTACAAGTAACATTGTATTTGGTCCTATTGATAACATTATATTCAGCAGTAGTTCTATAAGTAACATTGTATTTGGTCCTATCAATAGCATTATATTCAGCAGTAGTTCTATAAGTAACATTGCATTTGGTCCTATCAATAAAATTATATTCAGCAGTAGTTCTATAAGTAACATTGTATTTGGCCCTATTGATAGCATTATATTCAGCAGTAGTTCTATAGGTAACATTGTATTTGGTCCTATCAATAGCATTATATTCAGCAGTAGTTCTATAAGTAACATTGTATTTGGTCCTATCAACAACATTATAGTTAGTAGTAGTTCTATAACTAACGCTGTATTTGGTCCTATCAATAACACTGTATTCAGCAGTAGTTCTATAAGTAACATTGTATTTGGTCCTATCAATAGCATTATATTCAGCAGTAGTTCTATAAGTAACATTGTATTCGGTCCTATCAATAGCATTATATTCAGCAGTAGTTCTATAAGTAACATTGTGTTCAGTCCTATCAATAGCATTATATTCAGCAGTAGTTCTATAAGTAACATTGTATTCGGTCCTATCAATAGCATTATATTCAGCAGTAGTTCTATAAGTAACATTGTGTTCGGTCCTATCAATAGCATTATATTCAGCAGTAGTTCTATAAGTAACATTGTGTTCGGTCCTATCAATAGCATTATATTTAGCAGTAGTTCTATAAGTAACATTGTATTTGTTCCTATCAATAACATTATATTCAGCAGTTGTTCCATCTAGTGACATAACTTGACAATTACTCCTTTCAGTACACCCTGAGCCAATAACTTGCTCCACAATCTCAGGAGGATATTTCTTGGTTAAAATCTTTTTTTTTACCATTCCCCATTTTACTATAAAATCATTGATCATTAGAAGCACAATGGGTAATCCTGATATCACATCAATGAACTATATCAACTTTAAGGTGTGAAGGTTGCATACTGCTGCAATGAAACAAAATGCTGTGGCATGTTTCTTTTCTTTAAAGTTTATTTGGTAACATATTCAAATGCAAATAACTGAAAATCAATTTAAAATGTATTACCATACTTATTATTTCAAAGTATTATTTATTCCATTCATCAATAAACTGCAACAAAGCTTGGTGGGCATTATTCCAAACAAAAGAATATAATCGATGAAACACCTGAAATAATTAACATTTACAGAAGGCTCATCTTTATGTCTAAAGCTTTCTTCCCAAATGCTCATAACATGGTTGGCAAAGCTAGGTGTCACAGTAGCACCCACTGGCACACTCTGTTTTCACCACCAACTGAAAATGTTAGGTAGAATGAAGTCCCTCACTTGTGTCACTGAACACACCTTGGCTACAAGCATATTCCACAATTGAGAAGAAACAAACAAACCACTCCAAATCAGTTTTATGTGGACTGGCTGAGTGCAGAGAATATATGTCTGCTATAACAATCAGTGTTAAACCACTAATCTGTACCTGTTTAAGTTTAGTATAAAATCAGGTGAATCTATTAAACACAGCCTGCTTTTTTTACTTATGTAGAAGAGTTCATAGATTAGTACTACGCTAATTGCCCTTGTGGGCCATTTTAAGCTTAGCCAATTATCCCCTGTGAGACTCAAACCCTGCACCTTGTGTGTATATATATATATATATATATATATATATATTTAACTATGCTTTAACCTAAAGCTGTTATGATCCGCATCACTAACAGCTTATCACAACCTTTGTAAATATGGAATTCCAAACAAATAAAGTAATTTAGGCTGAGCAATTAAAATATTTGCTAAGCTCTTCAGTAATGAGTCTACCCTTCATTGAAACTCTAATTTCAGAATGTCTCCTCCTATCAGAATGCTCACTGTGATAGTTAGTGACTCGTTTGTAGGCAGAAGCTATGTCCAGCACAGTAACAAAATAGTCAAAAGGATTTATCACTACCTACCTTTGTGTGTCTTCAGTATTCTGACATTATCTGTTTGCAATGAAAACAAAACAGTCTTTCTTGATTAGATAGATTTAAATAATATTTCTTAACTATTTGCTTAAACAATTTTCAAATCTGTACTTCGCAGTCACATTAAAGGCAGCAAGAGTTTGGTATAAAAGATGTTTGAGCAACCCTGGTTTTCTATATGTATTTCTAGCATGAGCCTTACTCTCTCCTAAATTAATTTTAGCAATTTATTTATCATTTGTATAAAACACTACCTTCTTCATCATTTAGAATTCTGTCAGACTAAAATTTTAAATACACATCTGCCTGTGAAAGAGTCATTATTTAATGGCACTAAATTTTATGATTCTTAGGTTCATAGAGGAGTGCTAAGCTAACTGCCCCTGTGAGTTATTTTAAGCCTAACCAACTATCTCTTGTGAGACTCAAACCCTGCACCTTGTGTTTGCAAAGCAAACACCTTAACCATTAGGGCACCCTCACAATCCAATCTTGCATTGATTTCCCTACTGATGCTGTTCAGTTTCCTTTGGTGTAATGATTTGTGTTCAGTTTTTCTCTGAACTAACCATAAATGTTAACTGGTACACCATAGTTCTCTGCTGATTAGTTCTCATCATCTGCCTAATGTTTTGACTGGTCCCTCCACTAAAATTTAGATCCAATTAAGTTCAATACTGTTTTTGAGCTCATTATGGACATTTCAGACATTTCTCTTCTCTGGGAAACATCATCGCAAAGAGATTTTTCTCTTGCTGCTAATTGGTTGTCACAGCATCATTGAGATTAACAGGTTCAGAATATTTATAAAATGAGCACTTTAATACTCATTAAAATCTCTCTGAAAATTTTAACTTTATATTTCTGCAAATGCTTATGTACCTTCTGCATGATCTATTAAATAAATATAATTTTGACATTAAAAGTGGACGCAGAACCTAATGCTTGCTTATAAAGGGCTTGTGTTTTTATATTCAAGGATTGAGCTTCAAAATGATAATATTTAACTAAAATATCAAAGCAGGACTGAACTACTTTCATTTAAACATTCTATCAAACATTCTTGTAAATAGTTGGAACTGTAGGAAGCTTGGTAATTTGAAGAAATATGAGCGTTGTTTTATTAACAGACGTTCTTTAGAAAACAAATAATCCCATTAAAGTGTTTTAAACTTGGTATCTAGATTGGAAAAATAATTTTACCTGTAATACTGTTAGAGTGAGTAGTTTGCAAGCTTAAACCAGTGGAGGGACTACTGCAGTGCTTTAACATTGTTCCTAAATAAGGTTTGGAATTTTCAGTTGTGCCAGTTCTGCCCACCACCATAGAAATCATTTCCTAGGCAGCAGATAAATTGCAAGCTTACAATAAGTTAGCAGCCTTGACATTTTCTAGCTAGGAGTGACATAATAAATTCAGGTTAACAAAAAATGCCTGCCGAGAATTAAACATACATAAAATAAAGCTGCCACCAATGCCTAAAATGAAGACTAAAATGTTCATTGAATGATTTCAACTTATTTGCATAAACTTGAGGCAAACCATTAAATAATGAAACAGTCAATCACATCAGGTGATTGACTATGTGTATAACAGCCACCTGGCTGTTACTGTATTACTGTGTTACAAACAATCAATCTAGTGTCAAATCATTTTTTTTCTGTGCATTTCCATTTTACACTTATTAGCAGTTTTTCAGCTAGTTTTGGTCAAGGTGTTATATTTCTGAGGGTCAGTACTGATTGTTCTGTGGCAGGGAATATATTACTGCTGTTTCTGATAGGTAGACACTATTGGCTAAAGCCTTTGCTGTTTTTCTATTAGTTCTTACAGTTTCTCTTTTCAATTTAACTGTACTTAGAGTTACTCCACACAGCACCGTGCAGCACTGCATTTGACAAACACAGCTATTTTGAGTTTCATATTCTCTCTTATAACCCTTATATATTGGACAGCCATAAATGTAGCACCATAGACTATGATTATAAGCCAATTAGGGTGGATTATTACAATATACTGCTTTGCGTTTTTTCTGAAATTCTGCTATTAAACCATTTTAATTAATTTTAGGAATAACAACAGTTTTACTTCTAAACACTGTCTACTTCATTGATTTATTTTATGTTAAATATTATACACCAGCAGCTATTCATCCTAATTTTACTATTTAATTATTGTATGAAAATATGAAAGTATAACTTTTAAAGCAGTTTTTAGTATTAAATACAATTTACTCAATTGAGTCATTCAGTGATAGGTTACTCCATAGACAGGCACACTGAATTTGCTCTCACAAGGCTGAATAAAAGCAAGATGACAGTGAGTTGTCTTTTATCAGCCAGGATCATCTATGTTTCAGGGGTTCTCAGGATCCTTAAACCAGACCAATATGATTATGAGATGGTGGTGGTCCTTGTGGGGTAAATGACCTGGAGTGCAAATTCCTGAGGGATACATATAGATACATGCATGTCACAATGCAGAAAAGACCTTGGTATTAAGTGGAGTCCTTCCTTCAACAAAAGTGATACTGAAGGACAAAGAAAAGATTTATTTTAAAAACTGGCGGAATAGCTTATGTCAATTTTAGGCGTATCCAGTATGTGGTATCATGAGATAAAATGCTTGACAATTAAAACTGCTTTGCAAGGGATGGCTTGCACCTCACATTAAAAGGCTTCTGTGCACTGGTGAAAGTCCTTGCTGTTCCTGTTGTGCCTTTTTATAGGCGTGATCTACCTAACAGCTCTCCTAACCTAACTAGTAAAACAAATCAAGCACCAGATAATATCAAGATGTCTCTGCTCAATGCTAGAAGTCTAAATAACAAGATACCTGACCTTGAGAACCTTGTTCATTTGGGCATATTTGTGTATGTTGACTCTAACCCTTCTTTAAATGTTCACAGAGTACTCCCTCTATAAATGAGTTTTACACATACCATGCCTTTGGACATAATAGAAACTGTGGTGGTGTACTGATACTTGTTAGAGATCACATTATCTTGAGGCAGAATATGAGGCACCACAAAACAAAACTTACTGAGATCCACATCACACTAAAGAGAATCAATTGTCACATCATGGCATAGTACAGGACTGCCTCTATGTCCCTGAAAACCATGTTACATTCCTAAATATTCCAGATAAACTTCCTATAAACAGAATCTACATTATCCTAGGAGACTAATTAGTTTACCATCAAATTGTTGAAATGCATCCATGCGAGTATTCAGGATGCTGAACTTAAATGTCAAAATTTGAAATAATTCTCCTCCCTAATGTTGAACATGGTAAAATTGGAGTTCAACATTCGATATTTCTGGGAGTTTTGTGCAAAACCCATTTGACGTTCAGGATGTAGAACAGGACTAGAATTTTGGCATTGTAGATTCGACAAAAAAATTTCTGACAATACAAAATCTTGAAATCAGACTTTCAAACAAGTGTCAGTCGAATGGATGCACTTCAACAATTTGATGGTAAACCGACTAATTGCCTTGTGATTAACTGGGAAACCCATACCTCAAATGTAGAATATGCCCAAACCATCTTAGACTTCATAAAACAATAATTCCCTGTAATAAATTGTCAAAGAACTCACCATAGGACAAAATATTCTTGACCTGGTCCTTAAAAGCATAGCACATTTATATACTATTCCGATGGTATTCCATTTAATCGTTAAGCTCGATCACAAACTAGTAACCTTCTCTATTAAAATCCCTAAACCTTCAGATGAAAATATCACTGAATTCAAGGATTTCAGACATACAAAATTTTTAAAATGCTAAGACAAAGCTTCCACATTCACATAAAGCTGTAGTATCCAAGATGTTGATGCTTATACAGACAAACTGTATTCTCACCTGGATAAATGTATTAACCTGATCAAAACAAAGTGGGAAATTTAAAAGCAAACCAGCATGGCGGTTTACAAGCATAAATAAAGTATTCATTAAAAAAAGTTAAAATATACAATTTTATTTATTTTATTTATTTATTTTATTTTATTTTACATTTGTTGACCGGGCTAGTCTAGCTGGATACAAGTCCATTTTCAGTAGAGGCCTGGGGAGAAAAGCTCCATGTGCAATACAACAAGCAATATACAATAAAACAATATACAATAAGAACCAAAATTAAGTACAGACTTGAAAAAATATACAAAAGAACATTTGCAAAATACAGTCAAGAAAGAAATACCAATAAGTTGTATACAAAGACAGTATAGATTAGAGCAGATTTGAATAGAATAGGGGAAAAACAGTTTATGTTTATTTATTTATTTATTTTTTTACAACAAAACTGAAGTCCCTCAGATGAAGAAACACATCAAGATATTATGAAAGGAGTTGAAAAATGCTATTAGGAGAACAAAGGCATCCCATGAAGTCAGACTAGCATGAGAAAATAAAGTCTACTATAAATCCTTACTAAGTTGCATCAGGAAGCTAAGAAATAACATTCAACATTGCTCAGATTTCACTCTTGACTTGTATCCAGGAGAAATTGTCAACATGCTAGCAAACAAATTCAGCGCAAACTTTACCCCAGAGACAACTATAGAAACCCAGCATAACCCTGAAGGCCATCAAACCCCAATTATCACCAAAGAGCATTTACTTAAAAGTACTTTCTAAACTGAAAAGTACATCCTCCATGGGACCTGATAATATATCCAGCTGCCTAATAAACAACACTAAACTTACACTGGCAGACCCACTCCTTAATATATTCAACATGAGACTAGCAAATGGCTTTGTCCTCTAGGTGCTGTAGTGACCCTGGAATTACAAATCCTTTAGTCTGACAAGTCTCATATGCAAAGCCATGGAATATATTATAGTGGAGTTACTGATATCAAAACTCTTCCCATTCTTAACCTCCAGAAGTTTGCCTTTGTCATGGGTAGATCCTATCTGTTGAATCTAGTAAACTTCTTTGAGTGATTCAGGCAGTGGGCAGTGACCATGCTATCCATACAACATACATTGCGGTGACAATGCATTTGATACAATACCAGACCTCATGCTGACATAATAAATATATACATAAATAAATAAATAAATGCACTCCAAATTGATACCTGTGTAGTTAGATGGATTGCAAATTGTTTGAAGCACCAAACCCACAGAGTGAGGGTGGTGGGTGCTTCTTTATAGACCACAAAGGTGACCAGTGGAGTCCCCCAAGTATCTGTCTTGGGACCTCTGCTTTTGGCATGTAGTTTTCTGATCTCCAAATTACAAAACAGAATCTGTTGTTGACCAAATTTGCAAATAACTGGAAACCTGGATGCCATCCCCGGGTCCACCTCTGACACAGACACACTCCAACATGAACATACATTTGTTCATTACTGGAGTACTATAAACACACTCAAATTATATACCAAAAAAGTACAATAGTGTCACATTTGGAAGACAATCTCTCCTTCCAACTTATAGAAAACACTCTACCTCAAAACACATTGAGACATCTTTGAACACGAGTGGATGGTTTCTCCTTTGACCATTGTGTTGCAACTTCAAGATCAAAAGAAATGCTTACCCACTTGAATTCCACTCTGATGAGGTCCTCTTTTGCCATTTATCTCAGTAGATACCTAAAGCAGATGCAGAGACCTCAGAGGTTCCTAACTAAAAAGATCAAGGGCTTAGAAAACCTGAACTAGAAGGAGAGAGAGGAGCTCCACCCCTGTATTCAGTATCCTATAGTCTTCTTGGGAGGGCGGCCTGATGTGTGTTTTGTTTATAAGGCCATAAGGGATCCAGTAGAAGAAACCTTTTATACATTCATAATCAAACATCCATAAACATACTAGGACAAGAGACCTAAATCTACATAAATAAATAAACAAAACAAATTGGACAGATAGATTTCTCACAAGACACCTGCTCCTTCCCTGAAACAAATCCCTTCAAATTAAGCAGTGCAGTTCACTATCTTCTTTTAAAGGGAGATAGATAATTGAATGAGCATTCATAAATTTACCACTGGTATGACTGTCCTGGCCTCCTTGAAAAGGGAAGTAAGGCCTAGCGTGGATAATGGGAAGTTGTTAATGGCCTCCTGCCCCGGTTTTCTCAAATAATTTATGATTCTATGATTGTATAATAAAGCAGTCAGTCACATTATCATATAAACAAGAATATTTCTAAAATAATAAATGAATAAATACATAAGATACATAAATAAATAAGTTGTTGTTGTTTGTCTTTTGGCTTTTCCCGGTTAGGGGTCGCCACAGCGGAACTCTGGTCTGCTAATGATTGGCAGTTGTTTTTTTTTTTATGGTGTTGAGTTGTCAGCCCGACGCCCAACCTTCAACGAAGGCATGCCCATTCAACGCATGTCTTTCGAACGCCCACTTGACCGCGAGGAGGACATGCAGACTCCACACAGAAGGCACTCCCAAGCCGAGAATTGAATGGGAGAACCTCTTGCTGTGAGGCAACAATGCTACCGCTGCACCACCATGGAATTACATACATAAATAAATATGTAAGTAAATAAATAAGGTAACAGTTTTGTATTCAAAAATCTTTTCAAATTCTTTGCCTCATTAGTACCAGAAGAAGATCACAAAAGGTTGGGGCATTGGTATAATTGTTAAGCTGTTTACCTCATAAACACAAGGTGCAGAGTTTGATTCTCACATTTGGAAGAAAAACTGGCTAAGCTCAATATGTCTTACAAAAGCAGCTAGCCTAACACTTACCTATACAAATATCACATAGACTCCCTAATTGTAAAAAAAAGTCTGTTTTACCATCTCTAATCTCAAGATTGACATGACCTAAAAAATGTTTCTATCTAATGGAAAGCCTTGCATGTTGAAACAAAGTATTATTTCTATTTTTACTTTAATTGCAAAATGTTGCTAACAAATTTTACAAGCAATTTGATCGTACCACCCCACCTAATAGACGTGTTTTAATCTTACCATCAAATAAAAGCCTGCTTTATATTCATTGCAAACAGACAAAATCATTTGAATAATAAAAGGCAGACAAGTGAAATGGACACTACAATGAATAATGCACTTCCCTGTAACGTTGCTATGTAACAAATGTTAGATAATATTTTTTACTAAGAGAAAGTTAATAAATTGCAAGCATGCTAATATGATTAGTGATTCTGAAATCAGAGCTGATGTGAAGAATAGACTCAGTACTGAAGAGATTAGGGAACATGTTTGGTCACTCAGTAAAAGTTATATTATTTGTCTGGCATTGCAACAGTTAAACAAGTTGTGATGAGAGATCAATCACAGTGCAACAAGCTATAATGAGCAACCACTGAGACCAATCACAGTTGCTTTTCATGGAAACATAAATCAATAGCTGTTTTTATTGAGCGTATAATGATAGATGTTTTTAAGGATAACAGGTTTTATTCAATAGATTCTCTTGATTTTATAGGAAAAATACATCTAGAAAAAAACAACTTGAGTTTGCTTGTTCTAGCGTACCTATAGTCTTTGTATTTAGTGATTCCACATATTTATTTATTTGTATCTTACTTTGTTTATCTTTTGTTGACTGGGTTAGTCTCACTAAGCTTGTAACATCTTTTCAGGGGAGACTCAAGGTGTTTGTGAAGACTGGTAGAGAAGGGTGAAGGCTGCCAGCCTAGTCAAATAGATTTGATACATAATTGTATCATTTGTAAATACTGTGAAATGTTGAACTTAAAACAACATGGCAACATTGCCCTCTGCTGTAAAGAAAGCTAAGTCAAGCATTTCTTGTTGGTCCTTTGAAATTAAAATTAATTTATGTCTGTTCCTTTGAAGTAAGAATTTGCAGTTGATGAGTCTGGAATAAGCATCCTGCCTATTGTTTTAAGTCTAAAGTTAATGACCAGAATTTACATGTGGAATGTCCTTTATTGCTCTAAGTGTAAAATGATGTAAATGCAGTTTCTGTCAGCCTGGGAACACCAGGAAAGTGTAAAAGATGATGTAATGTTTTATCAGAACTGCAAGTTCAATTTAAGCAGTGAGAATCAGAGATTATTAAGCATTTTTGTCTGAGTATCCAACTCACAGAACTGCCTGTTGCTCTATGTAAGTAAGTTATTTTAGAAGTGTGTTTTCTTGTAGCAATAGCTAAGAATTAGAAAGTTTAGACTAAGTGTTTTTCTGTGATGTCATGTGATGTCAGAACTGTACTACTGATTTATTTTACGTATTTCTGTGTGATCTCTGAACTCTTTTGACTAGCACTGTGTAGTAGAAAGTATTGTCTTGTGGTTTTAATTATTTATTATTAAATATTTTAAAACCTTTTAACTGTGGCTGGTTTGTATAGAGATAATCTAAGCTCTTAAGAGTACTTATGCCTTTGGTAAAATTGTACAAAGCCACTCCTATAGCTCTAGCCCTGGACTACACTACCAATTGGATAATAATATTGTGCAGTAATAATTGGACACCCTTTTAAGGGCCTTTGAGTAGCTGATAAGTATTAGTGGGTGGTGGCTAGTGGAACTACCATATAGTCTGGGAGAAAGGGGCACAGCTGGAGAAACTGTGCCAGCCTTCCCCAGGAGTGTCTGTGTGGTTGTATAATCTCTTATCTCAAAGTGCATGTGTGTGTGTGTCAGCTACTTGGGCAGGGACACGAAGCACTGGTTGGACAGAGAGGGCGCTGGAGATTTTAGCTTGCTCACTAGGCTGAGATTTGGACCCTATAGCTGTGCCAGTGTGGAGTCTTATTGGGGACCTGGGGAGCAAGGGAGCAATCAGCCCCGGACTGACTGTGATCTCTGTGTGCTCTTAAGGGAAATTGCACTTTACTGTGTGCATTTGTTATCCTTTCCTCATATATGAGATGCCCCTCTCTGGTGTTAGTGGTGAGGATTGAGGCTCCTTGATTGCTGGGCCAGTGCATGGGTGTCACAGTGTTATTAATGCTACAAGAGGAAATTTGGCCAGGGCATCAGGGGAACTTCCCCTTCTGTTTTCTGTAGGGGGACGCATTTGTGTGTGGTGCATTCTAATTCATGCTTCTGTTCCAGATGTGAAGACGGCTGTGACAAGCAAGGAGCTATTCTAAGCAAAGATGGAGGTTAACAAAGAGAATGGCAAGGTGGATGGCAATTACAGTGTTGTTATTCGAAAAACAGATACGCTAAGGATATTGCAGAAGAAATCAGAGGTGAAGGAGAGGCTGAGAGAACTTAATGTGCTGGAAACAGGGGAAAAGGCAGCTGAACCTTTTCAAAGCAGTCTTAATATGTCAGATGCAGTGGAGGTAGATACCAAAGAGTTGTTTCAGCAGAAGCTGTTTGAATCCGAAGTTACAACACAAGGTTATGTTGTTACAAACCTCCAGTCAGGAGGGTTGCAGGATGATTTATATGCTCAATGAAAGTGAGCTGGAAGATGGTACGGACATGTCATGGGGAGAGATGACGGACAGGATACAGAACGAAGAAGTGCAACAGAGTGAGGGCATGAAGGGTGAGAGGTAAGCTTATGCAGAAATGGTTAAAGAAGGGATCCGTGGTAAGAAAGAAGAGAAAGAAGTCTGAAGAAAAAGAGATTGTTTAAAGTACGTATTGAACAGAAGGAAGATACAGTAATGGACAGATATAAGGTATGGGATGAAGTTATTAAGACACTCGGGTTTAAAACTAATGAGATCAATAAAGACAGTTTTGCTGCATTATTTTTGAGACTGGGCAGATAATGGAAAGATTTATAGAAGAAGATGTAAAAAGAAAAACTGTGCACCATGGAACTTATATGTACTGTACTTTCAGAACTGAAGTGGAAAAAGAGACTTTAAAATGCATTTTTCTATTTATGCAATGCTGTATTGAATTTATCAAAAGTGTATGACAGTAAATGTTTACAGATGGGGATGTGGGATTGCAATGTGATATTGAAACAGGAAAATGATAGTGCTGTACATATTCCAAGTGTTATTAATATTGAAGGAGCTAGAGGCCTGGTTAGTTATTGGGGACAGACAAAAACATGACTTTTGTATGGAAAAACAGATGATTTCATTAAAAAATGTGAAAAAGATAGTATTTTTCATGTTGGGTTATAGGACATGATGCGAAACATTGTGAACTGAAATGTTATAAATGTAAAAAAGCGGGTCGTTTGGGAGAACTGCGAAGAAAAAGAAAGCGAAGCAGCATCTGCCGTAACAGAGGACGTAGAAGGAAAGGGTAAAACGAATAAAGTTATAGAAAAGGGATTAGATGTCGAAAAATGTGAGAAAGACAGCAATATTACTGATGGAGACCAAATGATACAAAAGATAAGGTGAAGGAAGGTTTAAACATAGATAATATTGAAGAAGAAAAAGAGGCGGATTTAAGCGAGAATGATGATGATGTTAAATGGAATAACGTCAAACAAAAGAGAAATTGAATTATTAAAAGAGTGAGAAAAACAAAAGGGAAGACTATAGAAGACTTGAAAAAAAAGAAAGGAAAAAGATGAATACACATTACTTAAAGTAGCGGTATGTGTAAAGTTTTGTCATTAAATGTTAATAGTTTTAAGAGGGTTATGACTGAGGGTTATGCTACTCAATGCCAGGAGTTTAAATCTCAAAATGCACGTTCTTGAAGTTCTCCTCAGTATGGAGAACGTCGACATCTGTGCAGTAACTGAAACCTGGTTCAAGGCTCCAGACAGCACCCCAGCACTACCGAGCTGCAACTCATACCACACGTTTTGGCCACATAACATGGACCGACACACAAAAGGAGGGGGTGTATCCATATTCATCAAGGATACCTACACCTCCAGGTTAATGGTGCAGCATGATACCTCTGAGATCATCCATAGGTTCATAGGTTCATAGGATGATACTAGGCTATTGGCCCAGAGGCTCTTATAAGCCTAGCCAAGAATTTCACCCATGTTCCCACAAAGTCAGCACCTGTTTTCCCTGTCTAACAGAGACACAGGTGGGATCCCAGGGGTATATTTTCTGTTTACCATCCAGTTGTCCAGGTTCCTCTTAAAGAGGGCTAGTGAGGTACATTGCTTGACATGGAGAGGGAGTCTATTCCACAGATGAGGGCATCGTTGGGACACAAATCTGTCCCGCCAACAAGTTCTATAATAATGTCACAGAGCAGGATGAGATCTTGCATGCCCCAGGGACTAGTCCCGCTCTGCTCAGCTGTGCTACAAGCTGCTTCACGTTTCCCACCCACTCCCACATTGTTAAATTCATTGACCAAAGCGTATCACCTGTTCCCCACCCCTACCCATATCATGAACTCTATTTGCCAAAGCATATCACCTGTCCCTTCACTACCCATACCAGACAATTAAAGACTAATAAATAATCAGTTAACTACAAATCAGAAAACAACCATCTTTTCCCCATCCTTCTGTTATCAACTCCCTACCCAGTAGGTGCTTCCCAATTTTTTTTAATATATTTTTTTCTTATTATTTCCTCTCTGTACTCTTCTGTACCTTTCATACCTCCCAACATGCATATCTATCTACATACCCTAAATGAAACAGATCAATAATAAAAATGGATGTCTTTGCTGTTTGATGGACATATGACATAGGACATTATCCTTGTCTGTCAGCAGACTCTTCCTGCTGTTTGGTGCACATGGCATAGGACATGATCCTTGTCTGTCAGGAGACTGTTCCTTCTATTTGGTGCACATATAACTTAGGACACGATCCTTGTCTGTCAGCAGATTGTTACTTCTGTCTGGTGCACATATGACATAGGACACGATCCTTCTCTGTTAGCAGATTGATCCTTCTGTTTGGTGCACATATGGCATAGGACATGATCCTTGTCTGTCAGCAGACTGTTCTTTCTGTTTGGTGAACATATGACATAGGACACAATCCTTGTCTGTCAACTGGCTGTTTTTTCTGTTTGGTGCACATATGACATAGGACACGATCCTCATCTGTCAGCAGACTGTTACTTCTGTTTGGTGCACATATGACACAGGTCATGATCCTTGTCTGTCAGCAGTCAGTTCCTGCTGTTTGGTGCACATGACATAGGACATGATCCTTGTCTGTCAGCAGACTGTTACTTCTGTTTGGTGTGGATGACACAGGGCACGATCCTTGTCTGTTAGCAGACTGTTACGTCTGTATGGTGCACATATGACACAGGACATGATCCTTGTCTGTCAGCAGACTGTTACTTCTGTTTGGTGCACATGACATAGGACATGATCCTTGTCTGTTAGCAGACTGTTAATTCTGTTTGGTGCACATATGACACAGGACACGATCCTTGTTTGTCAGTAGACTGTTACTTCTGCATGGTGTGGATGACACAGGACACGATCCTCATCTGTCAGCAGACTGTCCCTTCTGTACAGTGTGGATGACACAGGACTTAGCCTGCTGCTCTTACCTGGTCATTGCTTTTTGCTTTTGTAATCTGAAAGGTCTTTTTTCAAAAGTATTGAGTTAAGCCACCGCAAGGAAGAATCTCATCTTAAAAATAGCTGAGGGGAGATTCCAAGGCTTATTTTCTTCTTGCTGCGTATGGACTGGCTTGAAACTGTGCATAAAAATGAATGCTGCAGCAAAAGTTAAAAAGTGTTGACATAGTGTGTACTTTTATACTGATTGCTGACATCTGGATACACATAGTGTGGCAACATCTACCTGTGCTTCAAAAAAAAAAAAATCAGAGGTTATCAAAATCCCAATAACATAATCAGTGGTCTGCCCCATACACAGCCATTGAACTCATAGAAATTTTTTGAGGAACTACTTCATTTGCAGATGTGGACATTATTTGGGCAAGTATCAACTTTTACTCAAGTCCAGAATTTGAGCATCTGTCAAGTTCATTTTATGAACTAGAGTATTTATATCCCACCCACTGGTTGGTGTAGAGCCTGTATACATTGCCATAATTTAGTGCTTTTTATTTATTTATTTTTTTGTTGTCTGCTGCTGACTTCAATGTGTGGGGGTGGGGGGTACTTCAGATGCAACCCTTTATTGCATGGATCTTGTCTCTCCTGAGTGAGTTATCTCTTAGCTGGTTTACAATGCCCCCCACCACACACAAGCAGATGTGCAACTAACATCGGGCAAATCTGCAATGCAAATTGTGGCCTGCTACAGATCACCCTCCATGACCCAGGACCACCACTCCACCTTTCTGGAGACACTGGAAAACATGAAGGTCCTACCGAACACCCTTATATTGGGTGATTTCAATTACCCTACCATTCACTGGGAAAACTACTGGAGTACAAATTCCCAGGTGCAGCGCTTCCTGGAATTCATCAGCTCAAATGCCCTGGATCAGCTGGTAAACTCCCCTACCAGAGGTGAAAATATATTGGACCTGGTCATCACCAATATGGGCGACAGGTGTTCCACACTGGAGGTCAACCCGTCACTGGTTAGAACAGACCATAAACTAATCACTCTGGATTTCCACACCCCACCACCACCCCCAACTAAGGAAACCAAAGTAAAAAACTTTTCTAAAGCAAACTTCACCTTACTTAAGACAGAGGTGGTAAGTTTCACAGCCCCCACTCTAAAGGATAACGCTGCCCAAGATTTAAAAACCTTTACAAATGCACTCTATGAGCACCTACAAGGATGCATGGACCGTGCCATCCCTAGCAACACAAAACTCACTCCTCTAAGAGAAGGAAACCAGTTTGGAGGATCCCTGCAATAAACAGACTATACAATAGAAGGAGGAAACTAGTTCAGAAAAAAAGCAAATCCCAAGAAGGAAAGACATCCCTGATCAGTATCAGTAAGAAAATAAGGTCCCTCATGAAATCATCCAAGGCTAACTTTGAAAGAAAAATAGCCAAGGATTTAAAAGATAACCACAAAGACTTCTTTAGCTATGTTAAGAATATAAGTGGCAACTCACAGATATGCACTGAACTAGTGCAAAATAGCACAAAATATACTGAACCTACTGATATAGCCAACATCCTGGCAGATAGATTCAGTGCAAACTTCACACCCCTCTCACCTCCAAAAGGGCCCACAACAATACCGGAAAAGTGTAGTGTCCCAAAAATCACAGACGCACAGGTGAAAATAGCCCCTTCAAAAGCCAAAAACACAGCATCAATGGGAACAGATGGTGTCCCAGGCTGCGTCTTGCACGAACTACAGAACTAACTAACCCCCCACTTAAACACGCTGTTCAACCTCAGCCTCTCCACAGGCAATGTGCCCATAAAATGGCGCACAGCAATGGTTATTCCTCTCCACAAAGGAGGGGCCACAACTGACCCTGGTAACTATCGCCCCATAAGCCTGACTAGCCTGGTCTGCAAGGCTATGGAGCGCATCATCATGGAACTCATTAACAAAGACATTGGGAACCTTCAAACACTTGACCCGTCCCAGTATGGCTTTGTTAAGGGCAGATCATGCCTACTAAACCTGGTTGACTTCTTCGAGACAGTCACCAAGGCCATAGACGAGGGAAAGGTGGTTCACACAGCCGACCTTGACCTCGCCAAGGCTTTCAACACCATTCCCCACTCGGGTATTACAGAAAAACTCACCAGCCTGAACATAAATCCCTACATCATGAGATGGGTTGCCAATTGGCTTACAGACAGAACTCACACGGTAAGAATAGTGGGCACCAGGTCCGACTCTAAACCAGTCACAAGTGGTGTCCCACAAGGCTTAGTCCTGGGACCCATACTGTTCAGCATATACTTCTCAGAAGTACAGGCAAACACAGGAGGACTATGACTGCAAATTGGGAGCCATAATTGACTCTCCGGCTGACACGGATATCCTCCAAAAGGGCCTTACTGAGATGGACACCTGGTGTCAAAGTCATGGCCTCAAGCTAAATGCCAAAAAATGCATAGTCATCCCATTTGGGAAAAACAAAACACCCACGAATTACCACATAGGTGGCAGCCCCCTTAATATAGAAGAGGTAATAAGAGATCTGGGGATCCAGGTAGAGAGTAATCTCTCCTTTGACAATCATATTGCCAAAGTAGTTAGGAAATCCTTCTATGTGGCCATTCTAATTACTAAAGGGTTTGCATCTAGAAATAAAGAGGTTATAGTGCCTCTCTACTCATCACCCATTAGACCCATCATAGAGTACAATGCCCCATTTGGGATGTACCTCACAAGACACTTCCAACAGCTGGAAAGACCACAGAAGTACCTCACCAAGAGGATTACTGGCCTCAAACATATGTCCTATGTAGCCCGACTGAAAAAACTCTGGCTGTACTCAGTGGCATATCCCTTACTCAGAAGTGATCTCTGCCTGACTTACAAAGCCATGTCCAACTCAGAATTGATGGACATGCTCCACCTAAAGAAATCCAAGTCACTGCGAGCCACGTGCTCTAGTGAGCTAAACCTCGCCACAACAATAAATAGAAAATGCTGGAGGGAAAAATTCCTGTCACAGAGACTCCCCATGCTTTGGAACAAAATTCCAAATTACATCAGGCAGAGCCCCTCACTAACAGTCTTCAAGAGAAACCTTGGTGAGTGGATGGGTAACAGGAAATACACCCCTGGGATCACTTCATTGGCTCTGCTTGACAATTAATTAATCAATGGGGCGGCGAAAGCCAACACACTCTGGCTAGGCTTATAAATGCCCTCGGGCAGATAGCCTAGTACCTACCTATGAACCTATGAACCTATAAGAAGTTGGAAAGGATAGGAATTTAGGAGTGGGTAAAAAAATGGATAGTGATGTTATTATACTAGAAGATACTGGATTATTGTCAAACTCAAAACAAATTCAAACCGAAGTTTGATGGGAAAAAATGGAATCTGGAATTTTGGGAGAGAGAACTGCTCAGGAATACATATATCATATAACGATATAATTAAAGTATTAGAAGTCACCTTTGTCATAGCAGGTTTATTAATATTATTGATATAATATGGAGGGAACATGTTATGAGAGTTATTACAATATATGCATATGTAATAAAAAGGTGAGAGAAGATGGAAGAGATGTTTCGAAAGATAATACAATATGTAGCAGTTTACACAGAGATAACTGCAGTAAGAGACTTTAACTGTAATTTAAGACTGCAAACAAAAAGGCTTATGATGTTAAAATAGTGAAGGATATAAAATACGGACAGTTAAAAAAGAGGAATCTAGAGACTTGGATGTACAGAAGAGGGAAAGCAGAAATAGATTATTTTATATTGTCAGAAAGCGTATTAATAGTTAAACAAGGAATACTATTGACAAGGCAAGTTGCATTACGGTAAAGGGAAATTAAGAGTATCTAAAATAAGTAAAGGTATAAAACAAAAATGAAGTGAAATGAGATGAGATGCTAAAGCGAGAAATGAGGTTATGACATTATGGCAAGATCATGTAGAAATGAGAAAATTTTATAAAGATTGGTCAGAATGGTGGTTCAGTTTTAAGAAGAGGTATGTGACATGGGAGAAAGAGAAGCTATACATGGAAAAATATTATACAAGAATTTACACAATGATGTGATTGATTGTTTAGAGAAGAATGATTAATTTATTTAAGGAACAGAAATTATATGATTCTAATAAGAAAAAGAACATTTATTGTACAAAGATATTTCTTGAAAGGAAAAAAGAAGACATTGCACCATATTTAAGTAAAATAATTAAAGAGAATACTAGTGTAATGTGGGAAATGAAAGATTCTTCAGGGAGAATACATGGGTCTATATTAGATCATCGAAGTGTTAATACTTGGAATGGTCTAATATCAAACCGAAAACAGTGAACGCTGAAAATAGCAAAGCTGCAGATAACCAAATTTTTTCCTAGGGAAAGAATTTGGTTGTCCGTATCTGTGGCTTTGCTATTTTCAGCACTGTGGTGGAAAGTTACGGGTTGGGTTCAGGTAAGTGTGCGATTGTGTGGTTGTTAGGGTTAGAGCGGGGTATGTGAGTTAGGGTTAGGGTGTGGGTGAGGTGAGTGTGCGATACTGATAGTGATAGACTTTAGGGTTAGGGCGGGGTATGTGAGTTAGGGTTAGGGCGCGGGTGAGGTGAGTGTGCAATAGTGATGGACCTTAGGGTTAGTGTTTGGGTTAAGGATAGTGGATGGATAGATAGTAGTGTATGTACAGTTTAGTGTATGGTTAGATGTAGGATTTTAAGTGTATGTGTGTGGATTGCTGTTTTTTTGATGAGCTTGTGTTGTGTGTGTGTTTCTCAGAACAGTGAATTTTTTCCCCAGGGAAATGCAGCAATTGCCTCATGTACAAAGACAGCCCTCTCCTCCTACCACCTAACACTACAACCTGTGAGAGATGCACTCACATAGCCAAACTGGAAGCAAAGCTCTCTCCACCCAAGATTGGGTTAGACAGTCAAGAGGAGAAGGTTAACACCCGCACTACACTTCAAGCAACGCATAGCCCTTCTAAACCCACATCACCAACACCCTTACATAGGCTCATAGGTTCATAGATTAGTACTAAGCTAACTGCCCTTGCAAGCCATTTTAAGCTTAGCCAATTATCCTTTGTGAGACTCAAACCCCGCACCTTGTGTTTGTAAGGCAAACACCTTAAACATTAGGCCACCCTCCCAACCCTAATAACACTAAACCCTCATATGCAGAGGCCCTTAACAATAACCTGCCCAAGCAACAAGGACTTCCAAAGCTGAAACTCAAACAAACACCAATCACAACCAAAGTGTCACATAGCTCACAACACCAGTGTGCCACCCAACAACAGCCCCTAAGGCAAGACAACATACCCAACACTTTAGTCATAGGTGACTCTGTAGTCAGGCACACTGATGTCCCACTCATCAGGCTGAACATGAAGAAAATTAGTCAGCTGCCTGTCAGGTGCCAGGATCCACCACATAACACATGCACTCAAGACACTCCACAACAAGTACAAATATGACTCTGTCATTCTCCATGATGGAGTGAATGACTTGAGATGCTCCTCCCTGGACTACATGAAAAGAGACATTCTGGGCTCCCGGATCATGTGGCCCAGGCAGGTATGACCCTAGCCCTGAGTAGCATCCTGCCTTCACTCAGAATGATACCACAGTATGAGGACAAAATGATTGACTTCAAGAATTGGCTAAGCTTCTGGTGTCATTCAAAGGGGATCCAGTATCTGTCTGCCTGGGACGACATGAGTGACAGACTACGATGCTTTGCCAGAGATGGTCTGCACCTGTTGCCCCTGGATTCAGGTTACTGGCTAAGGCTCTTGCCACCGCTATTGTGCCTTTTTTATGCAAAGTTCAAAGGACAAAACCACCACCGTAACAGGTACAAGCATGCAAAATCTGAAGGTAATGCTACTCAATGCTAGAAGTCTAAACCTCAAAATGCACTCTGTCGAGGCACTCCTAAAAAAATGGAGAACATCGATATCTGTGCAGTAACTGAGACCTGGATCAAGACTCCAGAAAGCACCCCTGCAATTCCAGGCTACAATGCTTACCACACTTTTCGGCCACCAAACCAGGATCGAAACAGTAAAGGTGGAGGAGTGTCCATATTCACCAAGGATATTCACACCACCAGGCTAGTTGCCCAACACAATGCATCTGAAATTCAATCCAAATTGTAGCTTGCTACAGATCCCCATCCATGCCCCACGATTCTCACTACATCTTTCTAAACATACTGGAAAATATTAAGATACAACCAAGCACCCTAATACTGGGTGATTTCAACTACCCTGCCATTAACTGGAAAAACTACTCGTTTACCAACACCTTTGTCCAAAGGTTCTTGGCATTCATAAATTCCAATGCCCTGGATCAATTAATCCATAGTCTCACCAGGGGCTCCAATATCCTAGACCTGGTCATTACCAACATGGGAAATCGATGCTCCACACCTATGGTCACCACCTTATTGGTCAGGTCTGACCATAAGCTAATCACCCTTGACATCCACATCTGTCCCCCACCGCCCAGTAAGGAAACCTCCATAAAAAACTTCTTCAAAACCTTTCATGCTACTCAAGTCAGAAGTGACAAGCTTCATAACTGAAAGTTCAACTGCTGAATTCTACACTAAAGCACTGTACTAGTACATCTACTCATGCATGAATCGTGCTATCCCAAATAGAACCAAGATGCTCTCCTTCAAAAAAAGGAAGCCAATCTGGTGGCCCCCTGCCATAAACAAACTTTACAACAAAAGGAAGAAACTGTTGCAGAAAAGAGGAAAATACCAGGATGCAAAAACTCCCTTACCAGCCTCAGTAAGAAGCCGAGATTCCTCATAAAATTCTCCAAAGCTAGTTATGAAAATAAAATTGCCAAAGATTCCAAAGACAACCACAAGGCATTCTATAGCTATGTCAAGAATCTGAATGGCAATGCTCAGATCTGCTCTGAGCTACAACAAGATGGCATTAAATATACTGATCCCAAGGATATTGCCAATATCCTGGCAGATGGATTCAGTGCCAACCATACCCCCTCCCACCTCCTAAAGGGCCCATCTCAATACTGAAAGATTGCCAAATTCTGGTAATAATGGCCACACAGGTAAAAACTGCACTCTCCAAAGCTAAGAATACAGCATCCATGGAACCAGACGACATACTGGGCTGTGCACCACATGAACTACAAAATAAACTGGCACCTCACCTAAGTGTCATGTTTAATCATAGCCTCACCTCAGGCTTCGTGCCCACTGAGTGGTGCACAGCTACAGTTATCCCACTCCACAAGGGGGATCCACCTTGGATCCTGGGAACTACCACCACATCAGTCTGACAAGCCTGATCTGCAAGGCTATGGAGTGCATTATCATGGAACGTGTAAACAAAGACAGTGGCAACCTTCAAACACCGGACCCCACCCAGTTTGGGTTTGCGAAGGGCTGATCTTGTCTTCTGAACCTGATTGACTTCTTTAAATCAGTCTCCAGAGCTGTGGATGATGGTAAGACTGTCCACACAGCCTATCTGGACCTCACCAAGGCCTTCAACACCACTCCCCACTCTGTAATCATAGATAAACTTATTAAGCTGGGCATTAATCCCTACGTCACGTGATGGGTTGCTAACTGGCTTACTGACAGAACCCACACCGTAAAACTAGCTGACTCTAAATCCAGCTCCAGACAAGTGACAAGTGGAGTACCTCAGGGCTCTGTCCTGGGACCACTCTTGCTTGGCATCTACTTCTCTGAAGTACAGGCCAACACGAAAGGACTCTGGCTAACAAAGTTCGCAGATGACTGCAAACTGGGACCCATTATTGAATCCACAAATGATGTGGATATTCCAGAAAAGGGCCTTACAGAAACAGATGCTTGGTGCCAGAGCCATGGGCTCAAGCTCAATGCCAAGAAATGAATAGTTATCCCCTTTGGGAAAAAACATGTACCCATGAATTACCACATAGGTGGCAGTGCACTAAACACTGAAAGTGTGATGAGAGACTTAGAGACACAGGTGGACAGTGGTCTCACCTTTGATAACCACATTGCCACAACAGTCAGGAAATCCTTCTATGTGGCACATCACATCACTAAGGGCTTTTCATCCAGAAAAAAGGAGGTCATTGCCCCACTGTACTCATCCCTCATTAGACCCATTATAGAATACAATGCCCCGTATGATATATACCTCTCAAGACATCTGCAACAACTGGAAAGGCCACATAAATACCTCACTAAAAGAATCACAGTCCTAAAGCAGATGCCCTATGCTGACTGTCTAAAAAAACTCCAGCTATACTCTGTCACATATCTTCTATTCGGAGGCAATCTCTGCTTAACATGCAAGGCCATGTCAAACCCAGAGCTGTTGGTCATGCTACACTTAAAGAAATCCCAGTCCCTCAGAGCCACATGCTCCAGTGATCCAAACCTTGTTATCACAATGAACAAAACATGGTGGAGGGATAGGTTCCTGACCCAGAGACTCCCCAGACTCTGGAACAGACTGCCCATACTGCCCATACATGTCAAGCAGAGCACCTCTTTGGCCCTCTTCAAAAGGAACTTTGACGATTGGATGGGAGATAGGAAATTCACCCCAGGGATCACGTCAGTCATCCTGCTAGACAGGTGTCCATGGGAGTAAATATTGTGGGAAAAATTAGCCAGGGATTTGTTATGGTTAGGCTTTTATAGGCCCTAGGGCCAATAGCCTAGTACCAATCTATGAACCTATGAACCAGAACAATAATTGCATGACTAGAGATGTTTTCCCCACCCACCCAAAAGTCTTGTATTATGAAATTAATTAATTGTAAAGTTTCCATTGGATGATATTGTATTTAAAAGAATGGATGGTTTTGTGATACACTGCATTTTTCCTGAAGATGTTTTAACAAAAGCAGTTATTAAAGTGTTTTACAGTCAAAACGGAAAGTGTCTTCACTGCACCACAATAGCTCGTTGCCATATTTTGGTTTATGGTATACACTACTTCATCAGCAGAAGGCCAGCTACTTTTTCAATCTACAGCTCACAAATCACTTTGCAAGAATCTTGCATTATCTCCATTTCTTGGAGATGACTCAGTATTTTCTAGGTCCAGAACCTAACTTCTTCAGGATCTGCTAATGGTTCAAAAACAAATATCTGGACATCAATATATGCAAAGTGCAGGTAATGCTATTTAGAACCTCTCAAGATATCCTTAACACCTACCCTGTCCATATCAATGACTCAGACAAAGTTATCTGGTTAGACTTATTTTGCTCTCACATAATTTGGCTAAAAAGAAAATGAGACGTCATTCGAAACTAGCCAAGTGTAAAACCAGATTACTTATATCAGAAGCATGTACTACTGTTGGAAAACATGTCAATCTTTTGAATAAAACATGCTGTTCCCATCTATCTTGTAAACTACAGTACCAAAAAATAAAGTTCTGCTTAATGAATCATTTTGCTTCAGCACTGCTTCTTACCTGGAAGGTATCACTCTGTACCCTTTATTAAGAAAGATTAGTTATCTTTTTGGTACAAGACAGCTTCCTGCATAATTAATTCATTGGCAAACACTGTGGGCCGGATTCACGAAGGCTTGCATGGAGTCTAAAAGTAGAGTAAGACTCCAGCAAGCCAACATGTCCACCGAGCGATCCAGGAACAGCCGGCAGGGGCGTGCAACTGAGCTCTCCAAACTAGTCCTACACGGACAGGGCTGGGATATGCAAATTACCTCAATTGCAGGTGAAAGCCATGCAAATGAGGTAAAATTGCGATCCAGGAAACCCGAACCTGTCCGAGTAGGAGTAGTGTTATTTGCAGAAATGTACTCAGTTGATAACTGAGTACGGTTCTGCAAATAGCAAAATGGAGCCATGTCAGCTGGAACAAAAGCATGCATTCACAGGAGGAAGCATGCCAATGGCCAAACATATGGCCATTGGCAATGGGAAGTGTTGCAAATTAAAAATAAAATAACTTTTTTTTAAATCCTGATTTCCTGGGTTTAACCGTAGCGCAGCGCCGCGCAAACTCGCTGCGCCCTAAAAAGCAAAAAAATTAATAATTAAGATCCACTAATGTGGATTTCATAGCTAAAATGAATTTACAATGCAAGAGAATGGCAGGCTGAAGACAACATGGCCACCGAGTAGAGGTTGCTAAGGGGGGAAGCTCAGTCTAAGAGATGTAACTAAGCATTAGTAGGCAATCCTATGCAAATGAGAGTTATGATAGTGAATAGTAAGTTCACATAGCAAATGAGCACAGTCAGTGGAGTGTAGGAGTAGGATAAGGGAAGTAACAAAGTAGAAGATAGGTGACATCACGAGGGGGGTATGTATGAAAGGAGTGCAGCTCATTGGAGCAGAGTGACATGTGTCAGCTTACATTTACATAATAGTAAAAGAGGTGTGTCAACAGGTAGGCCAGGTAAAGTCAAGAAATTGAAGGTGTATGCTGTGGATAACACCAAAGTTTCTTGCTGAGCGTGCATGGGCGCGTGTGCGCACCAGTAAACCTGAGTAAGACAGTGTGCACGCGTGTAAGCGTGTGTACACATGTGTATGCTTGAGTAAGCATATGTAAGGCTGTGTAAACAGTTGTAAGCACGTTTGCACCGGTGTGCGCGTGTTTTAACAGGAATAAGCAAGTTTTAGTCCATGTAAGCATGTGTGCACGCGTGTGTGCTGGTGTGAGTGTGTTTGCGCTTGTTTGCGCGGCGCTGCCCCCTGAGGAAACAGAAAGGGAAAAGGAAGCACAACAAATAGCAGGAAGTTAACCAGGGAGTATTAGCAGAGCTAGCAGGTGAAAACAATCAGAATCAGCCAATTACACAGGCATTACACTAGCCCAGCCCAGCACTCAAAACTCAGAAAAAACATTCCAGTATGTATTTCTCAGACACACTGCAACACTGCAGTAAGCTAATAGAAGTGAAAACTGAAAAAGCTTTACTGAGACAAAGAAATGTTAGGGGCTGCCATTGCTGTCATAAGACGACATATGTAACATGCTGAGGGTGGTGACAATGAAAATGCTGCTGAGCAACCCACAGTGAGGAGACAGAGAAGAGTGTACAGGCCTACCAGGGGCTACATGAGCTGGAGATAGTGGAGCACTATAGAGTGGACAGAGACCTCATGCAGCAAATTGTCGAGCTGTGCAGGCCACACCTCACACACAGAACCAACAGAGGGGAACCCATCCCCGTGGAAACCAAGGTATATGTTGGCCTAAGAATATAAGCAACAGGTACCTTCCAGAGACCAACTGGCGATATGATGGGGATTTCACAGGCATCAGCATCTAGGGTACTGCACCAGTTCCTGAATGCCATGGCAGCACATGTCGGTGATCATGTATATTTCCCCAATTCCCATGAGGTATTGGCCATCAATATGCATCTCTTCCAGCAAATAGCAGAATACCCTGAGGTAGTGGGTGCAATAGACTGCACGCACATTTGCATCAAATCACCAGCCGGTGAGTGGGGTAGGGTCTACTATAAGTGCAAGGGTTACCCCTCCACCAACTGCCAGGTCGTGTGTGATGTCCAGGGCATAATAATGAATGTGTGTGCTGGCTGCCCTGGAAGCTACCATGACTCCCATATCTGGCATCTGACACAGCTGTACCAGACATTTGCCAATGGGGACATCCCTCATGGTCACCTAGTGGGGGATGCTGGATATGCATTCGAGCCGTGGCTGATGACACCCATCAGAAATGCACACACACCTGAACAGGAATGCCATAATGAGGCACACGCACAAACACGAAATGTAATCGAGCGTGCGTTTGGGCTGCTCAAGTCACGGTTCTGGTGCCTGGACACATCTGGTGGAGCCTTGCAGTACTCATCAACATTGCCCAAATAGTCATGGTATGTGCTATGCTGCACAATATGATCCTGCGAAAACAGCTGCAGCAGGAGCAGCATAGGGCCGGGCCAAACAGCTCCCCACCATTGCCAAGGCCATCACAGGCAGAGCATGACTCGGAGGAGGAACAACCTGAGCCTGCCCCAGTAGGCAGAAGGAGGTGTGCCCAGTATGCGTTGGCCTTGGCAAAGAGGCAACGCATAGCATATACACTGGCTCAGTAGGAACCCTGGAAATTATACCTCTCTCTGACTCGCACATTCAGTAAAAATGATGCCTAACTTGACAGTACCTGTTAACAAACATGTATAGGGAGTGTAAAATGTGCATCCAACATAGGCAGACCTGCAGCTCCACCTGAGGCATGATTGCTATATGTTAAGCAATATAAAGCACTGCTAAACAGCTCTCACCACTATTTAGTATATTTAAACAAAATTGCACACACTAAGTAGCACAATTACAGGCAATGTTCAGCAATATTGTGCACTGTCCAGCAATGTTGGGCAACATTGAGCAATGTTGTACAAGTCTGGTCAAATGTGGGTATAGTTCATCAAAAGCAGGTTAAAAGTTCATATTTGCTTCACTTTTCTTGAAGCAGTCTGTTCTGGCATGTATGAAAATATGAAGCAGTAACAGTCCTCAAACCCAGGATACAGTGCACTATAGTCAGAATACAGAACCACTAAACCATGACAGTATGTCAATGGTTAGCTTGTATGAAAAAATGTTGATAGGTCAATGCTAAGTATCTCATGGAAAGTTTGCAGGCATAGCATAATCCCTGTCGAGTTAAGACACAAAGGTGAGGCCTGCAGTAATAATAGAACCTGATATTCAACACACATATAGTATAAATGTTAATATTGGTAATGTTCACACACATCAACAAACGTAGTGGATCTCAGACAGCAACATACTGCAAGGTCACACTGGGCATGCTGACACACTTGAAACTATGAGACAAATGCCAGGCAACAAAACACTGAAAGTCTGAACTGGGCATGCACACACACACTTAGGGCAAGTTTGAGTACAGCAGTGGTCCACACATATCCCTCAGTTGCAAGTGTCAACCCAGGAACCTCACACTATTCACCAATCCACCATGTGCTCACAGTGATATGACAACAGACACAATATAATATAGTGAAATCCTGTAACAATCAAATATGTTATGCAGAAACCTAGGTTGTTCATAGGAAGAACAGTTGGCTAAGCTTCTGGTGTCATTCTAAGGGGATCCAGTATCTGTCTGCCTGAGATGACATGATCAACAAGCCACGATGCTTTGCCAGAGATGGCCTGCACCTGTTGCCCCTGTGATTCTGGATACTGGCTAAGGCTCTAGCCACCCATATAGTGCCTTTTTAAGCAAGGTTCAAATGACAAATTCACCACCCTAACAGGTATAGGCAAGAAGAATCTGAGGGTATTGCTACTCAATGCTAGAAGTCTAAACCTCAAAATGCACTCTCTCGAGGAACTCCTTAAAATGGAGAACATCGACATCTGTGCAGTGACAGAGACCTGGTTCAAGGCTCCAGAGAGTACCCCTGCATTACCAGGCTATAATTCATACCACACCTTTCGGCCACCTAACCTGGACCGAAACACTAAAGGTGGAGGCATGTCCATATTCATTAAGGATATCCACACCTCCAGGCTAGTTGCTCAGCATAATGCATCCGAGTTTATCCAAGTGCAACTAACTCTGGGCAAGACCGCAGTCCAAATTGCAGCTTGCTACAGATCCCCCGCCATGTCCCAGGATTCCCACTCCTCATTTCTTAATACACTGGAAAATATTAGGGTACAACCTAACACCCTAATAATGGGCGATTTCAACTACCCTACCATTAACTGGGTAAACTACTCATGTACCAAGTCTTGTGCTCAACGTTTTCTGGAATTCATAAATTCCAATGCCATGGATCAACTTATCCACACCCCCACCAGGGGCAGCAATATCCTAGACCTGGTTATTACCAACATGGGCAACCGGGTTCCACACCAAAGGTCAATTCCTTGTTGGTCAGATCTGACCATAAGTTAATCACCCTAAACATCCACATCCCTCCCCCACCCCCCATTAGGGAAACCACAGTAAAAAATTCCTCCAAAGCCAACTTCACGCTTCTTAAGACAGAAGTGGCAAACTTCACGACACCCATGCTGATGGACAATAGAGGTATGACTGCTGAATCCTACACAAATGCACTTTATAAGCACTTGCATGAGTGCATGGATCGTGCAATCCCTAACAGAACCAAGATGCTATCCTACAAAAAAAGGAAGCCAATCTGGTGGTCCCCTGCCATAAACAAACTCTACAACAGAAGAAAGAAACTGTTGCAAAAAAGAGTAAAATCCCATGACTGGAGAAACTCACTGGTCAGCTTCAGTAAGAAGCTGAGATCCCTCATAAAATCCTCCAAAGCTAGTTATGAAAACAAAATTGCAACTAACTCTAAAGACAACCACAAAGCATTCTATAGCTATGTCAAGAATCTCAATGGCAACACACAGATCTGCTCTGAGTTACAGCACAATGGCACTAAATATACAGAACCAACGGATATTGCCAACATCCTGGCAGATAGGTTCAGTGCTAACTTTACCTCTTTGTCATCCCCTAAAGGGACCATCTCTATACCAGAAGAATGCAAACTTCCTGTAATCACGGCTGCACAGGTAAAAAACACACTATCCAAAGCCAAGAACACAACATCCATGTGACCTGATGACATCCCAGGCTGTGTTCTACATGAACTACAGAACGAACTGGCACCCCACCTAAGTACCATGTTCAATCATAGCCTCACCTCAGACTATGTGCCCACTGAATGGCGCACAGCAACAGTTATCCCACTCCACAAAGGGGGAGCCACCACAGACCCCGGAAACTACCGCCCCATTAGCCTAACGAGCCTGGTCTGCAAGGCTATGGAGCGTATCATCATGGATCTTATAAACAATGACATTGGTAATCTCCAAACTCAGGACCCCACCCAGTTCGGGTTTGTAAAAGGCAGATCATGTCTCCTAAACCTGATAGACTTCTTTGAAGCAGTCACCAAAGCCATAGATGAGGGTAAGGTGGTTCACACAGCCTATCTAGATCTCGCCAAGGCTTTTGACACCATCCCCCACTCTGGAATTATAGATAAACTCACTAAACTAGGTATAAATCCTTATGTCACAAGATGGGTTGCCAAATGTCTCACTGATAACAACCTACACTGTGAAAGTAGCAGACTCCAAATCCAGCTTCAGACCAGTGACAAGTGGAGTACCACAGGGTTCAGTCCTGGGTCATCTCCTGTTTGGTATCTACTTCTCTGAAGTACAGGCCAACACAGAAGGTCTTTGGCTAATGAAGTTCATAGATGACTGCAAACTAGGAGCCATAATCAAAACTCCAAAAGATGTGGACATCCTACAAAAGGGCCTTGCTGAGACAGATGCCTGGTGTCAAAGCCATGGCCTCAAGCTCAATGCCAAAAAGTGCATTGTCATTCCTTTTGGTAAAAACTCAGTAACCATGAACTACCACATAGGTGGTAGTCTACTTAACACCGAAATTGTGATAAGAGACCTTGGGACACAGGTGGAAAGTAGTCTCTCCTTTGATAATCACATCGCCACAGTAGTCAGGAAATCCTTCTATGTGGCACACCTCATCACAAAAGGTTTCTCATCCAGGAAAAAAGAGGTCATTGTTCCCCTCTACTCGTCACTCATTAGACCCATTATAGAGTACAATGCCCCTTTTGGTATGTACCTCACAAGACATCTACAACAACTGGAAAGGCCACAGAAATACCTCACAAAGAGGATTACTGGCCTCAAAGAGATGCCCTATGCAGACCATCTCAAAATACTGCAGCTTTACTCCGTTGCATATCACCTACTCAGAGGCGATCTCTGCCTAACACACAAAGCTATGTCAAACCCAGAGCTTTTAGACATGCTCCACTTAAAGAAATCCCAATCCCTACGAGCTACATGCTCTAGGGACCTAAACCTTGTCACCAGAATAAACAGAACATGCTGGAGGGATAGATTCCTGTCCCAGAGACTTCCCATACTCTGGAACAAACTAACTATCTATATCAAACAAAGCTCCTCATTAGCACTCTTCAAGAAAAAACTTGATGATTGGATGGGAGATAGGAAATTCACCCTGGGGATCACTTCTGTGGCTCTGCTTGACAGTTGCATAAGAAAATAATTTTCTTGGGTGGAGAAAGCCAGGGTACATTTGGCTAGGCTTATATAGGCACTAGGGTCAATAGCCTAGTACCTACCTATGAACCTATGAAAGTGGTAAAGCAAAGAAGAAACAAAACCTGCAATCAGTACCATCACTGAACAATGTGCATCCCGAACATTAGCATAGGTTCAGAGGTTGACACTAGGTTATCTGCCCTAGGGTATGTAGAAGCCTAGCCACAGTGTGTTTGTATTCTGCAATCATGCTAGATCAGTAGACTGTGCCTGTCAATAGTAGGTTACACAAGATATCTCACATATGTTCATTTCATTCTACCTCTGTCTAGCAAGGACCCATAACATATCCCAGGGCTAAACATACGATCACCCGTCCACCTGTGAAGATGTCACCTGTAGGTGGTGAGCATGGGTCAGTCCACATGTGATACTGTGATCACATTCCCGAGTGAATGGAGCTTCTGTGATGGTAATATGCCCCTCCAGCATATCCTGTTAACATCATTGCTCACGTACCTGTCCCTGGAGCATGTAGCTGTAAGGGACTTTGATATCCTCATGTGGAGCCTGTCCAGCAATGCTGTGATGGACATGGCATCAAACAAAAGGCACAGACTGCATCCAAGTAGGCAGTAAGCAACTGAGGAGAGTTGGAGTGACCATAGCCAAACTGTGCATGCCATCTGTGTGAGTCCCTAGATCCATTTGGTTATGTAAATCTGTGTACATTCCAGTTGCTGCAGGTGTTGGGTAAGGTACATCCGAAATGGGCCATTGTATCCAAGCATGTGTCAGATAACTACAGGGTCACAATGACCCCACCTGATCTGGATGTAAAACTGTATGGGTTAAGGTTGCCTAAATAGAAGGTGTGTTCACCAGCATTGGCAACGTGAATGTCAAAGGCAAGAGTACTAAGTATTCATGTCCCCAAATCACAAACCACACACACTGTACGTGATGTATCATCACCTATGTGGTAATGTGTGTGCACAATGTTACTACCAAAGGTGATGACTATGCATCTAAAGTAAGGTAGCTGTAGGCCATGGCTCTGGCACCAGTAATCCGTCTCTGTGAGACCCTTTCTGAGGATGCTTGTGCCAGCTGTGGAGTCGAATATGGCACACAGTTTGCAGTTATCTGCAAACATGGTCATCCATATTCCTCCTGTGTTAGCCAGTATGTATCAGAAATATATACAGAACAAGAGAGGTCCCAGGACTGAGCCCTGTGGGATGCCATGTGTAACTGGTGTATAGTCAGACATGGCACCTGCAATACTGACCATGTGTGTGCTATCCATTATCCAGTTAGCAATCCATCTTGTGACATATGTGTAGATATTGAATCCGGTGATCTAATGTGTAAAGGCCAAGTGGGGTATTGTGTAGAAGTGGTGTGCGAGCTCCAGGTAGGCTGTGTGGACAACCCTGTGTACGTCTATGGACCTGTTAACTGTTTAAAGACATCAAACATCTGCAAGAGGCAAGATATGCCCACAACAACACCAAATTGTGTAGGATCCAGTGTCTGTAGGTTCACAATGTGTATGTGCATGTGTTCCATGATGATACACTCCATAGCATAGCAGACCAGGATAGTTAGGCATATATTGTGATAATGTCCAGGGTCCCTTGTGGCACCAGCACTGTGGAGTGGGTACACCGTAGCTGTACACCATTCCATGGGTACACATCCTGTAGTAACTGTGATATTGAACAGTGACATAATGTGAGTGTGAAGTTTGCCATGAACCTCGTGTATGCCACAGTCTGGGACACTGTCTGTTCCCACTGATGCTGTGTTGTCTGCTATGGAGATGGCAGCACACACATGTTCATGTGTGATGTCAGGGAGGCTACACCCTGTTGTGATGGACATGTGCACTGCAGGGGGGATGGTGGGAAGCATTCCCACTGAATCTGTTGTCCAGGATGTTCACAATGTCAGTGGGTTCACTATATCATTTGTAATTATGCAGTAACTCACAGCATATCTGTGAGTTCCACACAGGTACCTGACATACCATAGTACTGATCAGAGATGCCTTCCAGATTGTGATTGTGCTCTATAATGTAGTAGCATCCTCCTGTCCCTGTATAGCTCAGTAATGGCCGTGGTCCAGTAGACAGGTCCCCTGCCTTTGGAGGAGTGAGTCTTGTAGTTATCTGGGATAGCATGATCCATGAATTCCAGTAGTTGTCCATAGAATGTCCATAGAATGTGCCTGTAAAGTATGAAGTTGTCTGAGTCGTAATTAACACTGTCCCCGGGTCATTGAGAGATACCACCTCAGTTTGTACAAGTGTGACGTTTGCTCATGAGAAGTATGTCACTGAGATCACATAGGATGTGTGTGTGTATGGGATATGTATGTCTAGTGAGATGAATGTATGTTCCGACCTTAACAATTACAGGTATACCTCTGTTGTGGAACATAGAGTCCCCATGTGGGTGATGATCAGGTACAACATGTTTAACCCCCTGTGGGTGCCCTAGCATTTGAGTGTAACAATCTTAGCAACTGTTGTGCAAGGGTGTCACTGCTTGAGTAGTATACCCAGTCAATGTTTGTGTATTTGAAGTCACACAATATAATGGTGTTTGGTGAGACCTTCACATTCCACAGTGTTCCCAGAAATAACGACTGTTGTACCCATGTTTGGGAGTGTAGTGTGTAACAGTCTACAAACTGAAATGCAGTTTTGCCCACTCTCAGTTGCACATGTACATTCCCCAATGCTTTGTGTACTGCTACCAACCTGGAGGTGTCTGTATGAATGATGTATATGGATTCCCCCCCTATTGTTGTTGTTCGGTCCGAGTCTTGTGTCTGAAAACCATGGTATGACATAAAACCTGTTAGTGCTGCTGTGCTTTTGTGAGCCTGAACCAGGTGTTTGTTACTGCACATATATCGACAGATTCCATACTGATGTGAGTCCTGTGTGCATACATTCTGAAGGTTAGACATCAGTTGTTGAGCACCATCACTCTCCGTTTCCTGTACCCTGTAACGTCTATGGCTGTGGTTATGTCTTCTGACCCTCACTTCAAACAGCCACTATATGTGTGTCAAGAGCCTAAGGCAGTCTGTGAAAGCCTAGGGGTGACAGGTGCATGGTGTCCATAGTGAATGTACATGGCATGCTGAGCATGTAATCCCAGGCTGACAGACACTGGATCCCCTGTGAATGACAACAATATGTTAGGCAACTGTTAAAAGTGATCATGTCATCTGTATACTGTGACATAGTACTTGGTGAGGGTAAGATGCTACACAAGGTCAGGGTCATACTGTCCTGGGCTACATGATCAGAGATCACCTCTATGTCTCCTGTAATGTAGTCCAGGAAGGAATGTCTGAGGGTCTACACACCAGAATGGTCAATGATGGAGCCATATTTGTACTTGCAGTGGACTGACAACAGTGCATGTGTCATGTGGCATATCCTGGTACCCGACACACAGCACAAAGTGACCTTCACCTTGTTCAGCCTGGTGAGTGGGATGTCAGTGTGACGGACAATTACACTCACCTAATACAAGTGTATGAGTGTGTTGTGTAAGCCTAAGGGCAGTGACTGTGTGGCACAATGACTTTGTGAACTATGTGATGATATGTGTGTATGGTTGTGTGTTAGCAGTTGTTTGTGTGCCTGCTTTGGATGTCTCAGCTGCTTAGGCAGAGTATATTTAGATGCTCCAAGTATGTCATTGTGTGTCAATGTATACAGTTTGCTGTTGTCATAGGTGCATGTGGACTGTATTTGTGGTGTGTGTGGTTACATTCACCACCTGATAGACTGTGCCAGTCATGGCTTGGGAGAGCTCAGCCTCCTGTCTGTCTATACAGTTGCACCTCTCACAGATATCTGAGTTTGTTGGTAGGAGGACAGTGTTACCTGTGTACATAAGGCAGTTGTAACAATGCGTCAGAATTCCAATATGCACCAGCTGGACTGGAGAGTACACACAAAACCGACCTTTGGACATGCCAGGATATGATGATGACATACACTGTCAACTGATCACAAAGGATCAGTAGTGTGTAAAGTGTGTAAAAGAGTATAACAGGGTTTTAGTGTTCAGGTTTGTTGTTGCTGTGGAAAGATAATCTGCAAAGGTGTACAGACAGAAACATTACACCTCCTTCAGCTATGTCAGAAATATTGATGTACAGTCATATATGTCCTGAGTCAGGGTCAACTGTACCTGACTGACAATGTCAACATCCTGTCAGACAGGCCCATATATACATACCCACCTCACAGTGACAAAAGGCACTAACATCATACCAGGAGATATCATATGTAGAATGTGTAAACTGGTCCTCCCAATGCCAAATGAATCCCATCATGTGGATAACATTGTTTCCCCATATGTGTCATAAATGAACGACAGGACAAACAGACACTGCACCTGAACAGTCTGCTGAGCCTCACACTCTCTACAGGATCTTACACCGTTGAATGTATTACAGCAACATGTGGCACACCCTACAAGTGTTGGTGCACAACACACCATGGGAACTATATTCCTATAAGCCTACAAAGTCCGAAATGCTAGTCCATGGAGTCCATCATGATTGCAGTCAGGAACAGAGATATTGTAAACTGACAAACACACAACACAAACGTCTGTAGTATGTTAATGAGCACATTATTTTCCCCAAGCCTGCTAGATATCTTGCAAGGCAGCCACCCAGGACATACATCACTGACAGGAGCAACACACGTCCCACATACACTTTGAATAGCCCTTTACCAACATCACAGACATGTGGTATCCGCAAAACCTACAATCCGTGCATGAATATGTATTGTCATATGAAGGAATGGTAATATGTCCACAGATAGATCACACCAGGTATGAGTTGTGTATTTCCGTTCAAGATGTTCACACCTGCTGACCCACAAGGTTCATTCGTGGGATTGCATAACACTAAGTGCACACACATTACCATGTCCAGTCTGATGATGTCAGCAACCTACAAACATAGCATGTGAATAGAAACCACACAGTGCAGCATATAGCATGTTGTGTTAATGCATATCTTGCTAGTATCATAACATAGCTAGGTAGGGGTTTGAATCCTGAAATTGCTGAGTGTGTGTATGCGTGTGTGTGAGATTGGCTTTGAGAGCAGTGGCCTTTTTGGAGACTGTGGAAACACATTAGGAGTGGTGAATACCTCTTTGCCAAGTGTGATGATGTCAGCATCCTACAAATAGAGCTTTGGAAATGAATATTCCCAGTAAAGCAAATAGTGCGTCGTGTTAATGCATATCTCATTAGTGTCATAACATAGTCAGGTAGGGATTTGAGTCCTGCAAATGCTGAGTGTGTTTGTGTGGGGTGTATGTGTGTGATTTCCTTTGAGAGGAGTAGCCTTTTTGGAGACTGTGAAAACACATTTTAAAAGAGGTACATCCCTCTTCGGAAAGTCTGATGATGTCAGCATCCTACAAATATTCAAGGAGAACAAAAACCACCTAGTAAATCATATATCGCAGTGTTAATGCGTATCTCTCCAGTATCATAATATAGTTAGGTCAGGGTTTGAATCCTGGAAATGCTGACTGTGAATGTGTGTGTGTGTGTGTGTGTGTGTGTGTGTGTGTGTGTGTGTGTGTGTGTGAGAGACTGCCTTTGAGAGGAGTGGCCTTTTTGGAGACTCTGGAAATACATTAGGAGTGGTGAATACCTCTTTTCCAAGTGTGATGATGTCAGCATCCTACAAATAGAGCTTTGGAAAAGAATGCTCCCAGTAAAGCAAATTGCGCATCATGTCAATGCGTATTTCACTAGTGTCCTAACCAAGTTAGGTAGGTGCTTGAGTCCTGCAAACACTGTGTGTGTGTGTGTGTGTGTGTGTGTGTGTGTGTGTGTGTGTGTGTGTGTGTGTGTGTGCCACAGGTGTTTAATGCAGTGTGGGTTTTTCTTTTACTACGGTATAACATATGTTTCAAACAGTATGTGCATTGCACACATCGGGTATCTGCGTGTCAAATAGATTTGTGTACATGTGACCTCAATCAGTACATAGGTGTGAAGCCTGCATACTACATGAATACATTTGTAACCTTTGACAGATTGTGCCGTGGCTTTTCAGATCATAGGCCACATATGTATGTCTGCATCAAGACCGGCCAATGTAGTGATCCGTTGCCAAGGACATCCCTTCCACACACACCCATGACACATACTATAGAGTACTGTGAGTGAGGGTAATTGCTGGTGTAAAAGTGAAATAAATCGTGTTTGTGTTTGTGAATAACGTTTCCAGCATTGATTTGAACAAGTTCGAATTACAAGAACATTATCGTTGTTTGTTTCTGGCTTTGCTGCTCGGGCGAGGTGAAGCGTTGTGTGAGTCCAGTCGTTTCTAGTTTTTAAAAAGTTTGTCGGTATATGTCAGACATGTTCATACACAACAGCGACTGGCAATAATGGACAGTCATGATAGGTGTGCACCAGCCCTGTGGATATACATGCAGACCACTAATGTGTTATGTGAAACACCGAGGGACCTCACAATACCTATGGATATGTGGATACCAAGGGACAGATTACATAACACATGTTTGTCTGTACACATTGGTACCCAACATACATGTTCAGGGCTACCACCTATGTGGTACTGTCGGGATAGTAAGTATAGTAAATGTGGATGACTATGCCATAGATGGTGTACTGCTATACAGCATGTATTGGACAACAGGTATCTGTCTGTATGATACCCTTGTCTAGGATATGCGTCCCATCTGGGGAATGCAGTGTAGGCCAATGCATGCATTTCCAGATGTGGCTGGACATATCCCTAGTATGTTTGCATGTACTGAAGAGGGCTTTATGCCACACAGGTGGGGTCCCAGGAACGTGTGGCGGTCAACACCACTGGTTACTGTTATAGTATAGTACTGGAAGGATCTAACTGTTACTGAGTTCCCTACAACTGTGAGTCATTTGTCAGGACATCATCTAATGATTGTTTATAGTCATGCTGTTGAGGTAGTGTATACTGCCAGACTGCAGATCATTGACAGATATCAACGGTATCACCCACAGCATAGTGCCAACCCATGTCATACACACATGTGTACCCATGTTAGTACATATCTGCAGTAGAATGCATACTGGCCATCGAAAGATACCATGAGATGTCAACAATGTGTAGAACAAAGTATGTCGCACATCCCATGTGTCCACTATGCACGTACATGCAGACAGTGTGCACACACCATGTTCACAGATGTACACCCGCTAATTTGTAATGCACACATCAAACACGTACTTTCCACTCACTAACACATGCTGGCAACACTGTACACTTCAGTCAAGTGGCACATGGGTGGACAATACATACTCAGACCTAACAATGGTGTAAACAATGCTACAATGACTGTCAGAGCTGTGATGCATAATGCCTGCTCAGATATACCTACAAGGATATCAGTACACCTTCCTGCTGGCAACTTGCTACTATTGCTACACTGCTATAATGTCACCTTGTGCATCAGAACCATGTTAGCCTATTCTTGCATCAATGTGACAGATGACAGGAGGTGGCACAGGTGTCATCATATGCACAGGGTGTGTTGTAGGTTTGCCAGAGCCCGACATTGACCCATCCAATCGGCATGTCTGTGTGTGTGAGGGACAACAGTACTGCATGGGCCAATGTTGATGTAATGTGTGTGTGTATGTGTGAGCCCTAGTTGTATAGTAAATGTGTGTGTGTCTGCATGCACACAACTCCACCATGTGACTGCCATATACGGGTGGTTGTGGGACAGCCACAGACTGTACCTGCTAGGCCATACAGATCACTGTCTCTGGCCATAGACACTGTACCTGTGCCTAGCCCAAAGGATCCTAGAATTCATAAACTCAAATGTGATGGAACAACTAGTCACCATTCCCACAAGAGGAGACAATATACTAGACCTGATCATCACAAACATGGGGACAAAATGCTCCACACCAGAAGTATATCCCTCATTGATAAGATCAGACCATAAATTAATCTCACTGGAAATCCACATCCCACCCCCCCCTGCACATAAGACCACAGTGAAGAACTTCTCAAAAGCCAACTTCACACTTCTTAAGACTGAAGTGGTATCCTTCAAGGTCCCTGGGCCAGTGGAAACCACAACCCACACTGCTGAATCCTTTGCAAATGCCTTCTACGGGCACCTTCAAGAATGCATGGATCATGCAATCCCGAATAATACCAAGACCCATTCCCCCAAAGGCAGGCGCCCGGTCTGGTGGACCCCAGCCATAAACAAACTTTACAACAGAAGGAGGAAGCTACTACATGACAGAGCAAAATCCCTAAATGGGAAGGCATCTCTGATCAGTACTAGCAAATAATCACCATAAAATCATCCAAGGCCAACTTTGAGAAAAAAATCGCAAAAGACACAAAAGACAATCACAAGGCCTTCTTTAGCTATGTTAGAAACCTGGGTGGAAACTCCCAGATATGTTCAGAGTTAGTTCAAAAATGACAATAAATACACTGAACCCACTGACATTGCCAACATTCTGGCAGATAGGTTCAGTGCAAATTTCTCCCCCCCCCAAAAGGAGAAATAACCATCCCAGCAGAGTGTAGCCTCCCTAACATCTCAGATGCCCAGGTGAGAGCCGCCCTCTCTAAAGCTAAAAGCACAGCATCAATGGGAACGGACGGTGTCTCGGGCTGTGTGCTACATGAACTCCAAGAGGGACTAAACCCAAACATAAGGCTGCTGTTTAATCTTAGCCTTACTACAGGATACATACCCAAAGAGTGGTGTACGGCAACAGTGGTCCCACTTCACAAAGGCAGTGCTTCTACGGACCCTGGAAATTACCGCCCCATAAGCTTGACGAGCCTGGTCTGCAAAGCTATGGAGAGGATCATTATGGAACTCATAAACAAAGACATTGGGGACCTACAGACATTGGATCCTACCCAATTTGGCTTTGTCAAGGGCAGATCCTGCCTTTTGAACTTGGTCGACTTTTTTGAAACCGTCACTAAGGCCATTGATGAAGGTAAGGCAGTTCACACAGCCTACCTTGACCTTGCAAAAGCCTTTGACACAATACCACACTCGGGCATCATAGACAAACTCACCAGCTTAAATGTAAACCCATATGTCGCGAGATGGGTTGCAAACTGGCTCAAGGACAGAACCCACAGGGTCAGAGTTGCTGGAGCTATGTCAGACTCTAAGCCAGTCACAAGCGGTGTCCCACAGGGCTCAGTCCTGGGACCCCACTTGTTTGGCATTTATTTTTCCGAGGTACAGGCAAACATAGGAGGAGTGTGGTTAACAAAGTTCACAGATGACTGCAAACTGGGTGCCATAATTGATACTCCAGCGGACACAAACATCCTTCAGAGAGGACTCATAGAAATGGATAATTGGTGCCAGAGCCATGGCCTTAAGCTTAACGCCAAAAAATGTATAGTCATACCCTTTGGGAAAAACAAGGTACCCACAAATTACCACATAGGTGGTAATCCATTAAGTACGGAAGAGGTAATCAGGGACCTAGGGACCCAGGTTGACAGTAACCTCTCATTTGACACTCACATTGCCAAAGTGGTTAGGAAGACCTTCTATATTGCCCACCTTATCATGAAGGGTTTCACATCTAGATCAAGAGAGGTCATTGTGCCCTGTACTCATCTCTTATTAGGCCAATGATTGAGTACAATGCCCCATTTGGGATGTATCTTACCCGACACCTGCAGCAGTTGGAAAGACCCCAAAAGTTCCTCACCAAGAGGATAAAGGGTCTTAAACATATGTCATATGCTGCCCGACTGAAAAAACTCCAGCTCTATTCAGTCGCATACCGCCTACTCAGAGGTGACCTGTGCCTAACGTACAAGGCCATGTCCAATCCGGAATTAATGGACATGCTCCACCTCAAAAAATCCAAATCCATCAGAGCCACGAGAGCAAGAGACTTAAACCTCAACACAGAAATAAATAGGACGTGCTGGAGGGACAGATTCATAACCCAGATGCTCCCTACACTCTGGAACAGAATCCCAATCCATGTTAGGCAGAGCCCCTCAATAACTCTATTCAAGAGAAGTCTTGATGAGTGGATGGGAGATTGTAGGTTTACCCCGGGGGTCATCTCTGTGTCACTACTAGACAGAGGCACAGTAAACTAAACCCTAACTGGGCGTAGTATTCTCATTCTAAGGGGTGGTGAAAGCCACACACACTCTGGCTAGGCTTATAAATGCCCTAGGGCAGATAGCCTAGTACGAACCTATGAGCCTATGAACCTATGAGCCCACAGATGGTAACAGTGGGAATGAAATCCCCACCCATGGGCAGTCACCACTGGACCTTCACAGACCCAAGGGTCGCTGTGCTGGGGGCTGCATAGGAGGGGCAGGCTCATCCATGAGTCATGCCACTCTTGCCTCGAGCTGCGTAGGGGATCAGCAACTAAACGCTGGATCTCCATATGCACTGCAGCCCGGACCCTTCAGAGGGTGACAGGAGGCCCTTCTCCGCCCACACTTGCAGGGAGGGCGAGCCCCATCCCCTGCAGCGCTTCCACCCGAAGGTGGCACAGGACCTACGGAGGATGGTGGCCTGGGCTGGGTACCAGACCTGCTGGTGCCAGGTGCAACCGCCAGCTGAGGTGGTACAGGTGGGTCCGCTGGGACTGGCCTTCACATACATTCTGCGATTAGGTGTGTTTAATTACAACATAGACAACAGCATTCCAAGTTAGTTGTAACAGCATGCAGTAATATTCCCATTAACTCAACACACCAGGGTTACAACAGTTGAACAGCAAGCATAACACATGCATGTATTGAACGACAGTGGACATTCCAACAACATGCAGGGATATGTAGGGATGATTGGTGGCAACAGGCCACCAAGATTGTGATGTTTTAACAGGGGACATGCATCAAAGTAAGTGCAGATTTTATATAACAATAGGACATATGTCCCAACAAATGTTATGAGATTAGACATACCCACTGATATGTGGAATTGCATTGTTTATGCACATGGAGTAGGGTGTAAAAAGAAACCTCCATTAACATCTTATTAGTACTTTAACTGTACACTACATTCCTATTGACTGCAGGTGTATATCCCCTACATGTACTTTTACACTAGGTAACATGCATTTGATTGCGTTATGGGTTTTGCTACTTCATGATATACCTGGCCTATATCTGACATGGTAACTGTCCAGGATGCAGATGTTACTGCTACATACTTGTATTAAATTGACTTGTTTATGTATCTGCACACCTGGATGTGTTCACATGGCTTTTTCACTTGTTTTCTACACAACCCTACTTTTCAGGTAACACACTAACATTTCTGGGGAACACCTTGACAGGCTACTCATGTGCCAGATTTACCTATGCATGTCAGCCATTTCACAGCTGTTTAGGACTGTTGCATACTTCATAGCTACTGGCACTTCCTTCATCCACTTTATATGGGACTGCACTACTGGGGGTTGTCAGCACTTACAATAGCAGAGTAACATTTCTTCACTGCAAGGGTCCAATAACATTTCTGAGTAACTGGCACACACACACTGCAAGTATTATACCTTTCTTATTTACATTAAAACTCTTTTCTACAGGCTCTCTCCTGTATTTGACATTACACTGCATACAGTAGACCTATTCAGGAAATGTTATACCTTTATTGATAGGTTACAAGACTGTTTTACAGGCTCACTCACGTTTTATCTATGACAGTGCATGCAGAGATAGTATTCCAGACATGGGTTACTACACTCTATTCCTGCCTGTCTGACTTATGATATGTAACAGTACATGCAGAGGATTTATTCAGGGAATGAATGTTTTATACTTCACAGCTACTGCCACTTCCTTCATCCACTTCCTATGGGACTGCACAACTCTGGGTTGACAGCACCTAATACAACAGTACTATTTATTATTGCAAGGGTACAACAACATTTCATAGTAAGTGACACAGACACACTCCGAGTTTTATACCTTTATTAATTACATTGAACACTCTTTTCTACAGGCTCTCTCCTTTACTTGATATTACAGTGGATACAGGAGACATATTCAGGACATATTATACATTTCTTGATAGGTTACAACACTCTTTTTCAGGTCTGCTCACTTATATGGCATGACAATACATTCAGGGATAGTACTTCAGAATTATTTTAGCTTGATTGATGGGTTAGTACACTCAATTTCTGGCTCACTGACGGTTGTTATATAACAGTACATGCAGAGGATTTAATCAAGACATTTTATTGCTGTATTATTGGGCTTAAACACTTTTCTCATGCTCACTCACATATATCATGTAACAATACATGCAGAATATTTACTAACCTGCCTGGTGGCGCAGCCTTAGCAGCCTACCTGCATAGGCTTGCTGATTCATAGCACGAGCACCTGCAGCTGTGGAGTAAATAAAGGGATATTGAGACATACCTATCCATTACTTAGACTATATTATAGGTTCATAGGTTCATACTAGGCTATCTGCCCTAGGGCATTTATAAGCCTAGCCAGAATGTGTTTGGCTTTCGCCACCCATTTTAAATTTATTTTGCTATGCCCTTTTTTGAGGTTAGTATACTGTGCCTCTGTCTAACAGTGACACAGAAGTGATACCCGGGGTAAACCTACGATCTCCCATCCACTCATCAAGATTCCTCTTGAAGACAGTCAATGAGGGACTCTGCCTAACCTGGACTGGGATTTTATTCCAGAGTGAAGGGAGCCTCTGGGTTATGAATCTGTCCCTCCAGCGTGTCCTATTTATTTCATTGCTGAGGTTCAAGTCTCTCGAGTGCGTAGCTCAATGGGATTTGGATTTTCTGAGGTGCAGCATGTCCATTAATTCCGGGTTGGACATGGCTTTATACATCAGGCACAGATCACCTCTGAACAGGCGGTATGCCACTGAGTAGAGCTGGAGTTTCTTTAACCGGGCAGCATATGGCATCTGTTTGAGCCCTTTGATCCTCTTGGTGAGGTACTTTTGGGGTATTTCCAGTTGCTGCAGGTGTCTGGTAAGGTACGTCCCAAAAGGGGCATTGTACTCAAGTATGGACCTGATGAGGGATGAGTAAAGAGGCACGATGACCTCCCCTGATCTAGATGTGAATCCCTTCATGATTAGGTGGGCTATATAAAATGTTTTACTAACCACTTTGGCTACGTGGTTGTCAAATGGGAGATTGCTATCAACTTGGGTCCCCAGGTCCCTAATTACTTCTTCTGTACTTAATGGATTACCACCTATGTGGTAATTTGTGGGCACTTTGTTTTTGCCAAAGGGGATGACTATACACTTTTTGGCATTTAGCTTGAGGCCATGGCTCTGGCACCAGTTGTCTGTTTCTATGAGGCCCTTTTGGAGGATGCTTGTGTCAGCTGGAGAGTCGATTATGGCGCCCAGTTTGCAGTCATCTGCGAACTTGGTCAGCCACAGTCCTTCCATGTTGGCCTGTACCTCAGAGAAATATATACCGAACAAGAGAGGTCCCAGGACTGAGCCTTGTGGGACACCACTCGTAACTGGTTTGCAGTCTGACATGGCTCCAGCAATTCTAACCATGTGGGTTCTGTCCTTGAGCCAGTTTGCAATCCATCTAGTGACATAGGGGTTTATATTTAAGCTGGTGAGCTTATCTATAATGCCCGAGTGGGGTATTGTATTGAAGGCTTTTGCAAGGTCCAGGTAGGCTGTGTGGACCACCTTCCCCTCGTCAATGGCCTAGGTGACTGTTTCAAAGAAATCAACCAGGTTTAAGAGGCAGGATCTGCCCTTAACAATGCCGAACTGAGTAGGATCCAGTGTCTGTAGGTCCCCAATATCTTTATTTATGAGGTCCATGATGATCCTTTCCATAGCTTTGCAGACCAAGCTAGTCAGGCTTATAGGGTGATAGTTTCCAGGATCCGTTGAGGCACCACCTTTATGGAGAGGGACCACTGTTGCTATACGCCACTCTTTGGGTACATATCCTGTAGTAAGGCTGAGATTGAACAGTAGTTTTATGTTTGGGTTTAGCTCTTCTTGGAGTTCATGTAGGATGCAGCCCGGGACACCGTCTGGTCCCATTGATGCTGTGTTTTTTGCTTTGGAGCATCTGAGATGTCAGGGGGGCAGCACTCTGCTGGGATAGATATTTGCCTTTTTGGTGGGGAGGGGGGGAGAAGTTTGGGCTGAACCTGTCAGCTAGGATGTTGGCAATGTCTGTGGGTTCGGTGTATTTTTTGTCATTTTGGACTAATTCTGAGCATATCTGGGAATTACCACCCAGGTTCCTAACATAACTAAAGAAAGCCTTGTGATTATCCTTAGTGTCCTGTGCAATTTTTCTCTCGAAGCTGGCCTTAGACAATTTTATGAGTGCCAGTAGTTTTTTGCTAATACATATCATTGATGCCTTCCCTTTTTGGGATTTTGCTCTATCATTTAGTAGCTTCCTCCTTCTATTGTATAGTTTGTTTATGGCTGGGGTCCACCAGACAGGACGTCTGCCTTTGGAGGATTGGGTCTTGGTTTTATTTGGGATCGCATGAGCCATGCATTCCTGAAGGTGTTCATAGAATGCATTTATAAAGGATTCTGTGGTTTGGGCCGTATTTTTCACAGGCCCGGGGGCTTTGAAGGATTCCACCTCAGTTTTGAGGAGTGTGAAATTTGCTTTAGAGAAGTTTTTCACTGTGGTTTTCTGGGCAGGGGGTGGGGTCGGGATGTGAATATCCAGTGAGATTAGTTTATGGTCTGATCTTACCAGTGAGGGATACACTTCTGGTCTGGAGCATAGAGTCCCCATGTTAGTGATGATCAGGTCCAGTATGTTTACCCTCTTGTGGGAGTGGTAAAAAGTTGTTCCATAGCATTTGAGTTTATAAATTCTAGGAACCTTTGGGCTAAGGTGTTGGAGCTACAGTAATGCTCCCAGTCTATGTTTGGGTAGTTGAAAAGTCACCCAATATAATGGTGTTTGGAGAGACCTTCATATTTTCCAGTGTTCTCAGGAAGGCCAAGTGTGGTTCCTGGGTTTGGGAGGGTGGTCTGTAGCAGGCTATAAACTGGAAGGCAGTTTTACCCACTGTTAGTTGCACATGGATAGTCTCTGATGCTTCTTGCTTTGCCACCAACCTGGAGGTGTGGGTATCTTTGATGAATATTGATACTCCCCCTCCTTTTGTGGTTTGGTCCAAGTTTTGGGGCCGAAAAGCATGGTATGAGGTATAACCTGGTTGTGCTGGGGTGCTCTCGGGAGCCCTGAACCAGGTTTCTGTTACTGCACAGATATCGATGTTCTCCATGCTAAGGAGAGTTTCGTGCATCTTGAGGTTTAGACTTCTGGCGTTGAGTAGCATTACTCTTAGTTTCTTATCCCTTGTGATACCTATGGAGGTGGGTTTGTCTTTTGAGCCTTGCCTAAAAAGGCACTATGGGGGTAGCAAGAGCCTTTGCCAATATCTGAAAGTCCTTAGCTTATCTTACATACTGCATTCCATGGCTACCTACTTCATAGTGGGGCATCCCGCATTTGACAGGCCTCCTGGATCCACTGGTTCAGAAGGTCCTGCTTCTGCCTCTTCAGGTATGCATGGTGGTGACGAACCTGCTCACTAGTCCGAGGGATGCCTGTGGCACTGGTGAGTTCATGAGCCAACCGGTTCCAAGCCTCCACCTTATACTCTGTTCCTTGGAACTGACCCTGCAGGAGTCGAGTCTCATGCTGATGGACTAGGAGCCAAACCATATATCTTGACTCCTCGATGCCCCAGCGTTGCGCTCGAAAGTGTGTTCCCTCTCCAGCACCAGACATTCTAACTGCAGATGGGAGCTACAATCAGTTATTGTGAGTATTCCCGCCTATGCGGCTTAAATATGCCGCATTTCCCACACTTTTCTGTGATTGGCCATTTTTGAATATTCTTGGCTGACTGCAGACCTGCTTAGCAATGGTTAATCAAGCATTTATTACTATATATATGTTAACAGTGGATGTTTATCCTAAGCTGTCGTGGCTTAGTTGTTCAGTACTTTGATTATGGTGCACAGTGTCCTGGGTTCAAACCTTATCATTGCTTTTTATTTTACTACTATCCAGACAGGTTAGGGGGCATGGCTGTGTTTAAGCGACTTTGCTCTACGTTGCACCACGTTGCCCGAAGGTGTGCTGGTTGGCGCGGTGTGCACCTCCGCGCAAAACGATTGCACTGGGTAAAGTGCTATTTAGCTTTGGGCAACTAGTTTGCGCTGGGTAAAGCGTGATTTAGCTATGGTCAACTACATTGCGCTGGGTAAAGCGCAATTTAGCTATGGGCAACTACATTGCGCTGGGTGAAGCGCTGCTTAACTGTGGGCAATTTTATATTGGGATCCTTTAAAATATTTATTTTATTCACTGATACATTGGCCATTTCACTGCTTTTTAATTATATTTAAACATATATGTTGGGTATTATTCCATATACTGATTTAAAAAATAAATACGAAAGGGAGTGGTGGGACTCGAACCGTGAATGCCTCTTCTTTGTGCAAACGCTCTACCATTATGCTATTGCTATTTGGTGTGATTTGCATAAACATTCTTTTTTATGCTCTTCCATGTGAGAATTGCTAACTGTAGCTAAGCAATGGGCACACAAGCCCACACACGCGCAAATACGGGCAGCTATTTTGGGTATTTAAAAAAAAATTTAGGATTATGCGTTTTAGATGTGTGATCGGGGTTTACAAATTAGGCAGTGAGGTATTGGGTGCAGAGACATTTGAGCGGACTCACTCTTGTTTATTTCCTTTTATTTTAAACACTTGCAGGGGCATGGACATTTAGACTGCTCGGCAGTCGGACACGCCCCCTGCTTTCTTACATGGTTCGTGTAGGACTTATAGGTTGGGTCAGCATGCCCTCATGCATATTCATGGCATGCTGATGTCATACCATTCAACTGCAGCCTCCGAGTAAGACTTATTAAGTCTTACACAGAGGATTCGGGCATCCGGGGTGTAAGTCATTCATTCCTTGGGGTGAGTTTTGCGCATACAGGAGTGTTGCCATAATTCTCAAAATGGATCAAAGTTTTCTCTTATGCCCTCCCTCTGTGTACTCATTCATGCCCAAAGCATTGGCATGCCACATACCTTGATGATGCATGTCGTTGCTCGTCATGACATCATCAACCGGCCCTGCCTATGTTTGTAAATGAGCATCCATGTGATCTCTTGTCTCTGCCAATGATTCCACAGAAGACAGTGTGCCTGCAAGCGCATTCCCATCCCCCATAAAAACAGACTTACACCTTATCATTCCTTTACTCCACCCCAGCTCCTACATGTGTCACAGCTGCTAATCAAATGCATGTCACTTGGGTCGAAGTCAAGTGAAAACAGTGTTCAAATAGTGATTCTCCAGACTCTAGCCATAGTTTACAGACTATGTGACAGATGTCCTGAAATTAAATACACCATAATATCTCTAATTAATAGTAAAATACACTGCTTTGTAGTTTGTGCGTAAGTCTGCTATCGATCAGTATTTGTTACGCACTGCTTAAAGCAGAATGATGTGTAGCAAGCTTCAAAGTCGTCACTTTTTATTCCTTTTCAGTACGCCTTCCAGACAGTTTCAGACATCTGGATGTTTTGTTGCCTAGGTGTCTGAAAGGATTACTAATTATATTTCAACAAGAGCTTTACTGGATATTTTCACTATAGGTAATGCTAAGGCCTATGGCAGCACATATTTCACTAGAGTGACTCCTTTCAGATTTGTATGCCTGCATTCTTAGAAGTATTCTGTAAAAGCAAGGCTCAATAGGATTATTCCTGTGTGAACCTAGTGGTTTTGTTTATTTTCTCTTAAAATGAAGCTGTGACTGACAAAGTTACGATCTGCGACATCACTGTGCGACATCACAACTTCATTCTTGCAGTCATCCAAATGAAATAAATAAATCGTCTTACAAACCACACTACCAATGAAATGCCACAGGATTAAATGACGTATTGAATTTCTATTAAGCTGCATTTTCCTTCACCCCTCTTAAAAAAATAAAATCGCATGTGCATACTTTTATAACCAATAAAAGGAACAGACATGAAAATAAATTCATTTTTTGCAACTGTTTTTCTCTCTGTTGATTTTATTTTTAATAGGTTATGAAGGTTTATTTAACACTGGTCTCAGCAAACAGCAGTGAGCAAGTCCATTTTTAAGCCAAGTGTGCAATGCTCACACATTTTGTTATCATCAAAGAGTAATGCTGCATTTGTCCAACAATTTGCATGCTTTGTGATTCTCACAGATGCTTTACTCTGGCACATATGTCAGCTGGAGGTGTCTAACTGTACTGGCAGTTAAATCTAAAAGAAGAAAAGCGCTATCAACCTACAACAAATGAATGAATTCTATATAAATTATATGAGAGTCGGAACTTAAAAGGATTTCTTTATTGTGAAATAAGAGTAGAACACTCTGGCACTTGGTGTGAGGACTAAGGAGCTGATAATGAGCTGTTTCCAGTGGTGCAGGGTTTGATTCCTCAGTCTACACTATCAAAACTATGACTCTGGGCAAGTCACTTAACCAGACAGTGTTCCTTGGCTGAATCTGAAAAACATCCATGGAGATGAGTGCTCTCTCAAAGGTAAACAAATAAAATAATATAACACCACACAAAATTCTGTCATTTTCGGAACACACCATTTCACTTCATCAAGTTCCATTTCAGTGATGTTTTTTTCACAGAGGTAGGTATTCCTTGAGGAATCATAACATCAAAATGGACAGGGTTATCAAAGTGTGATGTGGGTTTTCCAAAACTGTATATTTATGTAGAAAAATATTTTGTACATTACCGATCTTCTCCAATTCTCTGTGGTTGCATGGCCTTGGAATTAGTCCATATAGCTGACAGTAGATATGGGGGTTCCCCTCCCATATGGAGAGTATATTGTGTCTTGCCCCTTTGAAAAAACATTTTCTTTCCTTTATTTGCTGTACAGAGCTGGTTTCTTCTGTGGAAGAAGAACACAAGAGGTCCTTGCAAGTCAATAGCTGAATCTAGCTTTATTTGTATGCTTGTTGTTTGTTTATTTCCCTGAAACGCTAATTCCACCTAAAACGCAGCCTTTTAGCACTTCTGTGGATCCCTAGTGATATCTGCATTGCTTACTGTACTTATTTCCTTGTTTCACTTGAAAGAAAGTTACTGTTTGTCGTTTTTGCATTTAAGTTACCTGTAACACATTGCATTTAAGATACCTGGCACTTGCTCACTAAAGCAATTATATAAGTCAGTTCTAAAAAATTAAAAGCACTACACCCTCACAAACTCCCCTTGAGTACCTTGTTCGCCATTGGCCCTTTTTTTCAATTATAAAGGAATTCCCATTACTATTCTAGCATGTCCAAAGGTCAGTTGTCAATCTCCTCTCTGGTCCAGCTGGTGAATCTGGGAATCTTGAGGCAATGTTACAACTGCCTCATTTACACAGACAACCCTCTCCTCCTCCCAACAAATTTCAACACATGTGAGAGATGCAACCATATAGCCAAACTGGAGGCTAAGCTCTCTCAACTTAGTACTGGCGTAACCAGTCAGGAGGAGAAGGAAACCACACTCACTACAATTCCAGTCTCACATAGACCTACCACGACAACAAACCAAACACATAAACACACAAAAACATACTCAGAGGCTCTAAATAAAAATCTGCCTAAGCAGCAGAGACCTCCAAAGCAGACACCCAAGCAACCGCTACCCCAAAACAAAACATGTGCAACACATAGCTCACAAAGCCAGTGTGCCGAACAGTCACAGCCCTTAAGGCTAAACAACACACCTGATACACTTGTAAAATGTGACTCTATCGTCAGGCACACTGACGTCTTGCTCACCAGGCTGAACAAGGAGAAGGTCACGGTGAGCTGCCTGTCGGGCGCTAGGATCCGCCACATAACACAAGCACTCAGGTCACTCCAAGGCAAGTACAAATATGACTCAGTCATTGTCCATGCTGGTGTGAATGACCTGAGACGTACCTCCCTGGACTACATGAAAAGAGACATAGAGGAGCTCTCTGAGCATGTAGCCCAGGCCAGTATGACCCTGACCTTGAGTAGTATCTTACCCTCACCAAGAATGATGCCACAATATGAAGACAAGATGATCAATTTCAACAATTGGCTTAAGTGTTGGTGTCATTCAAAGGGGATCCAATGCCTGTCAGCCTGGGATGACATGCTCGACAAGCCACGATGCTTCGCTAGGGACGGCTTGCACCTGTCACCCCTGGGCTTTTGGATATTGGCAAAGGCTCTTGCTACCCCCATAGTGCCTTTTTAGGCAAGGCTCAAAAGACAAACCCACCTCCATAGGTATCACAAGGGATAAGAAACTAAGAGTAATGCTACTCAACGCCAGAAGTCTAAACCTCAAGATGCATGCACTCGAAACTTTCCTTAGCATGGAGAACATTGATATCTGTGCAGTAACAGAAACCTGGTTCAAGGCTCCCGAGAGCACCCCAGCACTACCAGGTTATACCTCATACCATGCTTTTCGGCCCCAAAACTTGGACCGAACCACAAAAGGAGGGGGAGTATCAATATTCGTCAAAGATACCCACACCTCCAGGTTGGTGGCACAGCACGAAGCATCAGAGACTATCCATGTGCAACTAACTGTGGGTAAAACTGCCTTCCAGTTTATAGCCTGCTACAGACCACCCTCCCAAACACAGGAACCCCACTTGGCCTTCCTGAGAATACTGGAAAATATGAAGGCCTCTCCAAACACCATTATATTGGGTGACTTCAACTACCCAAACATAGACTGGGAGCATTACTCTAGCTCCAACACCCTAGCCCAAAGGTTCCTAGAATTTATAAACTCAAATGCTATGGAACAACTTGTTACCACTCCCACAAGAGGGGAAAACATACTGGACCTGATCATCACCAACATGGGGACACTATGCTCCAGACCAGAAGTGTATCCCTCACTGGTAAGATCAGACCATAAACTAATCTCACTGGATATTCACATCCCGACCCCACCCCCTGCCCAGAAAACCACAGTGAAAAACTTCTCTAAAGCAAATTTCACACCTCAAAACCGAGGCGAAATCCTTCAAAGCCCCCGGGCCTGTGGAAAATACGGCCCAGACCGCAGAATCCTTTATAAATGCATTCTATGAACACCTTCAGGAATGCATGGATCATGCAATCCCAAATAAAACCAAGACCCAATCCTCCAAAGGCAGACGTCCTGTCTGGTGGACCCCAGCCATAAACAAACTATACAATAGAAGGAGGAAGCTACTACATGATAGAGCAAAATCCCAAAAGGGAAGGCATCTCTGATCAGTATTAGAAAAAAACTACGGGCACTCATAAAATCGTCTAAGGCCAGCTTGAGAGAAACATTGCACAGGACACTAAGGATAATCACAAGGCTTTCTTTAGTTATGTTAGGAACCTGGGTGGGAATTCCCAGATATGCTCAGAATTAGTCCAAAATGACAAAAATACACCGAGCCCACAGACATTGCCAACATCCTAGCTGACAGGTTCAGTGCAAGCTTCCTCCCCTCTCCCACCAAAGGGCAAATATCTATCCCAACAGAGTGCTGCCCCATGACATCTCAGATGCTCAGGTAAGAGCCGCCTCTCCAAAGCAAAAACACAGCATCAATGGGACCAGATGGTGTCCCGGCTGTGTCCTACATGAACTCCAAGAAGAGCTAAACCCAAACATAAAACTACTGTTCAATCTTAGCCTTACTACAGGATATGTACCCAAAGAGTGGCGTAGCAACAGTGGTCCCTTTCCACAAAGGTGGTGCCTCAACGGATCCTGGAAACTATCGCCCCATAAGCCTGACTAGCTTGGTCTGCAAAGCTATGGAAAGGATCATCATGGACCTCATAAATAAAGATATTGGGGACCTACAGACACTGGATCCTACCCAGTTTGGCTTTGTTAAGGGCAGATCCTGCCTCTTAAACCTGGTCGATTTCTTTGAAACAGTCACCAAGGCCATTGACGAGGGGAAGGTAGTCCACACAGCCTACCTGGACCTCGCAAAGCCTTCGATACAATACCCCACTGGGCATTATAGATAAGCTCACCAGCTTAAATATAAACCCCTATGTCACTAGATGGGTTGCAAACTGGCTCAAGGACAGAACCCACATGGTTAGAATTGCTGGAGCCATGTCAGACTCCAAACCAGTTACAAGTGGCGTCCCACAAGGCTCAGTCTTGGGACCTCTTGTTCGGTATATATTTCTCGGCGGTACAGGCCAACACGGAAGGACTGTGGCTGAACAAGTTCGCAGATGACTGCAAACTGGGCCATAATCAACTCTCCAGCTGACACAAGCATCCTCCAAAAGGGCCTCATAGAAACAGACAACTGGTGCCAGAGCCATGGCCTCAAGCTAAACGCCAAAAAGTGTATAGTCATCCCTTTGGCAAAAACAAAGTGCCCACAAATTACCACATAGGTGGTAATCCATTAAGTACAGAAGAAGTCATTAGGGACCTGGGGACCCAAGTTGATAGCAATCTCTCATTTGACAACCATGTGGCCAAAGTGGTTAGAAAAACATTTTATATAGCCCACCTAATCATGAAGGGATTCACATCTAGATCAGGGAGGTCATCGTGCCTCTTTACTCATCCCTCATCAGGCCCATAATTGAGTACAATGCCCCTTTGGGATGTACCTTACCAGACACCTGCAGCAACTGGAAAGACCCCAAAAGTACCTCACCAAGAGGATCAAAGGGCTCAAACAGATGCCATATGCTGCCCGGTTAAAGAAACTCCAGCTCTACTCAGTGGCATACCGCCTGCTCAGAGGCGATCTGTGCCTGACGTATAAAGCCATGTCCAACCCGGAATTAATGGACATGCTGCACCTCAGAAAATCCAAATCCCATCGAGCTACGCCGAGAGACTTGAACCTCAGCACTGAAATAAATAGAACATGCTGGAGGGACAGATTCATAACCCAGAAGCTCCCTTCACTCTGGAATAAAATCCCAGTCCAGGTTAGGCAGAGTCCCACATTGACTCTCTTCAAGAGGAATCTTGATGAGTGGATGGGAGATTGTAGGTTTACCCCGGGTATCACTTCTGTGTCACTGTTAGACAGAGGCACAGTATACTAACCTCAAAAAAGGCATAGCAAAATTAATTTAAAATGGGTGGCGAAAGCCAAACACACTCTGGCTAGGCTTATAAATGCCCTAGGGCAGATAGCCTAGTATGAACCTATGAACCTATGAACCTAATATTTGACTTTAAAAATGCATGTGGTATAAAAGAACTGGAGCAAGGTCAGATCATCACATGCAGGTTTGGCACTAAATACATTCATTATCTTCAGCCTCATTAGCAAACCCCCTTTTTCCCATTTGCTGCATAAGGTTGGGATGTCAATTCAATTGTCAGCATCTGTCCCGATTTAATGCCCGCTCGTACCTTCTTCTACAGTTGTGCTTAACTGTTGCAGGTCTTCTCTCAAACAACCAGTCTCTTTGCTGGATGCCCTCATTTCCTCTTGCCTTCTTCCTTTCTGTCCCAAATCTTCTTCACCAGCTTGTCTTCTGCTTTGCTGCTTTTATGATCAAACCACATTAATCTGTGCCCTTTGATCTTCTTTGAAACTAGTGCTGCTTGAGCTTCTGGTATAGGTTCATAGGTTCATAGGTTCATACTAGGCTATCTGCCTGAGGGCATTTACAAGCCTAGCCCATAGTTTTGTGGCTTACGCCACCCCTTTAGTATGGGGAACTATACCCATTATTTTGCTGTGCCTCTGTCGAGCAGTGACACTGAGGTAATCCCTGGGGTATATCTGCGATCTCCCATCCATTGGTCAAGATTTCTCTTGAACAAGGCCAGCGAGGTGCTCTGCCTCACATATACCGGGATTTTATTCCACAGCATAGGGAGTCTTTGGGTGATGAATCTATCCCTCCAGCACGTCCTATTAATAGCCGTGTCGAGGTTTAAGTCTCCCGCCCTTGTGGCTCTGACGGATCTAGATCTTTTGAGGTGAAGCATATTCATCAAATCTGGGTTTGACATGGCCTTGTATGTTAGGCAAAGGTCACCTCTGAGCAAGCGTGGCGACTGAATAGAGCTGGAGTTCTTTCAGTCGGGCAGCATAGGACAGATGTTTGAGACCCTTTATCCTTTTGGTGAGGAACTTTATGGCCTCTCAAGCTGCTGCAAGTGCCGGGTCAGATATATTCCGAATGGGGCATTGTACTCAATCATTGGTCTGATGAGTGATGAGTATAGGGAGACTATGACCTCCCTTGATCTAGATGAGAATCCCTTCATGATAAGGTGGGCAATGTAGAAGGTCTTCCTAACTACTTTAGCTACATGGGTGTCGAATGACAGACTACTATCAACCTGGGTCCCCAGGTCCCTGATAACTTCTTCTGTGCTCAGTGGATTGCCACCTATCTGGTAGCTAGGGGTAACCTTGTTTTTCCCGAAGGGTATGACTATGCATTTTTTGGCATTTAACTTTAGGCCATGGCTCTGGCACCAGTTATCCGATTCTGTGAGACCCTTCTGAAGGATATCTGTGTCAGATGTGTTTTCTACTATGGCCCAGTTTGCAGTCATCTGCAAACTTTGTCAGCCATAACCCTCCTGTGTTTGCTTGTACTGAAAAGTAGATGCCAAACAAGAGTGGGCCCAGGACTGAGCCCTGTGGTACACCACTTGTGACAGGCTTTGAGTCTGACATGGCGCCAGCAACTCTGACCCTGTGGGTTCTGTCACTCAGCCAGTTTGCAACCCATCTTGTGATGTATGGGTTAACATTTAAGCTGATGAGTTTTTCAATGATACCCGAGTGGGGTATTGTATCAAAGGCCTTCGCCAGATCGAGGTAGGCTGTATGGACTGCCTTTCCCTCATCAATGGCTTTGGTGACTGTTTCGAAAAAGTCAACCAAGTTTAGAAGGCATGATCTGCCTTTGACAAAGCCAAACTGGGATGGATCCAAAGTCTGCAAATTCCCTATGTCTTTATTTATGAGGTCCATTATGATCCTCTCCATGGCTTTGCAGATAAGGCTTGTCAAGCTAATGGAGCGGTAATTTCCAGGGTCGGTGGAGGCACCGCCTTTGTGAAGTGGGACCACAGTTGCAGTGCGCCACTCCGTGGGTAGGTATCCAGAGGTAAGACTATGATTAAACAGCTGTCCTAGCTGTGGGTTTAATTCCTCATTGAGTTTGTGGAGCACACAGCCGGGGACACCATCAGGTCCCATGGATGCTGTGTTTTTTGCTTTGGAGAGAGCAGTTCTCACTTGGGCGTTGGAGATGTTTGGGGGGCTGCAATCGCTTGGTATAGATATCTCTCCTTTGGGGAGGGGAGAAGTTTGCACTGAACCTGTCAGCCAGTATGTTGGCAATGTCTGTAGGATCAGTAATCTTCACATCATTTTGAACTAGTTCTGAGCATATCTGGGAGTTTCCTCCCAGGTTTCTAACATAGCTAAAGAAGGCCTTATGATTGTCTTTTGAGTCTTTAGCTATTTTTCTCTCAAAATTTGCTTTGGATGATTTTATGAGAGCTCTTAGTTTTTACTTATAGTGATCAAGGGTGTCTTACCTTTTAAGGATTTTGCTCTATCTTGTAGTAGCTTCCTCCTTTTGTTGTAGAGTTTGTTTATGGCTGGGGTCCACCAGACTGGACGCTTGCCTTTGGTACAAAGAGTCTTTGTTTTGCTTGGGATTGCCTTATCCATGCAGTCCTGCAGGTGCTGGTAGAAGGCATTTGTAAGTGATTCAGCGGCTTGAGTACTGTTTTCCGCCAGCTCGGGGCCTTAAAGGAGACCACACTAGTCTTTAGAAGTGTGAAGTCGGCTTTCGAGAAGTTTTTACTGTGGTCTTTTATTTCAGGTGGGGTGGGATGAGGACCTCCAGCGAGATTAGTTTGTGATCTGATCTCACCAGTGAGGGGTATACTTCGGTGTTGAACATTGTGCTCCCATGTTCGTGATGATGAGATCAAGTATGTTTTCTCCTCTTGTGGGGATGGTGACTAGTTGTTCCATGTCATTTGAGTTTATGAATTCCAGGAACTTTTGGGCTAGGGTGTTTGGGCTTGAGTAGTGTTCCCAGTCTATATTAGGGTAATTGAAGTCACCTAGTATGATGGTGTTTGGTGATACATTTATCCTCTAGTGTTTTCAGGAAGGCCATGTGAGGTTCCTGAGTTTGTGAGGGTGGCCTGTAACATGCTACAATTTGCAGAGCAGTCTTGCCTATGGTTAATTGCACCTGGATGGTCTCCGATGCATCGTGCGTTGCCACCAGTCTTGAGGTGTGGGTGTCCTTGATGAATATGGATACCCCCTCCTTTCTTGGTATTGTCTGGATTTTGGGGCGAACGCATGATAAGAGGTAAAACCTGATAGTGCTGGGGTGCTCTCAGGAGCCTTGAACCAGGTTTCTGTCACTGCACAGACATCAATGTTCTCCATACTGAGAAGGGCCTCGAAAGTGCATTTTGAGATTTAGACTTCTGGCATTGAGCAGCATTACCCTTAGTTTTTTCCTTTTTGTGTTCTAGGGTGGTAGGTTTAGAATTTGAGCCTTGCCTAAAAAGGCACTATGGGGTGGCAAGAGCCTTTGCCAATATCCGGAATCCCAGGGTGACAGGTGCAAGCCGTCCCTTGAAGCAGCGTGGCTTGTCCAGCATGTCATCCCAGGCAGACAGACATTGGATCCCCTTTGAATGACACCAGAGTTTAAGCCAATTGTTAAAGCTGATCATCTTATCTCTGTATTGTGGCATCATTCTTGGTGAAGGTAGGATACTGCTCAAGGTCAGGGTCATACCTGCCTGGGCTACATAATCAGAGAGCTCCTCAATGTCTCTTTTCATGTAGTCCAAGGAGGTGCGTCTCAGGTCGTTTACACCAGCGTGGACAATGACTGAGTTGTATTTGTACCTGCTGTTGAGAGACCTGAGTGCTTGCGTTATGTGGCGGATTCTAGCACCCGACAGGCAGCTTACTGTGACCTTCTCCTTACTCAGTCTGGTGAGCGGACGCCAGTGTGTCTGACTATGGAGTCACCAATGACTAGTGTGTCTGGCATTGTGTTTGGCCTTAAGGGCTGTGACTGTTTGACACTCTGACTGTGAGGTCTATGTGTTGCAGGTGTTGTGTTCTGAGGTGGTGGTTGTTTGGGTGTCTGCTTTGGTGGCCTCTGCTGTTTTGGTAGATTTTTGATCAGAGCCCGAGTATGTCTTTGTGTGTTTATGTGTATGATTTGAGGTTGTGATGGTACTATGTGAGACTGGGTCTGTAGTGTGTGTGGTAACCTTCTCCTCCTGACTGGTCTTGCCAGTCCTATGTTGAGAGAGCTCAGCCTCCAGTTTGGCCGTATAGTTGCATCTCTTGCATGTATTTGTGTTTTGTGGGAGGAGGAGAGGGTTGTCTGTGTACATGAGGCAATTGTAACATTGCCTCAATATTCCCAGGTTCACCAGCTGAGCAGGAGAGGACACTAGCAACTGATCCCCCGACATGCTAGAAGGACTAGACAAAAAAACTTTAAAAGAGATTCCGGTGGACGTGGGTGACCGAGAAATGGGGGGTTGCCTTTTTGGGGTGCTATCTATAAGAGTGCCGTATCAAGGTAATAAGTACTGTAGGAGCAAGTGCTAGGTTTAACAGATAGAGAAAAGTCTACTTGGAGTCAAGTAGAGATGATCTTTTTAGGTATTAGAGAAAGTGCTAGTAACAGGGATGCTTAAAGGTAAGATTGAAAAGAATGCACTCTGCAGTGTGCACTAGAGAAGTTAGATATGAAAGTAGGTAACTTGAGATTTACCTGTTTAAAAAGTTAAGGTTTAGTGGAGAGTTACTATTTTTAAAACAGCAAGATGGACTGAAAGGGGTGGTTACCTTTGTATTTTGGTACTATGAAATACTGTAGGATGGCCAATAAATTTAAATAATTGAAGGGGTGGGATTTCAAAAGTGATGGTTTTGTGATTACTCACATAAGCCAGTGAAAGTAGAGAGAAATGAGATATATGGTCAGATTAACATAAGAGGCAGGCAACTAGAAAGACAGTGGTATTTAACAAGACAACTTAAATGGGTGGGAGGAAGGGAAAAAATTCTGCCTGACTCAGAACAGAGAGAGCTGTGGTCTCTTTTGAAGTTTTAATATGCTGTTAAAACATGTATGATGTCCTCATTTCTTCCTCTGCCCCACAGTATACATTCTGGCACTTCATCTCCATCACCTTTGGCGTCCTCGACTGCTCTGCCTTTACTGGCCAGGTTTATGTACCATACAGAAGTACTGGTCACACCCCTGTTTTGTACAACTTACTTTTCAACTTCTTTGGCATTCTTCTGTCATATACTACATATGACACTTTGTCCCATTTAGTTACAGCCCCCCCTGATTCTAGCTTTGACCTCCTCATTCAGAATTTCTTTCTCCTCAGCCAACCCTCCCATATACTTGGAGCTGTCATCTTGTTCCTCTGTTTTCCCCTCTATCTTAATGTTTACCTTCTTCTGACTTCCCTCATTTGCTGCAATAACAACTGTCTTTTCTGTGCTTTTTTTTACCCCATGTGCCTTTGATTTTGCATTCCATTATCCTAGCATTTGCTGCAGTTCTTGTTCAGTGCCTGTTTGTAATGCCACATTGTCGCATACAGCAGCTTTGAGCTTTGTTGTTCCCTCTGACCTGTTTGCTAATGTAATCTGTAGATCAGAGTGCATGTGCTGTATCTGTATCTGTGCATGTATTCTGAAGAGTTTATTTGTGTGCAAAGTGCAACTATCTTGTGAAGTACAGTCAGAGTATAGCCATTTATGAAGGTTTCTTGTACTGGGTGTATCTCTTCACAAAGTGCCACCATTAAGAAGTGTTTCTTGCACTGTAAAGAATTGCCTAGGAAGGTAACACCATTTCGGGAAATTTCAGTGTGCTGTGTACTGTTTATTTGCAAACTGCAATTACTTTGAAATGTGGGTCTATATCACATAGTTGAAATCTTCTAACACGTAATGTTCGAACCATTATGTTCGAAGTTACAAAATTACGATTGTGGATAAAAAAAAAAAAACAAGGGAAAACAAAAACTGTTTTAAGAAGGGGGCAAGCTCTCCTGCACCCCCCATAGCCCCCGCTACTTAAATATACCAACTCCGAGATCACACCCCATTGAACAAAATAGAAACCTCCACTTATGGAGATTTCCATTCAAACTCGCAAACTTTTACAAATTCGAACTTATGGTCTTGACCATATGAGGTTCGAACTTGTAAAAGTTCAACTATGTGATCGGAACCCTTGAAATGTTACTAACTCTTAGCTTCTCTTCCCAGTTCATTCACATTGTGAAGTTATTTGAAATGTTTCTTACACTGATGAGAGGTTATTTCTTGCAGTACAGTAATTTCAAGAGTATTACAGTGCCCTAGAGACTTATTTCGCAAACTTCATTTATGCAGAGGCTTGTGCTATTGGGCAAAGTTACAAATACTGGTATATATTTCTGGCCTATGTGTATGTGCATGTGTTCATGCTTATTTGCAAAACCCTTCATTGGTATATGTTAATATGGCAGATGGATTTCAAACGCCCTTACCACTTGTATTTAATCAGAATTGTGCAGAGAATTGGAGAATATTTGAGCAAGAGTTTTTTTATACAAGCGGGTTATTCAGATAAAAATGCACGCACCAGGGCATTCATTTTGTTAAACCTAGCTGAGTCAGAGGCCATTGAAAGAGTGTTCATTTGTGTGGGCACCAGCAGTATATCAGGGAGAAGGTGAAAATCATCATATTGTTGTTCATGTTGAATCAAGGGAAGACCCTGAGTGTTTGAAGCGCAAATTCAGAGAAATGTGTAACCCCCAGACAAATATTACATTAAAGAGGCATTTGTTTTACATGAGAGATCAGAAACCAGGGGAAACTTTTGCAGCTTATATAGCTGACCTGAGAAACAAAGCCACCATGTGTCAGTTTGGAGACTTAAAAGATGAGTTAATAAAAGCTAGGCTCATTTGTGGTATTAACAGTGCTTCTGTGAGAAATATTTTGCTTCATGATAGTGATTTAATGTTGAGTAAAGCCATTGAGATTTGTCAAATCCATGAAGTTACAGAAAAACACACACGTACGCTTGCAAGTGACAAGAGCATGGTTTCAGTAGGCTCCAGAGCAAATGTAGATAGCATGCAACACGTGGCAAACAGAAGTAGGCCTAAGCACATGTCAGCCACAACTGCTGGTTCACCAGGGAAACTACATAGTTTTCCAGCAAGTTCTAAGACCACTCCAGTTAAAGCAGCATGCTCACTGCAGTACAAATGTGAATAAGCAAAACGCAAGTCCGGCTTTATTGTTAACTGTCAAAATTGTGGTGCCAGTCATGAGTCTAAAATAAAGAAATGCTTAGCATTTGGTCGGCAATGTCACAAGTGTAAAAATGGAACCATTTTCAAAAGTTTTGCAAATCAAGCAAACCCCACACAGTTGTAAAGAAGGGTCACACAAAAAAGCAAATTGATCAAGTAGAGTTGCAGCGGTCCACTTTTTATGTAGATAGTGTTTCAGTGATTGGTGAAAGAGTTGATGTAGTGAATTTATTGGCAAAGTGTGAATGTTTTGTACAGTCTCAATCAATGGTAAATCCACAGAGCTTAAAGTAGACACTGGGTCAAAGTGTAATGTTATATCAGCAGACACATTTCCTAAAGTGAGAACTAATGAACAACGCAATGTGGCCAGTAATGCGAAACTTGTTGCTTATGGAGGTGAAGAAATTCAAACCAGAGGCTCAGTGATGCTTTCATGTTATTTGGCTAAGAACTGTTACAGCTTGTTATTCTATGTAATCCAAAAAACAGTACAGTCATTATTGGGTCTCAGAGACAGTTTGAGAATGGATCTGCTTCTTTTACCAAAGAAGTTCATCACATAAGTGCATATCCTAGTACCAATTTTTCTGAAGCCATTTTCTCAGAGTATGCTGAAGTTTTTGATGACGAGTTGGGCAAACTTCCAGTTGTGTATTCCATGAAGTTAGACCCACAGGTCACTCCAGTAGTCAGACCAGCAAGAAGACTTCTTATAGCTATGCAGGATAAAGTCAAGACTCAGCTGGATAAAATGGTACTGCAAGATTTGATTTGTCCATTTACAGAACCAACTGAATGGGTATCATCTATGGTAGCAGCTCACAAAAAAGGCTCAGACAAAATCAGAATATGTATTGACCCAAGAGATCTGAACAAAGCATTAAAGAGACCACATCATCCAATGCATACAGTCGAATAGGTCACAGTTCTAATACCGAATGCCACTTTTTTTTTTTGTCTTGAATGCAAATAGTTCATTTTGGCAAGTGATGCTTGATCGCAAATCCTCATTGCTAACCACTTTTGGTACCTCGTTTGGCAGATACCTATTCCTAAGGATGCCATTTGGAATAAATTCTGTAAGTGAAGTCTTCCAGCATACAATGGTGCAAATTTTTGGGGTTATCCTTGTGCCGTAATAGTAGATGATTTATTGGTCAGAGGCAATGGTGAAGCAGAGCATGACAGAAATCTAAAGAGAGTTTGAGACAGAGCACATGAAGTTAACTTGAAGCTCAGTCATCTGAAGTGCAAATTCAGACTACCAGAAGTTACATATGTAGGTCATTTAGTTACCAGCATTTTCTTGAGACCAGACCCTTCCAAGCAAGCAGCTATTCTTGAGATGTCAACACCAGATAATATTCAAGCTCGACAACATTTCCTAGGCATGGTCAACTATTTAGGCAAGTTTATACCAGACTTCAGTGAGTTGACAACAATTTTAAGAGAGCTGATGCTCAAAAATGTTACATGGTCATGGTTAGAACAGCAGCAGAAAGAATTTGAAGACCTTAAGCAGAAAATTGTCACCCCACCTACATTGAGATACTATGATGTAAATAAACCAGTCACTCTTTCCTGTGATGCTTCGAAATTTGATCTTGGCACAGTTATTCTTCAAGAGGGCTGACCAGCAGCCTATGCAACTAGAACACTAACCCAAACTGAAATGCAATATGCTCAAATTGAGAAAGAACTTTTGGCAATTGTATCTGCATATTCAAAGTTTCATGATTATATTTATGGTCGAGTTATTCAGACTGAAACAGACCAACAACCTTTAGTTACTATTCTAAAGAAGCCTATGCATTCAGCTCTAGCAAGATTACAAAGAATAATGCTCAAATTCCAAAAGTACAACTTCAAAATGGTTTCTACAAAAGGCAAATTACTTTATCCAGCTGATACCTTATCCAGATTGCCCAGAAATACTGCTTGACACAGAAAATTTTGACTTTGAAGTGATGGCAGTGCATAATTTCTCTATCACTAGACTTGAAGAGCTGAGAGAGCATACAAAGACTGATCCAATTTTGAAAAAGCTCAATCACTGCATTAAAGTTGGATCTCGTCAAAGCAATATAGTGTACCACCTGAACTGCAAACCTATTTTACTTACAGAGATGTAATGTTGATGGAAGATGACATTATTTTCAAAGGTCCTAATATTGTTGTTCCTGTTTCCTTACAACAAGAATAAGTCCAGCTTTTGCATCGTGGTCACCCAGGTTCCACATCCCCTAAGAAAAGTGCAAGAGAACTAGTATTTTGGTCTTCATTACTAAAAGACATTGATGAACTACATTCTTCTTGTTCAGTATGCAATAGTACTAGATCGCATTTGGAAAAAGAACCACTTCACCTAAGTCAAGTTCCTGAACTACCTTGGTCAACAGTAGCCACTGAGATCTTTGAGTGGGGCAATCAACACTACTTAGTATTGGTAGACTCTTATTCAAATTGGTTTGAGATTGACTTACTACCTAATTTAACATCCACTTCTGTTATTACTAAGTTGAAACATCATTTCTCAGTCCATGGTAGTTCACACAAAGTTGTTTCTGACAATGGTACTGCATTTACTAGTAGTTATTTCAGAAATTTGCAAGAGAATGAGACTTTGTGCATGTTACCAACAGTCCTGAATATCCACAGTCAAATGGACTAGCTGAACGTGCAGTGCAAAGTGCAAAGCAATTACATGAAAGGTCAAAGTGTGATAATAGCGAGGTCTTTTTGAATTTACTTAATCTCAGAAATATACCCCGTGATGATATACTTGGCTCACATGCTCAAAGACTTCTATCTAGGCAAACCAGAACAATGCTACCTATTAGTTCCAGTTTATTGAGGCCTAAAACTAAGAACAACAGAACCATCATGGCTCAATTAGTCAAGAAGCATTCTATCCAGTAGTCAGGTTATGATAAATCAAGCAAATTTCTTTGTCCGTTGAGGGAAGGAGAGACAGTGAGGATACAAACGGCGAAAGGTTTTGACTGGATTGGTCAAGTTACAGGTATATGTAGAGATCGTACCTTGTAGAATCTGGGGGTGTGGCATACAGGAGAAATCGCAGACATCTTCTTCCTGTACCAGAATCAGCATTGTAGGATTGTTTCTGTGATACAGACTCTGGATCTCAGAGCGAACCAGATGCTGCTCCCATCCCAGAGTGTGTTTCAACTTCTACTTCCATTCCTGAGAATTTTCCAAATACTCCCAGGTTGAACATTCTGTAGACACAGCTCCAGTTGCTAAATCTAATTCCCAGTTTTGTGTCAAACTATATAGTCGAATTTCCAGGCCCAGTGTGAAATTTACAGCAACATGCACATAACTGTATGTATGTACCTAGTCATATAACTGCATGACAAAAAATACTTGTATTATCTGCATGCCAAATAGATTCATAATGTTGCATGATATATTTCTCAAAGTGGGAGGCTGCAGATCAAAGTGTATGTGCTGTATCTTTAAGAAGCATATCAAAGACTGAACGTGCACATATAAATATAGGGCATGTGCTATTCCCAATGCCATTTTGAGAGTGCAGCCAGAGAGTGGGCATGAATGATCGCAATAGTTAGCTTGTATATAAGTTATTTAAGTTAAAGTCAGTAAACTTCTGTCATGATGTGTTTGTATATAATAAAGCTGTTTGAACAAAACCCACAAAGCCTCTTCTATTGTGTCCAAGGTAGGAGATCAACATAATCCTTCACCAGTTGCAGCAGCAGAAGGCTCAGAGTTGAATCCAGATGCACTCCTGCTCCCACTGGGAACCCCTCTTTGAGTCCAAACACTATATAGGTTCATAGGTTCATAGGTTCTGGCATGGGAACAACATATGCAGTTGTCTCGTTAGGTCCTTGCACATACCTGCATTAATTCTACCAGTGTTTCTGGGCCTTCAAACCATCACAGGACTGCTCAAATCATCTTTCTTAGGACCTTGCCATATGTTTTCTCTAAGTCTAGAAATGCCGAGTTGAACACCTTTCCTCATCTTTAGCTTCTTCTCAACTATCTGGCACATTGCAAACATCAGATTCTGACCTGACTCCAATCTGCTCATCTCTCATCTTAGTTTCTACTACTGTGCGTATTCATTTATGAATCAAACTCTCCAGGATGTTCATGCAGTGAGACACAAGTTTGATAACTGTATACTACCCACAGTTATGAAGGTCCCCTTTGTTCTTATACAATTGGCACTAGTATGCTTTTTCTCTGGCAATTTGGTTATGCCTTTCTGACCATATTGTTATCAGTACCCTCTAAAACCATTTCTCCCCTAACACAGCCAACAAATTGGATGATAATATCTGGCAATATTATCAGGGCGTTAATATCAAACTCCACTGTCAACAAAGTTGTATGGTTTTATATGATTTGCATCTTATGAGTGAGATTGTGACACGTGTTGTATCAGATGTTGGCTTGGTTTAAAGTTATATTGGTGAGGTACTGAGAAGGTGTCCTTGTATTTTTGTTGAATTACTGATGCAGTCTGAGTTCCTAATATTTAAATAAATACTTTAGAACTGATGAAGGAGAAACTTTCCTTCCCTGCTCTGATTTGCTGTTCTCCATGGCTGTGTAACCGTGAACGTAGCATATTCAAGTAAGGGGATGCTGTGAGTAGTGGCTGGACAGCTGCACGAAGTTCTTTAAACAAGTTGTTGTGTCTTTCGGCTTTTCCCAGTTAGGGGTCGCCACAGCGAAACTCCGGTCCGCTAATGATTGACAGTAGATTTTTACGTGCCAAGTTGCCAGCCCTAATGCACAACCTTCAATGAAGGTACTTCTTTAAGCAAGTGTCAGTGTAAAACAAAATCACTGAAACTGCTTTCAGTGATGATGGATTTTGCACTTTTCCCCACTGTTGTGTTTCACAGACACACACACACACACACACACACACACACACACACACACACACACACACACACACACACACATCAATGCATGTCATCGTAGTATGTAAGATGGTTTGCCTTCCAGCATAAAAAAAGAAATAAAAATAGCTTTTACATTCACTGGTAGTGTTTTTCAGTGATTTTTCTTTGGATAAATGGCAGTTGTTGAAATTACATAAGGAGAGTCAAAATGAATGCATTGTGGGCAAAGTCTCCCACATTTATTAGTGAAAATATGTGGCAGATCACTGCTTTTGTGGCAGTGCACAAGGACACAATCATTATGTCTGTGATACACTGATGTGAATCTTATTGGAAACACCATTTTGCTCCAAATATCTGTGTTGTAACAATGGCAGTGTTAGGTGAAATAGTGAGAAATGTGAACTGCTCCTTTTACAAGTATTACTAATCACAACTAGATTAGGTATTGTCAGTCCCAGAATGCTAGTCTGTGGCGTTATTTTCATTTTAAGTAATAGACAAATGAATTTAATGTCATGTGCAGCCTGACAGATAAGGGCACCTTTGGATAGTTATCCATTAAGAACTTTGGTGGTCTTCTTTCTGCCATTACACAATGCCGGGCACATGTCTTTCTGCTGTTATGGTAAAAGAGATGCAGAGTTCATAGTTCATAGCAGTTCATATTATACGGACATTCCAATGTGATTGCACAGGATGGCCCAAGTGGATGAATAACAGTAGCTAATTTAAAAGTGTACGGGTGAAGGGGGAACAGTATTCGTGCTGATGGCTGAGACCCTGATAATGTCCTTGGAGCAGGCTATTCTTCCAGGTTAACAAATAAAAAAATGCAGTGTGCTGCAGCACACAAACCCTGGTACATGAATAAGTTATTTTTTGTTGAAGTGTAATCTGTGAACATATAATTTCTATCAAATTTCACAAATTAAAAAATAAATATTGACCTGGACCTTTACAATTTATTTATTGACATTTGATTACAAGGAGCTTCACCCCTACACCAGCTTATATATACACTATCCCCAAAGAACACACATCCTCAGTAGAAGTTAATACAATGTGATGGACTGGTCTGCTAATGAAACAGTCATAATTGCATTTCACAACTGTCTGCTAATACAGCATGTTCTGTTTGACAAAGATGTTCCACTATAAACTTTGCAAATTTTTCAGTACCTTTTAAAGGTAGTTAAATGAACATAGAAGAAATCCAGCTTTGAACCCCAGTCACTGGAAGCAACTCATTAGCACATTAAAAGCTCAGAGCTTTAGTCCTAAACTCTAACTGTCATTTACAGGTAGAGAGGAAAAGGACCTCTGTATATGTTGCACTATATCTTAGTAACCACTCTCATTTCTGGATTTAACCATGTGCCCTATGCAACTAGCAATAATTCATCATGACATTTTATACTGCTGTCTAAAAATGTACGTGAAACATTCTGAACACTGTCTTAAATAAAATATTCATTTAAGTTTTATAGTTAACAGATACAAAGTATGAGGCAATGAGGAATGATTTTTATGTTTTTCCTAGCCACCCACTGCTTTACGTGCTTGTTTAATAAATGTCTGGAATATCTTTATTCACATACCTGCCAATGGCATCCTGTTTCAAAAAACACAAAGTTCTTTTGGCAGAAATCAACTCTGGGCATGTGAACAGATGAAAAATTATATGTATATCTGAAATTCCTTGGCTCCACATTGTATCAGGGCAAGTGAGCACATGAACCATATACTTGTGGCTAGAACATGGTAATGTTTGGATTCAAAGGTGATTGTTTAGTAACTCGGTCATGAAAAGCATCTTTGGCACCATTTGCTGTTATTGCTAATGGATATTGTAATAAAAAAAAAAATACTTGTTAAAGTTATTATTTCTTTTGCTTGACTGAACAGCTCTTTTAGAAAGCTATAAAAAGTCAAGAAATATTTTGGAACATGTAAAGATTTCATAATGTAAGGGGCTTCATATGCAGACTGCAAAGAATATTTGGAGAAAGAACCTCTTTATCAAACTGCAGGTGTTGGTTTTTATTTTGATATATGTGTATATATATATATATATAGATATATAAATGTCATATTACCCATCTAGTATCATTCAAAGTGCAATGGTATACAGACTAACTTCTTATGTAGTTTCATAGTTATGAAAATCTTTTCTTAACCATTTATTGTCATCCTTGGAATAAGGATTTATTCAAATTAAAGCAATGAAATATGAAAGGAAAATATTAGCTTTCATTTAGGACTTTAACCCAATAAGACCAATAACTTCCTGGGCTGGTACTGGTATCAGTGGAATGGGACTAACAATAAAATCTGGATAGCTAGACAATCAGTCTTCCCTTAAAAGCTAGGAAGCCACTTGTATGGTAATAGTTACACACACACACACACACACACACATGCACGCACGCACGCACGCACACACACACACACAGAAGCCTTTTGCTAAGACATTGTTCAAATTAAAACATCATCTTTTTAGTGAAAAATCTAATTTAAACACTTTCATGCTCAGGTAAAAAGTATATTTAAATGCTCTGGGTCTTTCTGTTTGCTGTTAACCTTTTGGCTTTCTAGGTGATCATTTTATCCTTTGTTTTGATTTTTATTTGAGATAATTTGCAATCACTCTAATGTTGAGGACACTGAGTTGTTTTATAAGTTGAGATTTCTCAAGAGTGTGGACAAATTAACAACTTAGGCTGTAGCTGTACTGTTGAACTCATAAAAAAGGTGAAACATGTCATATCTACACCTAGAGGAACTGGGCTTTAAAAGCCTGAATGCATCATAAAAGACTTTAAGAGAGTAAAAAAGTAGAGAGTAGAAAAGGCAGCGGACATTCAAAAGACATAGAATTGGAACGCTCGAATGGGGTCTATATTGAAATAGCGAAACCTCACTTACGCAAATACCTAAATGCTGACACATAAATAACGAACCACGAAAACACCGAATGTCCTGAAGTGCGAAATTTGAAATGTCGAATTGTCATAGTTGGCCCTTACCCTATACCCCCGGTATAGCTCCCTAACGTAAATGTGCAATAGTTACGGACCTTAGGGTTAGGGTGCAGGTTAAGGTAAGTGCATACATAGTAATACATGCAACCTTTACTTTAGGGTTAGAAGTAGGGTTATGTCAAGTGTATGCCTAGTAATATAGTTGTGTAGCTGAATGTATACATAAATTATACTTTTCCCGTAGTTGGGTGTTGTTTGTTTATAGTTAGATACATTTGTGTGTAATGAATGCTTGATTAGGATATGGAATATATGGGTGAAGTGTAGATATGGGAAAGTGTGGATTATTTATTTTGTTTGGGTAGGTAGTATGTAGCAGGCGCTGGAATTGGCCGACTATGGCAATTCGATATTTAGAATTTCGCGCTTCAAGATGTTCTGTGTTTTTGTGGTTCGGTATTTATGTGTCAGCATTTAGGTATTTGTGAGGTTTCGATATTTTAATATAGACCCCTTGAATGCCATTAAGGGGTCATTTGCATATATCCCACATGCCTTCTTTAAGGAAGGACAGATGTATTATATAGTAAAGGCTCTGGTTTATCTGGAATCTTTCTGTTTCTTGTTAGCTTTCTAGCTTTTCTGCGTGACCCTTTTGCCCATTGTTTTGACTGAAAGTACTAGAAATGAAGACTACACTACAGAGCAAATATTTTACATTAAAATATATGTTCGGCTTTAAACTGTCTCACCGTTGTTCTTGTAACAGTCCAAGACTAAATACTGAGATTCATATTATGTCTCATCATCAAAGGGTTTAAGCAACTGACATATTTACCTTTCACTAAACAATGTGCTGAATGACAGAGATGTAGCAACTTCAGACTTTCAGAAAGGGTCTCTAATGGAGAGGCCAGCCATTCTGGAAAGGCACATATAAACTTGCAAATGCTGTGAGCTAAAGCTCTGTATTAATATAAAATAAGACCCACCTGACAGTATAATGATAAAACTCAATGAATATGCCTGTTAGAAAGCAAATAAATAACAAAGTAATACCGCACTTAGTGAAGTCTTAAGTATGTTAAATATGTAAGTATTTTGAAGAAGGGGTCAGTCTGTACTCTGTATCATGCACCTTTTAATATGTATTGGTCCAAAGTCCTTTTTTAATATTTAAGGGAGGTCCAAGGTATCTTCCATGATTTATAAGAGATGCACTGTGAAAGAGACAAAAAAAAATGCTTTCACTATAACTCTGTAGCTATTACCTTTAAGTACCTCCTTTCCCTTAAAATAATAAAGAAAGGACATATCACAAAACAGGCTAAATAGTGTGAAACTCCATCTTCAGGTCTTCTTTGAAAGTATACCTACTAAGTGCCATGTAATCCGGATGCTCCCACAGACCATCCTAAAATACACTCTTCTCCTCTTTCTGCACACTAATCACCTACATTTTTCAACACACTTGATCACTGTATAAAGTTAAACATATTTTCTACATTTGTAGGTTGATATTTGTAAGTAAGTATATTTATATAACTTGTGCCAGACAACAAAAAAACACTGTTGAAAAGATTCATTGGACCAGATCACCTATCCAGTTAATAACTATTACAAAAATAAATGAATGAAGAAATCTGGGCATACAAGCAGAAGCCAAAGTAGCTACAATTGCAGAAAAAATCAAAGAGAACAGATTATGGTGGTTTGGACATGCGCAGAAAAGCAGAAGACAATCTGGTGAGGAAGATTTAGGATAGACAGGAATAAGTTAAGAGGAAGCGAGGACATCCAGCTAAGAGGTGGATGGATTATATGAAAGAAGATCTGTGACAGTCAGGCATGAGTGTTGAAGAAGGCAGCAGTGTGGCACTAAATCAACAGAGATGGTGACAGTTAACATGGTACCCTGACCCCATGTAGAAAATGGGGAAAAGGGGGCTGATGATGATGATGTTGTTGATGATGGGATACATGTTTCTCTCCACACTGCTAGGAGCCATTTATCCCCTTTATCACCCAGAACCTTTATCATATCTGCTGTGACCTCATCTGAACCTGCTGCTTTCCTTGACTTTATTTTCCTTAGTGCTATTCTTACTTCTTCTAGGGTGGGCTCCCCTTCTCTTATTGTAGGCTGTGTCTGGGGAAGTGCAACTCGTGTGTGTTTTTCTTCATTCAGAAGCTGCTGGAAGTACTCCTTCCATCTGTCTTTGATGTCTTAAGGACTGGTGAGCAGGTTGTTGCTGGCATTCTTTTATTTATCTTTCTGTCTTTGTCTTGCAACCTGATACAGTTTCTTTGTGCCACCTACTGAGTCCCTTTCTAGAAGCTAGTAGAGTGCCTCCGATGACCTGTTCTTTGCTATTGCAACTCCTTTCTTAGCTTTTTTTTTAACCAACCAGTATTCCCTCATAGCCTGGTCCATCTTTTCTATCTTGCACATCTTCCTGTAGTTCTTTCTTTCTTTTGATGACTTCCTGGACTTCAGCATTCCACCACCAGCTTTTCTTATGTACCTTATTTCCATACCTGGCTTGGCCACATAGCTGTTCTGCAGGTCTCACACCTGCTGTTTTGAGGCACTGCCATTCTTCTTCACCTCCACCTCTTTCCTCCTCTTCTTGGGGTAATAGAGCCCTGAGTAATTCATTGAACTGTTGGACTTTTTCTCCAGTAAACTTCCAGATTTTAGCCTGGTCTCTGTTGACATTGGAACCTTCGCTGACCACTATCTGCAGCTGATTGTGGCAACCAATGATTTATGCTGTGGGTCAGTTGTTTCAATGGGGCAACTTTGCAATCACTGATTCTACACCATTGTCCTTCCTTACTAGGAGGACATACACTTGTGTTGCATGTTGACCACTCTTGTATGTGATTTTGTGACTGTCTATCTTTCTGAACCATGTGCTGGCTGTTATCTAGTGATCGGGTGGAAGGCGGGCATAATGGTTAAGGTGTTTGCCTTACAGATACAAGGTGCAGGGTTTGATTCTCACATGGGATGCTTGGCTAGGCTTAAAATGGCCCAGAAGTGCAGTAGGCATAGTACTAATCTATGAACATCTATGAACATTTGCCAGACAGAAGTCTAGAATGGCCTCTCCTTCTTTATTCCTGTTACCCCATCCATGTGGACCCAGATAGTCCTCATATCCTGTTCTGTCTGTCCTGACATGTGCATTAAAGTCACCCATTATCAACAGCAATTCATGTTCTAGTAGGTCTTAGAACAGGTGTCTAAATGCTCTCTTTTCCTCACTATCACAACCTTGCTGTGGGGCACAGGCTGAGATTATGAATACTGCCCTGTCATTACACTGGAGTCTGACTGCCATGAGTCTGTCACTAATTCTGATGATATCTCCCACAGCCTTCTAAAGCCTTTCTCTCACCACAATTTCCACACCATTTGTAGCCTGTCCTCTTCCTCCTGAGAAGTTGGACTCTGGCTCCTAAGCCAAGTGGCTTCGCTGCATTGCCCTTCCATCTTGGATCATGGATACATATGATGTCCAGCCTCCTCTGTACCATCATTTCATTCACTACCAAGCTCCATCCTGTCAGTGAATCTACACTGAGTGTAGCAATTCTTAGTTCATGTTTGGCAGGTTGTTTGGTTTTACATTCAGCTTTCACTCAACAGAGCTATCCTAGGTAACCCATGCTGGGAAACTGGACACTGGCCAGCCAGTAGCTTATTGACCCAGGGCTGCTGCACTTTATTTTGGGCACACACTGGCCAATAGGGGCACACTAGCACGGATACCTGGCGTGTTTTGGAGTAGGCTGTGTCCTCAACCAACTTCTCATTATCCAATACCCATAACCCATGGCAACCTTAGTAAACATGACCAAATGACCCAGAGACATATTTCAAACCATTGAGTGGCTAGTCCTGCCACAGCATGCAGTTTGTGATCAGGGTTATCACATCTTGAGGATACTGTGCACCACACTAGATGGGCAAAGCAGTTGGTCTGTACAACTTTCTTCCTATAGGACACCATACAGAGTCTGTGCTGCTATCCACAGCTCCATTCATTGGTGAGTTTAAGGTGGAAACACTCAGCATGTTTTTTTTTTTTTTTTTGAAGATGGGAAGAACCCCACAGAGGCACAGGGAAAACATGTAAACTTCACATCAAACAAGGTAACCAAGAGTCCAAAAGTAACAGCAGAAGAACTACTGGCCACAGCGACTGAATTCCAAGCTTTTATTGCCAACCAACAACAGTCTTTACCAACAGGTTTAGCACTTTCATTCAAACACTATTAGGACTTCCTCAGAACCAGATACCCAAATGGGGCATTGTACTCAATGATTGGCCTAATGAGGGAAGAGTAGAGGGAGATAATGACCTCTTTCTTCCTGGATGGAAAAACCCTTAGTAATGAGATGTGCCACATAGAAGGACTTTCTGATGACAGTGGAAATGTGGTGGTCAAAACAGAGGTTGCTGTCAATCTGTGTTCCCAGATCTCTTATAATGCCTTCTGTGTTCAGTGGACTACCATCGATGTGGTAATTCATGGGAACTGGGTTTTTCCCAAAGGGGATGATGACACATTTTTTGGCATTGAGCTTAAGGCCATGATTCTGACACCAGCCATTGGTCTCAGTGAGGCTTTTCTGTAGGATGTCAACATCACTTGGGAAGTTAATAATGGCTCCCAACTTGCAATCATCTGCAAACTTTGTCAGCTAGAGTCCCTTCATGTTGGCATGGACTTCTGAGAAATAGATACCAAACAAGAGAGGACCCAGGACCAATCCCTGTGGGACTCCACTCATGACTGGTCAGCAGTCTGACTTGGAGTCAGCTACTTTCACACTGTGGGTTCTGTCTGTGAGCTAGTTTGCAACCCACCTAGTCATATAGGGGTTGATGCCTAGCTTAGTGAGTTTTTCTTTGATTTCTGAGTAGAGAATGGTATCAAAGGCCTTGGCCAGATCAAGGTAGGCTGTATGAACCACCTGGCCTTCATCCACACCTCTGGAAACTGACTCAAAGAAGTCGACCAAGTTGAGCAGGCATGATCTACCCTTAACAAAACCAAACTGTGTGGGATCCCGAGTTTGGAGATTCCCTATATCCTTGTTTATTAGGTCCATGGATGATGCGTTCCATAGCTTTGCATATCAGACTTGTCAGGCTAATGGGGCAATAGTTCCCAAGGTCTATAGTTGTTCCTCCTTTGTGGAGAGGGATGACTATAGCAGTGCGCCATTTGGTAGGGACAAAGTCTGAGGTGAGGCTGTGATTGAACAGGGCACACAGGTGAGGTGACAGTTCTCTCTGTAGTTCATGTACAACACAGCCAGGGATATTGTCAGATCCCATAGAAGCTGTATTCTTGACCTTGGACAGTGCTGTTGTAACCTATGCAGCAGTAATATGGGTGCCTGACAATCTACTGGTATTGTGATTGGTTCTTTGGGGTGGGGGAGAGGTGTAAAGTTGGCAGTGAATCTGTCGGACAGTATATTGGCAATATCTGTTGGCTCGGTATAGGAGGTACCATTGTGCAGTAGCTCAGAGCAAATCTGGGTATTGCCATGGAGATTCTTTACATAACTATAGAAGGCCTCATGGTTGTCTTTACTATATGCTGCAATTCTGTTTTCATAGCTAGCTTGAGAGGATTTGATGAGGGATCTGAACTTTTTGTTGATTCTGATAAGGGAGTTTTTCCTGTCTTGGGACTTCACCTTATTCTGCATCAGTTTCCCCCTTCTGTTGTAGAGTTTGTTTATGGCAGGGGACCACCAGAATGGCTTCCTTTTTTTGGAGGAGAGCGTCTTGGTTCTATTGGGTATGGTGAGATCTATGCATTTGTGCACATGTTCGTACAGTGCATTGGTGTATGATTCGACGGTCATGCAACTATTCTCCATTTGCATGGGTGCCGTGAAGTTAGCCACTTCTGTTTTTAGGAGCCCAAAGTTAGCTTTAGAGAAGTTTTTCATGGTGCCTACCTTTGTGGGCAGTGAGGTGGGAGGGTGGGATGTGGATTTCCAAGGTGATTAGTTTGTGGTCAGATCTTACCACGGAGGAGTTGAATATTAGTGTAGAGCAATGGTCGCCCATGTTAGTAATGACCAGGTCAAGGATGTTGCTACCTCTAGTGGGGGTAAAAAATCAGCTTGTCCAGGGAATTGGAATTAATGAATTCCAGGAAATGTTGGGCAAGTGTATTGGTATATGAATAGTTTTCCCAGTTAATGGAGGGGTAGTTGAAGTTGCCCAGTATGAGAGTGTTAGGTTGGACCCTAATATTCTCTAGGGTGCTTAGGAATGTGGAGTGTGAGTCTTGGGCCATGGTTGGGGATCTATAGCAGGCTATGACCTGAATTGCTATCTTACCCAATGTTAGCTGCACCTGCAGTATCTCTGATGCGTTATGTTGGGCTACCAGTCTGGAGGTGTGCACATCCTTTATAAATATGAAAGGAAGATGTCTGAGTTGGCAAGGAAATTGAAGGAGCCTAATAGTCTGTGTAGTGTTTGAGCCAAAACAAGAAGGAAGAAATGGATTAACAGATACATATTGAGAATAAGGGAAAAATGCAGGAATATAAGAAATGGATAATTTATAATTTGTAACCAGATACAAAGCAAAAGCAAACATAAGTTTTTATTAAACAGGAGTAACTGCTGAAGGAAAATAAATAAAAGATTTAACCTATCTAAGCTATAAACTGTCTGGCAATGCTAACCAATGAGGTAAAATAAAATAAAATAAAAATAAAGTAAAAAAAATAAAAGACAAAAACAAACATTAGGCCATGAAATACGTTGGTCCATTATAAATTTAATAGCGAAACTAAGGTCCCATTCAGGGAAAAATTAGGAAAAGTCACAAAATTTTTTTCAAATGAGAGTAGTCAATGTCTTATCATCTTGTTGCAACAGGGATAAGTGAAAAATTGAGACAAGGGATGCTCCTGAGGTTTTGTTATAGTCAACAGAACATGGTGGGATCTTAATGTGTGGTCCCATATTTTACATATTGATTGATTCAGATCTATAATATTTGCTGGCTTCTGATCTGTGTTGAAAGTGTTATTTTTCTGAGTGGAAAGTGCTATTTTTCCCCACCCTTAATCCTGCTCTGTTAAATACTGGCCAAACAACTTGTGTGTTTTATCTGACTGTCTCAAGGCTTGCTAGTATAATTAAGATTCCATGTTTTTTACCTCTGCATTCATTGCTCGAATCTAATTGAGTTCTGACTGAGAGTACTACTGAAACAACTTGAAATATAAATTGATAAGTATATTTTTTGGCACTTCTTCCCAAAGTTCTACAGTATGAAAATGATTGTTTGCGGGACCTGGGTATTCAAACTCCTATGCAGAGGAGGAAAGATGTCCACGAATAAAATACCCTAGGGAAGCCAAGAACAAATGGATAACCAGGTAAGCTGCCTTAATAAAGGTACGGTGGGATGTCGGTGAAGAAGCTGGGCTACCAGTAAAGCCTTGAGAAAGGCTGTGAGTACCCGAGCACTTGTGGTTGAAGGCTGAGTAAAGCCTTTAGAAAGGCTTTGTATACAAGTCGTAGTTCTGGCTGGTCAGGTCGCCTGGTGAGAGGAACCGCAAGTGTGGCAGCTAGAAATCAAAGATGAAACACACAGAAAAAACAGGCAAAACAATGTAAATGTGGCTCGGCTAAGGAGCTCTGCTCGCCATGGTGGCAAAAAATCAACGCAGTCGAAGTTCAGATTCTAGAAGGTCATACTTTATTGAAGTAAAAAGTACCAGAAGTACAATCACCATCGAAGCGTAGTTCCTTAATGGAAAGAGTGATCCTGAGGATTTCCTTTTATAAGAGTACCTGGGGGTGTGTCAGTGGGAGCCAATCAAGTGTGGGTGAAAAAACCTTTATTGTGATTGGTCACGACAACTTGACATCACACCTTACAATCTGATAGGTTAGATACCCCGAGCCAGCTCATACGTGGTAAATAGAATCACTCTAAACCTACAATAGTGAAGTTTGGAGATTAGCTAAAATTAGCTAAAAAATGTAGTTAACTAAAAATAGTCTTGCTGGAAAAAAATCAACCCTTGCTGGTAAAATGCATTGTTAGGCTACACTTTTTGAAATTTTCGTCAGGATGGTGGACGATCTAAAAGAGCATAATAAGCAAAGCCGAGCATACTAGAGAAATAGCAAGGAAGTAAGCCAAACACATTCTGGCTAGGCTTATAAATGCCCTAGGGCAGATAGCCTAGTATGAACCTATGAACCTATACTAACCTCGAAAAAGGGCATAGCAAAATAAATTTAAAATGGGTGGCGAAAGCCAAACACATTCTGGCTAGGCTTATAAATGCCCTAGGGCAGATAGCCTAGTATGAACCTATGAACCTATACTAAGTGGACCACCTGAAGTGGACCACCTGAGTAGGCCCCTCTCCCTGCTCCTCAAGAACAATTTTTTCCACTTCAATGGAGCGGCTATGGCCCTGAGTTTGGCAAACACGGCACTAAGGAAGTGGAAGCAGGACCACATATACAGTTCCACATTTTTTAACAACATAGCGTGCTACTACAGGTTTATCGACCACATTTTCCTGGTTTGGAAGGGTAACCAGGTTGAACTGGAGGAATTCCTCATTTATATAAACAACACCACTGCATTTCTGCATTTTACCAACAAACAAAGTACAGAGGAGATCGAATTTCTGGATCTTTACCTGAGGAAGAAACAAGGCTCCACCACATTGACGCACAACCTCTATCAAAAACCCACTAGGGTAAACTTTTTTCTGCACGCCACCAGTATGCACCCCTTCAAACAGAAAGTGAGCGTTATTAAATAGCAAGGGATCCGTATAGCATGAGTCTCCCAGGACCTGATGGATTTCTTGACCAACATTTGAAAGCTACAAATGGACTTTTTAGCCCGAGGCTACTCAGAAGGGCTATTCAACAGGATCCTCAACCCCATAATCAGCCAGCGCCAACCTGGTGCCCCTAGGGCTCTAACTGACACCAGGATCCAGACCACCCCAGAAACTAGATTCCAGTTCAACTGCATCCTCGACTTCTCTATGGATTACAAAGGCATAATCCAGATCGTAATGGACAATTGGCCCATCATCACAAATAACAGGTCTTTTGGCCACATTTTTCCAGAGAAACCCTCCTTCACAGCTAGAAAAGAGAGAAGCATTAGGGACTTTCTGGAACACCCCTGCCAAGTTAAACTTGACAACCCTGGTACCTTTGCCTACAGTGAGCCTACCTGCCACTACTGTAGACACATGAGCGGTGCCGCAGGCTTTTACTGCCCCAATGGCAGGAGGCACTACACACTGAATGTCAGAGGTGACTGCAATGTCACAAGCGTGGTTTACAGGGCAGTGTGCACCAAATGCAATGCTTTCTATGTGGGCAAGATGGTCAACTCCCTTAAAACGAGGATAGCAAAACATCTGCATGACTTAAAATACTTGAAAGTGACAAACCAGCTGGCAGTGCATGATCTCAGGAACCTAAGACACAATACGTTCAAATTTCATGTTCTTGAACACATCCCTAAATCCCCACTAGGCGGGGACCACAACTCGCTGCTTGAGAAGAGGGAACTCGAGTGGAAAATACATTTGCAGGCAAATAAAAGACCAGGTCTTAACTATGCAGAATCTTTGACCCCAGTCTTGCATCTCAGAAAGATACAACACTCTATACCACAACCTCTGCGCCTGGACCTCTAACAGATTTTCAGATGAAATGTCACCTTTCGTGCGATAGCCAGTTTTGATCTCACCAGTCTACCTCCAGCCCATGGTCTGATACTTCCCCTGGCGAATTTGGACTCATTTGTTTTTGGTCAATAGTTCATTTATATATATATAATTTTGTCTTTCATGTCTTTCATGTTTTCTGCAATGGTTCAGTATTACTGTTTTTTTCGGGTCTTTCTAGCTTTTCAGGTTACATATCAGTGCATTTTTAAGATTGTTTTTTTTTTTTTTTTAATTAACAGCCCTCATTCAGTTCCATATCTTAATACATTAGTTTCTATTGATATCCATTATCTAAGAATTTTTCACTTTTTTGGATATCTAGCCTGGTTCTTATTTTTTGGTTTTCTAGCCTGTTTCTTATTTTACATACATGTTATTTTACATACATGTTGTTGCTATTTCTCTAGTATGCTCAGCTTTGCTTATTATGCTCTTTTAGGTCGTCCACCATCCTGACGAAGATTTCGAAAAGTGTAGCCTAACAATGTATTTTACCAGCAAGGGTTGATTTTTTTCCAGCAAGACTATTTTTAGTTAACTACATTTTTTTAGCTAATTTTAGCTAATCTCTGAACTTCACTATTGTAGGTTTAGAGTGATTCTACTTACCACGTATGAGCTGGCTCAGGGTATCTAACCTATCAGATTGTAAGGTGTGATGTCAAGTTGTCGTGCCCAATCACAATAAAAGTTTTTTTCACCCACACTTGATTTGCTCCCACTGCCACACCCCCAGGTACTTTTATAAAAGGAAATCCTCAGGATCACTCTTTCCATTAAGGAACTACGCTTCGATGATGATTGTATTTCTGGTACTTTTTACTTCAATAAAGTACGACCTTCTAGAATCTGAACTTCGACTACGTTGATTTTTTGCCACCATGGCGAGCAGAGCTCCTTAGCCGAGCCACATTTACTTTGTTTTGCCTGTTTTTTCTGTGTGTTTCATCTTTGATTTCTAGCTGCCACACTAGCAGTTCCTCTCACCAGGCGACCTGACCAGCCGGAACTACGACCTGTATACAAAGCCTTTCTAAAGGCTTTACTCAGCCTTCAACCACAAGCGCTCGGGTACGCACAGCCTTTCTCAAGGCTTTACTGGTAGCCCAGCTTCTTCACCGTCATCCCACCGTACCTTTATTAAGGCAGCCTACCTGGTCATCTATTTGTTCTTGGCTTCCCTAGGGTATTTTATGCATGGACAAAAAAATCTACAGTATCCTAATTGCTTTTGCTTGATTGATTTAGATCTATAATATTTGGTGGCTCCTGATCTGTGTTGAAAGTGCTATTTTTCTGAGTTGAAAGTGCTATTTTCCCCTACCCTGCCCTCCTTACTGGTGTTTTCTTTTTATACTTGGTGGCTTTGCAATTGCCCACCCCTACTGTATATTTGATCTGTGACACTCCTCCCAGTCTAGTGTCTTTAGCTCATTTTACCTAATATGGAGAGAAAAAACAATATTTTTTTGCATTTTATTCCTCTGCTTACTGTGTTTGTGTTTCTTCCTACTTTATTATGTATTTTGCTTTTGCTGCCTGTTCTTAAAAGTACTTAATAGCATTTATTCTGCTGCATTTATTACTGCTTGTTAGTAGCCGAATAAATTGTAACTGTTATTCTAAGCCTTTGGACTTCAGACCAGTTGTTTCACATTAGGAAGGTTTGTGGTCTGCACTGTTGTGGCAGGACAGGAAGCTTACATCCTTCTGAGTTGGGAGTTTCTGATTGAAGGCTTAGTGTCTGTTATTCTAAAGTGTATTAGTTCTGGTTTAAGCACTTGGGCTTTGGGCCAGTTTTTTTACATTAAGAAGGTATGGTCTGCATTCTTGTGGGAGGCTGGATTCTGCCCTTGGAGCTGGGAATTTTTGGTCACAGGCTTATTGTGACTGCTTATTTGAACTGTTTCTTTCTGAAATTGGTGTGCCTTGTTGCTACAGCATAGACCAGATTCAGGCCTGCTGAATCTAGCTTTGCTTGTATAACTTGAGCATTTACCCAGGCCATCTTTTTTTGAAGAAGGTTCCCCTGCACCCTAGAAGCAGGAGTGTGCAGTTAGAACTTGTCTGATTGAAGACTGCTGGAGCAGGGCTCAGTTTTGAATTTTTTTCTGGTTAATTGGGTAACTTGTTTAAATCAGTTGTTCGTTTTCTATTGTTATATATATAGACAACACCGACAGAAAATTTTAAAGAAGCCTCACAAGTTGAAAAAATAAAAGCGTCAGTAGAGCCCTTGTAATTGAAAAAAAAACGTCAAGGTGTTAAAGTTGCTCAATAATTGTCTTGTTAGTGATTGTGTTAGGGGGGGGGGGATAAGTGTTGTGGTTAGGTGAGGCCCCAGGGGTTAATAAGTGGTTTGGAGAGGTGATATAGGTTAGGTAGGGGATAGTGGAGTTGGGGTAGGGGCGGTTTGGGTTAGGGGTTAGGGTTAAGTGAGGAAGATTGTGTTAGTTGGCGGGATAAGTGGAGTAAGGTTAGGGATAGGGTCGGGTGTCGTAAAAGTTATTGTGTTGATTGTGTTTGGGTTAGGGGCAGGAAAGTTAGAGTTAGGGTTAGGGAAGGGGAGTTGGTGATAGTGTACAGGGGGGGTTAGGGTTAGGTTAGGGTTAGGTAGTTAGGGTATGTGTAGTTGTGTGGGTTTGGTAGGATTTTGGTGTGTTTGTGTTTGTGGTTTTGGACAGGGAATGTTGTTTGTTTGTTGTTGTGATTGATTTGTGTGTGTGGTGTGTGAAAGAGGTTTGTGTGTTTGTTGGGTACCGGTTTGGATTTGGGGGGGTGTGGGGTTTTTGTTTTTTTGTACTGTCGGTTATGTGGTTTTTGTTGATTGCGTTGGGTGTGTTTTGGGTTTCGCTTATGTATCAGGTAGAACCATATATATATATACATATATATATATATATATATATATATATATATATATATATATACATATATATAGATATATATATATATATATATATATATATATATATATATATATATAAATAAACAAAAATTGCATTCTATTCATCTGCTTTTACTGTATTTGTGTTTCTTCCTAATTTATTACTAGGGGCATTAACTACAACTCTGATCTGAGATATGTAACAATAAGTATCATTTTCTGTGCATTTTTTGATTGTATCTGCTTTATTTTCTGAAAGAAATATATATATATATATATATATATATATATATATATATATATATATATATATATATATACTTGTTCCCCGCCTTTCTAAACTAGTGTAGTCCAGTTTTCAGGTTAGTTCTGAATTCAGGGCTGTGCTACAAATCTCTGTGTTTGCCCATACCTTACTTGAATAGAAGGAAGTTTCTCTGTTCACCTGTGAGAGAGGGGAGCTTTGAGCAGCCTATCTCTCCCTGGAAGAGTGGTTTCAGCCCAGAACTTAGTAGTTTATTGGCCATTTTGGGCTAATTTCTATCTCTTTCATTTCTCTGCTATAAATACTGCATTTGCCTGGTTTTGCACGCTAGGCAGCACCAGTTAGCTAGGGTATAACTATTCCTGGCTCCACAAAGTCTCCTCTTCAATTTTTCCCTTGGAACTAGACAGACTTTCAACTTAAGCACTCATGCCATTCATTTCTCAGCCCGACACTTGCTCAAAACACATAGCAAACACTTATAAACCCTAGCACTAGACCCTCCTATACTGTACAGAAGGACAAGGCTCTCTATTCAACCTTACCAGCCATTCAGTAAAACAGTTCACTGTACCTATCCAGGCATGTCCAAAGGTCAGTTTCAGGCATACTTTCCAGTCCAACTGGTGAATCTGGGCATTTTGAGACAATGTTACAACTGCCTCACGTACACAGACAACCATCTCCTCCTACCACCAAACACTAATACATGTGAGAGATGCAATTATACAGCCAAACTGGAGGCTAAGCTCTTTCAACCCAAGGCTGGATCAGACAGTCAAGAGAAGAAGAGAAATACTTGGATCACACCACCAGTCTCACATAGACCCATTAAACCTGCACTGGCAAAAAACACACATAAATACACGAAAGCATACTCGGAGGCTCTAAATAAAAATCTGCAAAAGCAACAGAGACCTCCAAAGCAGACATCCAAGCAACCTCCACCCCCCAACACAAATCATGAAACACATACTTCACAAAACCAGTGTGCCATGCAATCATAGCTCTTACGGCAAAATAAAATATCCCAACATACTAGTAATAGCCTTCAACTACTAATCTCCCCACTGCCTTCTCTTTTTCTCCTGTACCTACCTCCAACATAAAAAAACACTTAACTAAACTTAAACCCACCAAATTAGTAGCAGACAACCTCCCAAGTGAATACCTACAAATCACAGCTGATGCTCTGGCCTACCCTCTATCCATCTTGATTAACCAATCTCTGTAAGAAAGTTATGTCCCCACACTGTGGAAAGAATCACATATAATTCCCCTCCACAAAGGCTGACCCTCCACAGAACTAACCAATTACAGCCCCATAGCTATTCTCTCTCCACTCTCCAAAATACTAGAGAGATGCATACACTCTCAGGTCTCAGACTACCTCCTTACTAACAACCTCCTTTCCAATATTCAGCATGGTTTCCAACCAGACCATAGCACCACCACTGCCTTACTCTCCTTTACTAACACTATCCTTCAGCATAAAAACAATGGCTATCTCTCCTCTGCTACTTTCCTAGACCTATCTAAAGCATTTGACATGGTCCCACACAAACAACTTATCTCTGTCCTCAATAACCTATCCTTCTCACAATCAGTCACCAACTGATTTCAGAGTTACCTGTCTGACCACCAACAATCCATTGTACGGCAGAATGACATATCTCCCCAGCTATCTGTCTCCATAGGGGTTCCCCCAAGGATTCATCCTTGGGCCTCTACTCTTCTCTGTTTTCACAAATAATCTAGCCTCTGCCACCACACATGGCACACTCATACAATACGCAGATGACTCGACCATCATCTGCTCAGCCCAGTCCCTACCCAAACTGCAAAAAGTCACACAGGAAGCCTTTTCCTCTGTTGAAACTTGGTTATCCGATGCCCAATTAATACTCAACCCAAACATAACTAAACTACTCATCTTCCAACCCAACAAACATACTCAAAACAACTCTCACTTTAACATCACAACAAAAGACAACGCCACTATATACCCAACTGAACACACCAAATTGCTAGGAGTGGAAATAGACAATAAACTAAATTTGACATTCACATATCCATGGCCATAAAAAAGTCCACAAAAAACTAGGAGCGTTATACAGAAAAAAGCATCTTCTGACCAAAGCAGCAAAGATTTCAATAGCAAATTCCCACCTTATCTCCACCCTACTTTATGCCTCTCCAATATATACCAATCTAAGGCAATGCGATCTAAACAAGCTAGAGACCTGCTACAACAAAATTGCCAAATTCGCCACAGGGGCATCCTACAGTAGTCACCACTGTCTCTCAGTTGCTGAACTGGGCTGGCTTGAACTCCCTCACCTCCTTCAATGGTATCAGCTCTCACTCGCCCACAAACTAGTAAACCATCCACTAAATGTCCCATCCCTCCAGAATCTACTCCAACCCTATTGCACCACCAGACCACTAAGATACAGCAAAAAAAATCACTTGCAGATCACTAAAGCTAATAACTCTGCTGGTGAAGCACTATTCTCTTGCACCATAGCCAAATTATGGAACTCCCTCCCACCCACAATTACCTCCATACCATCATGCACCCACTTCAAAACTTTACTTAAAAGCGCACCTAAAAACATGCTGGCTATGCCCTTGCAACTCCCACACTAATATCACTCACCCCATCCAACCACTACCTTTCTTTCAACTCCACTAACTACCTTGATTATAGCAAGCTCAGATGCTCATAAGCCTAGTACTTATACAGCAGGAACTTCTTATTTTAACATTTGTTAATGTCTGTTATGTACTTCACAGATAAAGATTCTAGTTGTCTACTGATGTACTATGTTCTTCATCTGTAAATATGTTGTAAGTAATTGCTATGTAAATTGTTAATCGCTATGTAATCCAATGTAACTACTGTCTGTTTATTTTAACTATGGAGCTTTTCTCCCCGGGCCTCCACTGAAAATGAACCTATGTCCAGTCAGACACTCCCGGTCAACAAATATAAATAAATAAATAAATAAACAAATAAATAAATAAATAAATAGGTGACTCCATAGTCAGGCTCAATGATGTCCTACTCACTAGGCTGAATAAGGAAAAGGTTACTGTTAGCTGTCTGTCGAGTGCCAGGATCCGCCACATAACACAAGCACTCAGGTCACTCCAGAACAAGTACAAATATGACTGTCATTGTCCATGTTGGTGTGAATGAACTGAGCCATACCTCCCTGGACTACATGAAAAGAGACATGGAAGAGCTCTCTGATCTTGTAGCCCAGGCCGGTATGACCCTGAACCTGAGTAGCATCCTGCCCTCACCAAGAATGATACCACAGTATAAAGAAAAAAATTAGCAATTTCAACAATTGGCTAAGTTTCTGGTGTCATTCAAAGGGGATCCAGTGTCTGTCCACCAGGGATGATATGCTCAACAAGCCATGCTGCTTCGCTAGAGATGGCTTGCACCTGTCAACCTTAGGCTTTCGAATACTGGCCAAGGCTCTTGCCTTTTTTAGGCAAGGCTCAAAAGACAAACCCACCGCCATAAATAGTACAAGTAAAAAAAAACTGAGGGTAATGCTACTCAGTGCCAGAAGTCTAAACCTCAAAATGCATGCACTCAAGGCACTCCTCAGTATGGAGAAAATTTATATATGTGCAGTAACAGAAACCTGGTTTAAGGCTCCAGAGTGCACCCCAGCACTACCAGGCTACAACTAATACCATACATTTCGGACACAGAACCCGGACTGAAATACAAAAGGCGGGGGTTATCCATATTCATCAAGGATACCCACACCTTTAGGTTAGTGGCACAGCACAATGCTTCAGAGATCATCCACGTGCAACTAACAATGGGCAAAACTGCAATTCAAATTGTAGCTTGCTGCAGATCACCCACCATGTCCCAGGACCTCCATTCTGCATTTCTGGAAACAATGGGTAATATAAAGGTCCTACCAAACACCCTAATATTGGGTGATTTCAATTACCCAAACATTAATTGGGAGAACTACTCAAATAGTAACTCCCTTGCTGAACATTTCCTAGAATTTATAAACTCAAATGCCCTGGATCAACTGGTCAACACTCCCCCCAGAGGTGACAAAATATTGTACCTGGCCATCAACAGCATGGGCGACCGGTGCTCCACACTAGAGGTCAACCCCTCACTGGTTAGATCTGACCATAAACAAATCACTTTGGATATCCACATTCCACTCCCACCCCCGGACAAGGAAACCACTGTGAAAAACTTTTCAAAAGCAAACTTCACATTACTTAAGACCAAGGTGGAAAGTTTCAAAGCCCCCATGCTAAAGGATAACATTGTCCAAGCTGCAAAATCCTTTACTAATGCATTCTATGGGCATCTACAAGAATGCATGGATCGTGCTTTCCCAAGCAAAACCAAGACTCAGTCCTCCAAGAAAAGGAAACCAGTCTGGTGGACTCTTGCCATTAACAAGCTATACAATAGAAGGAGGAAACTGGTACAGAAAAGAGTAAAACCCCAAGAAGGGAAGACATCCCTGATCAGTATCAGCAAGAAACTACGATCCCGCATAAAATCATCCAAGGTGAGTTTCGAAAGAAAAATTGTCAAGGACAACAAAGATAACCTCAAGGCATTCTTTAGCTATGTCAAGAATCTAAGTGGCAATGCTCAGATCTGCTTGGAGTTAGTGCAGAATGGTACAAAATCCACTGAACTAACTGATATAGCCAACATCCTGGCAGACAGGTTCAGTGCAAACTTCACCCCCCTCACACCCCCAAAAGGGCCCATAACCATACCAGAAGAATGTAGAGCTCCTGAAATCACAGACAGTCAGGTCAAAACAGCCCTCTCCTAAGCCAAAAACACAGCATCAATGGGACCGGACGGTGTCCCAGGCTGCATCCTACACGAGCTCAAAGACGAACTAACCCCTCACCTAAACACACTGTTCAAACTCAGCCTCTCCACAGGCTATGTACCCATAGAGTGGCACACAGCAATGGTTATTCTGCTCCACAAAGGTGGAGTCACAACAGACCCTGGGAACTGTTGCCCTATAAGCCTGTCTAGCTTGGTCTGCAAAGCTATGGAGTGCATCATCATGGAACTCATTAACAGTGACATTGGGAACCTCCAAACACTGGACTCTACCCACTTCGGCTTTGTGAAGGGCAGATCATGCCTCCTAAACCTGGTGGACTTCTTTGAGACAGTTATCAAGGCTATAGACAAGGGAAAGGTGGTACACACAGTCTACCTAGACCTCGCAAAGGCCTTTGACACCATTCCCCATTCTGGTATTATAGACAAGCTCACCAGCCTGAACAAAAACCCCTACATCACAAGATGGGTTGCCAACTGGCTCATGAACAGAACCCAGATGGTAAGAGTTGCAGGAGCTAGGTCTGACTCTAAATTGGTTACATGTGGCGTTCCCCAGGGCTCAGTCCTAGGACCCCTCCTGTTCGGCATATACTTCTCAGAGGTACAGCAAGCACAGGAGGACTATGGCTGACCAAGTTCACAGACGACTGCAAACTAGGGGCTATAATTGACTCTCCGGCTGACACAAACATCCTCCAAAAGGGTCTCACTGAGACGGATACCTGGTGTCAAAATTATGGCCTCAAGTTAAATATCAAAAAGTGCATAGTCATCCCCTTTGGAAAAAACAAAGTACCTCCAAACTACCACATAGGTGGTAGTCCCATAAATATGGAAGACATAATAAAGGATCTGGGGACCCAAGTAGATAGTAAACTCTCCTTTGATAATCACATTGTCAAAGTGGTTAGAAAATCCTTTTACGTGGCCCACCTTATCACAAAAGGGTTAGCATCCAGATCAAAAGAGGTCATTGTGCCCCTCTACTCATCGCTCAACAGACCTATCATAGAGTACAATGCCCCATTTGGGATGTATCTTACAAGACATCTGCAACAGCTGGAAAGACCACAGAAGTACCTCACCAAGAGGATCACTGGCCTCAAACAGATGCCCTATGCAGCTCGACTGAAGAAACTCCAGCTGTACTCGGTTGCATACTGCCTACTCATAGGGGATCTCTGCCTGACATACAAGGCCATGTCCAACCCAGAACTGATGGACATGCTCCACCTAAAGGAAAGCTTATCCCCTAAAGCCACAAGCTCTAGGAATCTAAACCTCACCAAAACAATAAATATGACGTGCTGGAGGGATAGATTCCTGTCACAGAGACTTCCCATGCTTTGGAACAAGATTCCAATCTACATTAGGCAGAGCTCCTCTCTAACACTCTTGAAGAGAATCCTTGCCGAGTAGATGGGAAACAGAAAATTTACCCTGGGGATCACTTCAGTGGCTCTGCTGGACAGAGGCACAGGGAACTAATCTAAAGGGGTGGCGAAAGCCAACACATTCTGGCTAGGCTTATAAATGCCTTCAGGCAGATAGCTTAGTACCTACCTATGAATCTATGAACCTATAAGCTGAGTACCTACTAAAGCTTGTGATGGTGGAATTTTACTTAGGTTTAATATATAGTTGATATAAGTAGTAGCATTCAGTCCTGGTGATTTGTTTGCTGGTAGCCAAAGTTGCCATTCCAGCTTCTTTTCTCTAGAAGGTCATTAAGGTTTCCTTGGAATGGTTGGTCGAAGATCCTGTTAATGATAAGAAATAAAAATGTTATGTCCTGGAAATTCCTTGGCATATTTTGCCAAGAGGTTGCAGGTAATTCATTGTAGGATATCAGTGTAGTAACATACCATTCTGGTTTTTAATTTAATAATGGTTTGCCACATAAAAGGCTTTACAGTTCTGACATTGATTCCTGTATACTATCATTTCTGTGCAGCAGTTGCCATACTAGAAGCTTTTGAAGGATTTCTTGTTATTAGGGCAAAAAAAGGATGCTTTACCGTACATGCATTTGAAGTAACAGCATTTTGGAGGTCTGCATGGGAAGGTGCCTGAGGGTTGTTTGATCTGGATGGAGAGGGGAGGGTAGTTGTAACTCTCGACAAAGTCCCTAATGTTCCTACCTCTGCGGATGTTGAAGATTAGTTTTGGAGGGAGTATTTTGTTCAGGGTGTTGTTCTTGCAGCTGCTGATGCACCAATTATTGATTATGGATTTTTTGAGCTCATGAAAGCCGGCTGTAAAAGTGAGGGTCATGCTAGCACTCCAGTTATTGTTTTTTCTCTGTCGTATGATCTTTCAGATATGTCGAGAATCTATGTCACTGGTGGTCAGCATGTCCTTGTTATGTTTGCTTTTAGTACTGGAGTCAAAAATTTGTAGGACAAGTCTCTCACTGTACTTTCCAGCAAGAAAATCCTAAAGGTCAATGATGTTTTTGTAAAAGTGGAAAGTTTCTTGGTGACCCTCGCTATCCTAAGCCCTTGGGATTTAATGACATTCATTTTGGCTTTAAAAGGATGCAGGCTGTTTATGTAAAGCAGTAGGTTCACTCTGGTGAGTTGACAGTAAAGCTCATTGGATAAAAGCCTTCCTCTGGGTGGTTTGCAAATGGTACGGTCCAAAAAGTCGACTGGTATTTGGCTATGTGAGGTGGTAAATTTTAAAGAAATTATTGGATCTTCTGATGTAGTCATAAAAGTCTTCAAGTATCTGGAGATCGCTGTTCCATATGATAAGAAAGTTATCTATAAATCTGTAATAACAAGTCATGTAGTGGTAGTATTGGGAGGTGTATATGGTTTCTTCTTCCCACTTTCCTAAGGTGGTATTGGTTAGGTAAAAAAACATATGTCACCTGGTGGATAACAAACTGGCTCACAGACAGTACCAAGGAAGTTAGAATTGAGGAGTCCACCTTTACAAAGATGCCAGTCACAAATAGATTCCCTCAGGGATCGGTCCTTGGACCACTCCTTTTTAGCATTTACATCTCTGAAGTCAAGGCCAGTGTGGACTAAATTTGCAGATGATTGCAAATAAGGAGCTGTCATTAAATCCCACACTGACACAAATGTTCTCCAGGAAGGGCTCACACAGATGAACAGCTGGTGTCAGAGCTATGAAGTAAAACTAAATGCCAAGAAATGCATAATAGTATCCTTTGGGAAGTCATCCATCCCTGGTAACTATCATATTGACAACACACCCCTTAGAAATGACCCAGTAGTCAGGGACTTAGGGACACACATAAATAGTAATCTAGCCTTTGATCATCACATGTCTGCAGTTGTGAGGAAATCATTCCATGTTGTGCAACTTATAAACAAAGATATGGCAGCTAACTACAAAGAAGTCATTGTTCCACTGTATCTGGCATTCATCAGACCTATCATTGAATACAGTGCCCACTTTGATATGTATCTAACCAGTCATATCCAAGAAATGGAATGTCCATAGAGGTTCCTCACTAAAAGAATACAGGGCGTAAGTAGCATGCCCTATGCAGACCACCTAAAGGCCCTAGCCTTGTATTCTGTCTTCTACAGGCTGTTGAGGGGAAATGTATGCCTGGCATGCAGGGCATTGTCAGACTCCACTCGGATGGAACTGCTGCTTATCCATAAAACAAACATCACCAGAATTACTCATTCTAAAAACTTAAACCATGCCTGTGATATAAATAACACCTGTGGAGAGACAGATATGTATCTCAGAGACTTCCCTGTCTCTGGAGCAGGCTCCCTATGCATGCGAAGCAGAGTTCCTCCCTAGTCCAATTCAAGTGCAACTTGGATAATTGGATGGGGAACAGGAAATTCATCTCTGGCTTGGCACCTATGTCTCTAATGGACACAATACGACATGACAGCAACCTATAAATGGTTCATCTCCCCGACCCCTGCTTACACTTATCAAGGGTATCAGAACTTGTCAGGGATTTGGGATGCATGGCTAGGCTTAAAAAGCCCCTTGTGGTCATTAACTTAATAAACACCTATGAAGCTATGAACCTATATAATGCTGTCACTGTTGTGAGTTTATGGCATGTTGGATATGTCTTGTTACCATGGATGATGACCACCCCCCAGATGGAACCCCCATACCATGGTGGAAATGTGTGCAACTTTCTATGTTGAAAAGCATAACATCATTTTGCGTCTGTCTGTAAAAGTGAGAGGATACCTCTGCTGTCTGGAAACATGAAGGAGGGCACTGCAAGACACTATTTATATCTGAAGCAAAGTTTCTGTAGTGCATGCCATGCTGTATAATATGATGCTACATAAACAGTTACAGCACCAGGAAAACATTACAACCAGCAATGGTAGACAAGGATGAAGACTGAGTTTTAAAAATGTCAGCACAGCATTACAACCTGTGAGAAAGAGTTAAGCCCAACACATCATGGCCCTGGTGAGAAGGTGGGATATGGTTTATAACTAATAAGGGGCATGATACAGAAAAATACAGAACAAAATGATGTGTGCACATCTAGGTTATATAAGGCAATACTTGGACTAGTCACAATGAACCTCAGTCATCATTACTTACAGAGGGGGAGAGAGGACCCAGTGACTGCTGACAGTAATGCTATAATACTGGACAGGATCATCAGAGGAGAATTCACTGACCTCTTATTCTACTAGTAGACTGCTTGGAGTAAAGGTTTACATCCTCTATTAGTGGGGTTATCTATTTAGTCATAACCAGTGGCAGTGTCCACTTTGATTGCTTGTAGTCATGGGTCTTGAGAAGACCTATGCTAGGGGAGGTGTAACATTATTGGATTATGTGAACCCTTATAGGGTGGACCATGGTGTTAGACTACAGGCCTACAGTCCAAGACCTGAATAATGGCCACAGACAGGTGTGGTGCTCTACATGCCCGCAGGTGATACTGAAGGTGCAGAGCTACAGGAATGTTCATGAGCAGCCTGGGGTGGGGTCTCATCTGTTGACCCAAAGAAACATCCTAACCCATAACCTTGCAACAATCAATGTCTGAGTGTGGTAGGATGTGTGGTCAGAGCTGACAGTGAAGCCCTCTCAGATGGTCTAAATATACTAGTGAAATAATGGTGGGATTTAATGTTTCCCCTTACAATAAATAATTGCATAACTTCAACAATTTTGTGGGCATTCATGAGATTAGAGCAACTGTCCTCTGGGTTTCCTCTGGGTGTTCCAGTTTCCTTCCACATCCCAAAGACATGTTTCTAGAGCATTTGTCCCTGGGCCTCTACTGAAAATGGGCTCTTTCCCAGTAAACTAATTATAAATAAAATACCATAAATCAATTGATCTGCATAACTGTTAATGTTTTTCTATATATTCTCATTCTTTGTTATTATTTATATTCCTGTTTAAGTTGCACTCTTAAATGATTTGTTTTGTTGCTCCAATGAGTGTTATGATAACCAATGAATAAATAAAACATGTCCATCTTTACTATTCAGGTACAATACTAATATACCATGTAACAGCATGACACATCAGCTGGACTAAATAGAACAATAGCAAACGTTTAATTTAATATTAAAAAAAAACACACAATGACAGAGCGCTTTCATCCCACAAATCGGGACTTCATCAGAAGCAACTAATGTTTAAGAAGCTCATTTTTATACTAAGTGGTCATATGACCTCACATTTAAAAATGTGCTACTTAAAGGTACTGTTGCCTATTATACACCTTATGAAACATAAACATTATCCCACAAAGGATAGATTACATGTAATGAATAAAAAATATTACTGTAAAATACCATTTACATATAAAAATACATTTAAAAACATTTTAAAATGCATTAAAATGCATTTTAAAACATCCAAATTACTTAGGTTTCAGGGAAATCACTTAATTTAATCCTGGTGTTTGCATGGCTGGTAGTCTTATTTGCCATTTACTCTCCCTTTCCTCTATATACAGTCGCGGATCACACATCCCAGCCTTACTACCTGAGAGAGGACAAGAGGAAGGACGGACTGACCTTCTGACACACTAATCTTTTGCTGAACCTGGATCCATACCCAGGTCAACCTGTCCCGTGAGAGGACATTATTGAACCACGAAAATGGTGTCATTCCTAAAAGGACATCCTAACTGGTAGTCAACTTTGGGATTTGGATTCAAAACACAGACACTTGAGGTTTGTACACCTCTGGAACAGTGAAAGAACATAATAACAGACAGTCTAAACTTTTTGATATAATACTATATTGATTGAAAAAGAAAAAGATTCAATTAGTTTATTTTCATTAAATGTATCTAGAGAGAATCATTCCATTCCAAAAGGCTTGCCTCCCCTCTAACCCCTACTGAATTTTTAAAAATAATGGTTTGTTTGACAAAACAAGGAAGCTTATGGAATTGATCTGAAACATTACAGCACACATATTTACGATTATAATTGAAGAAGAACCAACTGGACAGTTCCTTAAAAAACAAACTTGCTTGCACTTTGACAGATATATACAGACTTTCTATTATCTTTTCCATTGACAGTTTATTTAATGGAAGAGTTTAAAACAAAAAAAAAAAAAGGCAAGGGGGGATAGGTTGAGCTATCTAATCTAATGGAACATCCTATCCTAAACTAATCAACACAATACTCAAGTTGACAGTACTATACAGAAACTGGGAAAAAAACAATGAGCCAACCTAAGTGGAGGTGATGACTGGGATGAAACACAGGAACGAACTTTAACTCAGCTGCACCTCGTGCACAACATGGACAACAACAACAACAACAAAAACAAGAAAAAAAAAGGTCAGGAAGGCAATTTTGGAAGGCAAAGAGCAGCCCTTACTACAACAAAGAACTGGTCCAGACGGTAGTAACAGGTGACTTACTCAATTTTCAACGCCTATCACTAATAACAACATGTTAGGTGACTTAAAGTATCTTAACGAATGAAAAAAAGGACTTAAAATCTATAATTTTTTTTTCTTTTCCGTGCCTCCATCCCTGATAGAACTACTAGCATTACATTTTAACACTTTTGAAAAACTTGTGAATTGGACCTCTATCACACACATTTGCAAGGATGGACATTTTAAAAAAAGATAAGTGAAATGATTACGACTCTCACTGAACTTCTCCCCACTCGACGCGTCAGATCCTATACACGTCTATACCTCACTTGGAGGCTATTGAATGGATTTCACTGATGTTAGATCTTTTGGGAGCACCCAAAATGAAATTGATTTAGAACTTCTTTCTTTGGGAAATATTATCTTATCTCTCCAGAAACTATAAGGGGGGGGTCCCATGGTGCTACAGTAGCTAAACCTATTATGGCCCTACTGGGAGGTTGACACATTCTTAAGGAGGGACGTTAACACAATGAACTGCATCAAGTTCTACACAAGATACTTTCAAAAACATCTATCTAAATTCTCAAGGAGCAAGCTGACTTGATGTTCACTCTTGTATAAAGAAGTTAACAATTGTGAATATCAGAAACCAAACTGCAACTCCTTTTTTACATACAACAAGCTACACCCATTCAAGCAAAAAGAAGGCTATCATAAAGGGGACAGCTAATTTGAGCAGCCAGGATGTGCAGTAATGAGATACTATTCCAAGAAGAATGTAAAATCTTGGAAGTAATGTTCACCAACAGAGGATACCCAAATAGAAATACTGGATGAGGTCACAATAAAAAAGAAAGGAAGGTCAATTTTTTTACTACTTCCACACAAAATTTTCAGTGGACAAGAGGAAGACTTAGAGGCTAAATCCGAGGGTTGGGAGAACATACCCTTTCTAGGGGCAACCTCAGTATTGAAGGAATATCTAAAATATTCAAATATAAAATTATAAATTACATAACAAATATAAGGGAACTGGACAACAAGTTAGGCACAAAACTGATAGCATATTATAGGAGAGGCAATAATTGAAAACTTTGCTAGAGAAAGAAATAAACAGACAGAGCTAATGACTAGAACAAAAGGCTGTTTCTGAGAACTATAAAAGATAACTCCTTTACCTTTGTCTTACTTCACTTTTCACTTAATTTTATTTTACTTTAATAGTAATTTGTAGTAACATATACTTTTCACTACTTTTAAGACTTACACTTAGCAAGGCTTCCAACTACAGTTGCAGGTAGTGATTTCACTAGATACTTTTTTACAAACACTTTTCTATAAACATTTTTTATATGCAGAACTGTTATGCATTGTTTTTAGACTGCTTTTATTGTGTATATATTTCTTACACACTTTCATGCTTTTAATGCACATTTGCTTGGTGTATGAATGTAACAAATTGCTGATGCATCAATGTTTTATGGTTTCCAACTGTTTTAAAAGTATGAAACTACATACTTTTGAGAATGCTCCTAAACAGAGCTTTCATTCCCTGAATTTACTTTTGCAAGAAATGCTGCTAACACGCCTTCATTGTGACTGCATTACTAATTAAGGCGAGGGTGTGTTGCATAAAAACTTGACTCTGACACTGCATTTTACTTTTGCCTCTGATGAAGCTGTTGTTTTAACCACAGCGAAAAAGCTTGTTTTAACAATAAAGTGCATTAAGGTTTAAGTTTTTTCCGACTTCAGTGTGGCTTTATACGTGCAAGGGAATTTCAATTTCAGTGTTACAGCTTGTATTGCAAACAGCCTTCACAATAAGGACTTTACCATTTTTTTGGGCTTTACGGTGCTTGTCTGGACTGCTTTTGTGCATTACTGGTTTCCTCTATATACCTTCTATAGTCACCCCCCTGGGATTTCGTGTTACCCATTCTAAGATGCCAAATGAAAAATTGTTAAATGTGGGGCAACTTAAAGAATGTTTCTATAATCATTATTCAAATTCTTTGTTAGAATCTGATACTGGTGTTCATGAATTCTGTCTCTTAGACGTCTCTCAGTCTTTCCTATGTAATATGCTGGACAGAATTTACATACTGCAAGGTATATTACCCCAACTGTTTGACAATTCCCTCCCATAAGATTCACTTCTGATTTAAGCATGTCACCCCAGTGTAAGTGTCTTTTTTCACATATATGTTTACATTGTGAACACCTTCCACAACTGGTGGTGCCAATTTTGTCTAAGTGCCTAATATGTCAATTTTGTTCAAAACTTCTCTTAAAGTTCATTCCTGTTTTAAACACAAACACAGGCTTAGCTCCTACAGTGGACAATATTGTGGGATTGCCCTTCAATATAGCCCAATTATCCTGAAGTGTCTTCTTAACTTGATTGGCTCTTGGACAGTACGGAATGACCATAGCTCTCTCAAAATTAGTTTCTTCGGTCACACGTACCCTTTCTTCCAGTACACATCCTAATAATGGTTTATACTTATTGCCCCACTCTCTTCTAACATATTCCAAATTCCCTTCCACAAATTCAGTAGGATACCTCTCTCATAAAACATTTTCGCTACCTTAAGTAACTCCCGGTCGATATCTTCCATCTCTGATGTCATATGCGCAACTCGAACAAGTTGCCCCTTCACAATGCTTTTCATCTGGAAGTGGGGGTGATTGCTAGTATATCTAAATATGAGTTACTGAATGTCAACTTTCTATACACATTGGATTTAAACCTCTTGTCAGTCTTTTCAATGTATGTGTCCAGGTAATTTATACCTTCACTATTACTAGCATGTGTGAATTTCAAAAATACTGTTGTCCCATTCAGGTAGTCAATAAACTCCTGAATCCTAGCCTCTGTACCTTTCCATATAATAAAAATATAATCCAAAAAATGTACATAGGTTTTCACATATCTAAATAACTCACAATTAAATACTTTACTACAGTCGCATTCTAACAACACCAGGTTGGCATATATGGGGGCACAAGATGCCCCCATAGCTACACCCTTGTTTTGTTTGAAGTATTCACCCTCAAAATGTAAGTAATTATAATCTAAAACTATACCCATGAAATCAGCTAAGTTCACCTTATCATGAGAAAAATTTGTATGTCTTTGTATACTATCAATAAATAATTCCATTCCTACCGCTCTAGAAATGCATGTAAACAGATCAACTATATCAATGGTTAAAAATATCATATTTGTCTCTTTCAGCCTACCAAAAAAATCCCAAGTCTTTCAGAAGGTGAGCTGTACTATCACATACATGTTTAAGCCATTTGTCAGCCATCACACCCAAGGGGTGCATCTTGGAACCTTGTCCCGACACTATAGGCCTGAACTTAAGATTGTCAAGTCCTTTATGAGTTTTTGGTATACCAAATATTGTGGCCACTATTGGTTCCGTAACTTTTAAATATGCATAAACATCATTGCTAATTCTACCATCCAACCAATATTCTTCTAGAAAGTAGTCTATCCTATGATAACTAATGTTTATTTCATTTATAGAAGCACTGGAATATGTTTCCATATCACTCTACATCTCAAAAATTATTTGAGAATACTGCAGTGTGTCGAAAAGCACTGTACCCTCTTCCTTGTCGGGCCTCATGACCCTCACATTTTTATCTCTTCTTAGTTAGTCCAACAGCTCTGTCTCTTTGTTGTTAAGATTATATGTCTTAAATTGTCTATCTTCCTGCATTTTTAAGGCATATAAATCTTTAGTGCTTAGGAGAAATGAAAGTGGAGTTTTTAACCAGATTGTTTAATGAAATCTTGGAAAGTCAGAGGATGCCTGAGGAGTAGAGAAAATGTGTTTTGGTACCTATTTTTAAGAATAAGGGTGATGTGTAGAGCTGTAGTAACTACAGAGGGATAAAACTGATCAGCCACAGCTTGAAGTTATGGGAAAGAGTAGTGGAAGCTAGGTTAAGAACGGAGGTGATGATTAGTGATCAGCAGTGTGGGTTCATGCCAGGAAACAGCACTACAGATGCGATGTTTGCTCTGTGAGTGTTGATGGAGAAATATAGAGAAGGTCAGAAGGAGTTGCATTGTGTCTTTGTGGACTTGGCAAAAGCATATGATAGGGTGGCAAGAGAGGATTTGTGGTATTGTATGAGGAAGTCAGGAGTGGCAGAGAAGTATGTAAGAGTGGTACAGGATATGTACGAGGGTAGTGTGACAGTGGTGAAGTCTGCAGTGGGAGTGACAGATGCATTTAAGGTGGAGGTGGGATTACATCAAGGATCAGCTCTGAGCCCTTTCTTATTTGCAATGGTGATGGACAGGTTGACAGATGGGATTAGACAGGAGGCCCCATGGACTATGATGTTTGCAGATGATATTGTGATCTGTAGTGAGAGTAGGGACCAGGTTGAGGAGACCCTGGAGAGGTGGAGATATGCTCTGGAGAGGAGAGGAATGAAGGGTCAGCAGGACTAAGACAGAATATGTGTATGTGAATGCGAGGGAGGATGGAGGAATGGTGAGGATGCAGGGCATAGACTTGGCGAAGGTGGATGAGTTTAAGTACTTTGGATCAACAGTTCAAAGTAATGGTGAGTGTGGATGACAGGTAAAGACGAGAGTACAGGCAGGGTAGAATGAGAGGAGAAGAGTGTCAGGAGTGATTTGTGACAGACGGGTACCATTAAGAGTGAAAGGGAAGGTCTGCAAGAGGGTAGTGAGACCAGCTATGTTGTATGGGTTGGAGACGGTGGCACTGACAAAAAGGCAGGAGTCAGAGCTGGAAGTAGCAGAGTTAAAGATGTTAAGATTTGCACTGGGTGTGACAAGGATGGACATGATTAGGAATCAATATATTAGAGGGTCAGAGAGGCGAGATTGCATTGGTTTGGACATGTGCTGAGGAGGGATGCTGGGTATATTGGGAAAAGGATGCTAAGGATGGAGCTGCCAGGTAAGAGGAAAAGAGGAAGGCCTAAGATAAGGTTTATAGAAGTAGTGAGAGAGGACATGCAGGTGGTTGGTGTGACAGAGCAATATGCAGAGGACAGGAAGAAATGGAAACAGATGATCCGATGTGGCAACCCCTAACGGGAACTGCCTAAAGAGAAGAAGAATAAATCTTCAATTATAGCTATTTCTAATATTTGTAAAGTAGAATCTAAAGGTGGGTTAAATGCACTTTTTGTCTTAACATCTTTACTTTTTCTCTCAATTTAAGTATTAACTTGATCCATAAAAAAACATGCCAAATATAATTTCCTAATGTATAATTTCAGTTCTAAAATTTTGTCAGTGTAATCAAACCCTCTTGTGGGAACAAACTTTAGCCCTTTCATAAATAAGGAAAAATGTTCCTTTGTAAGAGCTATAGCTGAATAATTATATATATGGTACCCTTTGTATGTGTTAACTACTCCATTACATTCAATTTCGTCTTTTTTATATTCCATATCACTGACCTCCATTGGTTCTATCTGTCCCGCTCTTGTGGATATGGTGTATGTCCTATCTCATCCTCTATTGGAAGCCCCCTGTCCTTCTCCTTGTAAAAAAATAATTGTTGTTGTACCTGTTACCATGTTGCTTATAATTAAAATCTTGTTGTTTATCAACTGGTGGTATTCCCTTGAAAATTCTATATTTTCCTACCCAGATGTTCTGTTTGTCTTTCTCATTTAATCTGAAGTGGATAAGCCCTTTTAGCTTTATAATCTGAGCTATCCCTTTGTATTGTTTTCCATTTTCTCTTATAAAGATTATCACATTTATTCTCTACCACTTTGATTTGTTTAATATACAAATTCTCTAATTGTGGAAATAGCAGGTCTTCTTTAATATTTTTGTTCAGTGTTTCCACTTCACTAAGCAACCTACATAATTTAGCATAATTACACTTAATTATCTTGTCTACTAACTCCAAACCATGCTTGTTAAACATTTCAAGAAACTCAGAGTATAAGGCATCGTCAAAATCTATACCAAAGGGAAATGCATATACTCTTAATCCCGGTGGAAGTATTTTCTTGTGCAAACATTCAAACAAATAAGCATTTTCCATCTGCAAAGTTTTAACTTTCAACATTTTACTTTCAAACGTGTAACTGTGATCTTTTTAAGTCCCATTCTTTTTAACAGCAGAAACATCTTTGTTTTTCTTAGCTGTACCAGATGCCAAAATGTTCTCTTTAAAATTAAATGATTTGTTAATAAATGTGTCAAAGTCCACTTTCATGAAACCAAATGTTGAATTACTTGCAAATGCTACATTTCCAGTGTTCTTATTAGCTTTAGAATTATTGTCAAAAGCTTCACAATTGACAGAAACAGTACCTGATTATTATATAAAAATGAGCTTGTTAAACATTAATTGATTCTGATGAAGTCCCTATTTGGGGGATAAAAGTGCTCCATCGTTGTGTGTTTTTTAAATATTAAATTAAACGTTTGGTATTGTTCTATTTAGTGCGACTGATGTGTTCCGCTGTTACACGGTGTAATAGTATTGTCCTGAGTGGTATTGACACTGTGGTTACCCTTTCATGTGTTACTATTCAGGTAATTTGACGTGCCCGATTTGACCCTTTTGAGCCATGATCTATTTATCGAACTCAAATGATATGATACAAAACAAAGACATTCAGGTTCATAGACTGGAGCTTAGCTAACTGGGCTTTGAGTCATTTTAAGCATAGCTAATTACCCCATGAGAGAATCAAACCCTGTACATTATGTTATTAAGGTAAGCACCTTAACCATGATACAACATACCATTCAGTACACAAAAAAGTATTGTTAACTAATACGTAAGAAAAGTTTTACTATTCATCTGAATCTTCAGAAAATTAAGAGATGAAATATAATATCTAGTTATGACTTACCAAGTGACCAGTTAGCCTAGAAATGGGTGCATACATTACTAACAGTATAATATAAAAGCAGAGCTTTATTCAAGCATGGCCATGAAGGTTGTTTTGTCAAAAAGCATGTGCAAGCAGTTGTCTAGCTTGTTATTGTATGAGACACATTAGGAATTTTTGAAGTAAATGTAGAAAACTTGCAGAAATACTTGTGAAGCCAGTGTATTGGACCATAAATATTTAAGGCTTTATTGCTGCAGGACAGATAACGCTGAATGCTAACAAACCACAGTAATGTCCACTCAGAGTAATCAATTTTCCTTGGCATTTTTAGATGAGGAACTGAAAGCACAACTGCAACTTGTCAAAACTTTTTCGGATGATAGAAGAATGTCATTTAGTCCTGATAAATGTGCAAAAGCAACTTGTAAAGCACCACTAAAAAGACAAAGTCAAAATAAACGTTATTGTCATTTAGAACTACACATGTGTAGCCTAAATGAAATTTTGTACATCAGCTTAATTCTTGAGATTACAAAGAAAAGTGAAAAAACACATACAAGTTGAGGAAAAACATAACTAACAAATACAATACTACACCTGATACATGCAAGAAAGAGCAGAGACATTTACTAACACTCATATACGAAAAGAATACCCTCCCCTGAGTTAAATTAACTAAACTATTTAAAATAATACAAAACACTACAAATCAAAATAGGTTCTTAGGTTCATAGGTAGATACTAGGCTATCTACCCTAGGGCATTTATAAGCCTAGCCAGAGTGTGTTTGGCTTCCGCCTCCTTATTAGATTAGCCTACTGTGCCTCTGTAAAGTAGGTCACAGAAGGTACCCTTTTAAGATTAGTTTACTGTGCCTCTGTCTAGCAGGGACACAGGAGAGATCCCAGGGGTGAATTTGTGATTTCCCATCCACGTGACCAAATTTCGCTTGAAGAGGGTCAGCGAGGAGTTATGTCTAACATGAATTGGGATTCTATTCCAGAGTGAGGGGAGCCTCTGTGAAATGAATCTGTCCCTCCAGCATGTCCTATTTATTTTTGTGCTGAAGTTTAGGTCCCTGGAGCATGTAACTCTAAGGGACTTGGATTTTTTGAGGTGGAGCATGTCCATTAATTCTGGGTTTGACATGGCTTTGTACGTCAGGCATAGATTGCCTCTAAGTAGGCAGTAAGCAACTGAGTAGAGCTGGAGTTTCTTTAGTCGAGCTGCATAGGACATCTGTTTGTAGCCCATGATCCTCTTGGTGAGGTACTTTTGGGGTCTCTCCAGTTGCTGCAGGTGTCGAGTAAGGTACATCCCAAAAGGGGCATTGTATTCAATTATGGGCCTGATGAGTGACGAGTAGAGGGGCACAATGACCTCTCTTGATCTAGATGTGAACCCTTTTGTGATAAGGTGGGCTATATAGAAGGTCTTTCTAACCACTTTGGCAACGTGATTATCAAAGGAGAGATTACTATCTACATCGGTCCCTGAATCTCTAATTACTTCTTCCATACTTAATGGATTACCACCTATGTGGTAATTTGTGGGCACCTTGTTTTTCCCAAAGGGGATGACTATGCACTTTTTAGCATTTAGCTTGAGGCCATGGTTCTGGCACCAAGCATCCATCTCTGTGAGACCCTTTTGGAGGATGCTTGTGTCAGCTGGAGATCTGATTATGGCCCCCAGTTTGCAGTCACCTGCGAACTTTGTCAGCCATAATCCCCCCATGTTAGCCTGAACCTCAGAGAAGTATATACCGAACAAGAGTGGTCCCAGAACTGAGCCCTGTGGGGCACCACTTGTAACTGGTTTGGATTCGGACATGGAACCTGCGATTCTGACCATGTGGGTTCTATCTCTGATCCAGTTTGCAACCCATCTTGTGATATAGAGGTTGATATTTAAGCTGGTAAGCTTATTTATGATGCCCGAGTGGGGTATTGTGTCGAAGGCTTTTGCGAGGTCCAGGTAGGCTGTGTGGACTACCTTGCCCTCATCTATGGCTTTGATAACTGTTTCAAAGAAATCAACTAGGTTTAAGAGGCAAGATTTGCCCTTAACAAAGCCGAATTGGGTAGGGTCCAGTGTCTGGAGGCTCCCAATGTCTTTGTTTATGAGTTCCATGATAATACGCTCCATAGCTTTATAGACCAGACTAGTCAGGCTTATGGGGCAATAGTTTCTGGGGTCCGTTGTGGCACCACCTTTGTGGAGTGGGACCACTGTAGCTGTACGCCCTTCTTTGGGTACATATCCTGTAGTAAGGCTAAGTTTGAGCAGTGACTTAATGTGAGGGTTCAGTTCTTCTTGGAGCTCATGTAAGACACAGCCTGGGACACCGTCTGGTCCCATAGATGCTGTGTTTTTTGCTTTGGAGAGGGCAGCTTTCACCTGTGCATCTGTGATGTCAGGGAGGTTACATTCAGTTGGAATTGGCGTTTGCTCCTTTGGGGGGGAAGGGGGGGAGAAGTTTGCGCTGAATCTGTTTGCCAGGATGTTGGCTATGTCTGTAGGTTCAGTATATTTTGTACCATTATGCAACAATTCAGAGCATATCTGGGAGTTTCCGCCCATGTTTCTGACATAACTAAACAAGGCCTTGTGATTATCTTTAGTGTCTAGGGCAATTTTTCTTTCGAAACTGGCCTTTGATGATTTTATGAGGGATCGAAGTTTCTTGCTAATACTGATCAGAGATGCCTTCCTTTTTGGGATTTTGCTCTGTCACATAGTAGCTTCCTCCTTCTGTTGTATAGCTTATTTATGGCCGGGGTCCACCAGACCAGTCTCCTGTTTTTGGAGGAGTGAGTCTTGGTTTTATTTGGGATAGCACAATCCATGCATTCCTGCAGGTGCTCATAGAATGCATTTGTAAAGGAGTCTGCGGATTGGGCTGTATTATCCTCTGGCCCAGGGGCTTTGAAGGATTCCACCTCAGTCTTGAGAAGTGCAAAGTTGGCTTTGGAGAAATTCTTTACAGTGATTTCCTTGGCTGGGGATGGGGACGGGATATGGATGTGCAGGGAAATTTGTTTATGGTCTGATCTTACCAATGAGGGGTTTACCTCTGGTGTGGAACATAGAGTCCCCATGTTGGTGATGACCAGGTCCAATATGTTGTTCCCTCTTGTGGGAGTGGTGACCAGTTGTCCCATTGCGTTAGAGTTTATAAATTCAAGGAACCATTGGCGAGGGTGTTTGGGCTTGAGTAGTTTTCCCAGTCAATGTTTGGGTAGTTGAAGTCACCCAATAACATAGTGTTTGGAGAGACCTTCATATTCTCCAGTGTTCTCAGGAATGCCAAGTGGGGTTCCTGTAATAGGGAGGGTGTTCTGTAGCAGGCTACAAACTGAAAGGCAGTTTTGCCCTCTGTTAGTTGCACATGGATGTTTTCCAATGCTTCGTGCAGTGCCACTAACCTGGAGGTGTAGGTATGTTTGATGAATATAGATACTCCCCCACCTTTTGTGCTTCGGTCCGAGTTTTGGGGCCGAAACGCATGGTATGAGTTATAACCTGGTAGTGCTGGGGTGCTCTCAGGAGCCTTGAACCAGGATTCTGTTACTGCAGATTTTCTCCATACTGAGGAGAGTCTCGAGTGCGTGCATCTTGAGGTTTAGACTTCTGGCATTGAGTAGCATTACCTTTAGTTTTTTTATCTTTGGGTTGTCTATGGAGGTGGGTTTGTCCTTTGAGCCTTGCCTAAAAAAGGCACTATGGGGGTGGCAAGAGCCTTGGCCAGTATACAAAAGCTTAAGGGTGACAGTTGCAAGCCATCCCTAGCGAAGCAACATGGCTTGTCGAGCATGTCATCCCAGGCTGACAGACACTGATCCCCTTTGAATGACACCAATACTTTAGCCAATTGTTGAAACTGATCATTTTGTGTTTATACTGTGGCATCATTCTTGGTGAGGGCAAGATGCTGCTCAAGGTCAGGGACATACCAGCCTGGGCTACATGGTCAGAGAGCTCCTCTATGTCTCTTTTCATGTAGTCCAGGGAGGTACGTCTCAGGTCATTCACACCAGCATGGACAATGATGGAGTCATACTTGTACTTGCTTTGGAGTGACCTGAGTGCTTGCATTATGTGACGGATCCTGGCACCCAACAGGCAGCTTACAGTGACCTTCTCCTTGTTCAGTCTGGTGAGTGGGACGTCAGTGTGCTGGACAACAGAGTCCCCTATAACAAGTGTATTTGGTGTGTTGTTTGGCCTTATGGGCTGTGACTGTGAGGCACACTGATTATGTGAGATATGTGATTTGTGGGTATTGTTGAGGGGTGGCTGTTGCTTGGATATCTGCTTAGGAGGTCTTTGCTGTTTAGGCAGATTTTTATTTAGAGCCTCCGAGTATGTTTTTGTGTGTTTATGTGTTGGGTATGCAGATGCAATAGGTCTGTGTGAGACTGGATTTGTGGTGTGGGTGGTTACCTTTTCCTCCTGACTGACTGTGACAGTCTTGGGTTGAGAGAGCTCTGCCTCCAGTTTGGCTGTGTAACTGCATCTCTCACATGTATTAGAGTTTGTTGGAAGGAGGGGAGGGTTGTCTGTGTACATAAGGCAATTGTAACATTGCCTCAAAATTCCCAGATTCACCAGCTGGACTGGAGAGTAACCTTGAAACTGACCCTTGGACATACCAGATTAGTATAGGAAACTGTTTTTTTTACTGATCAGATTAGGGAAGGGAACTGATTTTTCACTTGATCAGGAAGGACCAATCGGGAGTCTAATCCTTATGAGAAGTCAAGGAGGGTGTAGTGCTTTAGTTAGTGTTTCCTTATAAGAGCTGAGCAAGTGCAGGGCTTTAGAAAGAGAATAGAGTGATTACTTTGAGAGTTTGAACAGTTCTAAGGGAAAAAGTGAAGAGCAGACTTTGTGGAGCCTAGAATAGTTTAAACCTGTTTAGGCGGCGCTGCCCGATGCTGCTCAGTGCGCAAAACCGCGCAAAAAGAGAGTTGTAGGGTTTTAAGACAGAGAGATCAAGGAGTTTAGAATTGACCCAAAATGGCCAATAAAACTACAGCTTCTAGGTAGTAACCACTCCTCCAGGGACAGGCAGGCTGTTCAGTGTTAACCACTCCCACTGGTGAACACAGAGACTTCCCTTTAGCCCAAGCAAGCACTGGCCTTCTAGAAACTTCCAAACAGTTCAGAACAGCAAATCTGTAACTGAACTTTCTTAACTTTCAGAAAGTGGGAAAAAAGCAAGATTTTTTTTCTTTTTGTTGTAGTTTAAAGGTAGCAGAGATACACAAGCAGCAAAATAATCACAACAGTGCAATAAGTGACCCCACACTTGAGTGCTAGGCCAAAATCAGGTAAAATGCAATTTTTAGAGAAAAAAACGATTTTAAATTAAGTGCAACACAGGAAATTCAGTAAACAGGCTCTAGATGTGTTCCAAGTACTGTTACTGTTACAGATATAAACTTTAGCAAGCCGGAAAATGCCAAAACATAGGCGGCAAAGCAATAAAACTTAACAAAAAATCAGAAGAAAATACTTAAAATCACAAAAGTGGCTCCTTTTCTTCTCTCAGCATTTTCTCCTCTTGGTAGGTGCTTCAGCATCAACTAGCAAGCCTGAAAAATGCCAAAACCACGAGGCAGCCTGGTTCCTTGTCTAATATTGCACTTGATTGAGTGAATAGGTTGGTACTAGACTAACTAACCTTGGGGTTTATTTTCAGCCATGCCAATTACCCTTTGCAAGAATCGAACCCTACACCTTGTGTCTCCAAGGTAAACACCTTAACCATTATGCCAACCTCCCACCCCTTAAATAATACTGACTATGGATATTAATAAATAAATATTGCACTTACTTGGATTATATGTAAGTATATGTTGCACAAATAAATAAAAATTGACTTATTATGTGTCCAGACCCCTGGGATTAGTGCCCAAGTTCAGAAGTCTAATCACTGTAGGGTAGAAACTGTTATTGAATCTTGTAGTCCTGCAGTGGATACTGTGATATCTCCTGCCTACCAGATGCTTAAACAGTCCATGCACAGGATGCGTGTTGTCCTGTGTTATTTTGGTGGCCTTTTGGATGCTTCTTGTGGATTAAAGATGTTGTATAGATGGAAGACTGGAACCTGTTACCTTCTCTGTGACCCTCACCACTCTCTGTAGTGCCTTCCTTATTGATGGAAGACTGGTACCCGTTACCTTCTCTGTGACCCTCACCACTCTCTGTAGTGCCTTCCTTATTGATGGAAGACTGGTACCCGTTACCTTCTCTGTGACCCTCACCACTCTCTGTAGTGCCTTCCTTATTGATGGAAGACTGGTACCCGTTACCTTCTCTGTGACCCTCACCACTCTCTGTAGTGCCTTCCTTATTGATGGAAGACTGGTACCCATTACCTTCTCTGTGACCCTCACCACTCTCTGTAGTGCCTTCCTTATTGATGGAAGACTGGTACCCGTTACCTTCTCTGTGACCCTCACCACTCTCTGTAGTGCCTTCCTTATTGATGGAAGACTGGTACCCGTTACCTTCTCTGTGACCCTCACCACTCTCTGTAGTGCCTTCCTTATTGATGGAAGACTGGTACCCATTACCTTCTCTGTGACCCTCACCACTCTCTGTAGTGCCTTCCTTATTGATGGAAGACTGGTACCCGTTACCTTCTCTGTGACCCTCACCACTCTCTGTAGTGCCTTCCTTATCGATGGAAGACTGGTACCTGGTACCTTCTCTGTGACCCTCACCACTCTCTGTAGTGCCTTCCTTATTGATGGAAGACTGGTACCCGTTACCTTCTCTGTGACCCTCACCACTCTCTGTAGTGCCTTCCTTATTGATGGAAGACTGGTACCCGTTACCTTCTCTGTGACCCTCACCACTCTCTGTAGTGCCTTCCTTATTGATGGAAGACTGGAACCTGTTACCTTCTCTGCTACCCTCACCACTCTTTGTAGTGCCTTCCTATCTGAAACGGTGCAGCTTCCAAACCACACTATGAAGTTGCAGGTGAGGATGCTCTCTGTTGCATCTCTATATAAGGTGGAGAGAATATGAGAAAGAAGCTTAGCTTTTTTCAGCCTTCTTAAAAAGTAGAGGCATTGTTGTGCTTTTTTGACCAGTTGGCTGGTGTTTCCTGACCAAGAGAGATCCTCTGATATGTATACAGCCAGGAATTCATACTCTTAACCCTCTCCACACTCTCACCATTGATTGTGAGCACTGGGTGGTTTGTTCTCCATTTTTTGAAGTTGGTAATAATCTCTTTGGTCTTGAGTACATTCAGGTCAGGGTTCTTCCCCTCACACCAACTGATCAAAGATGCCACCTTCTGTCTGTACGCCCTTTCATCCTCCTTTGTGATGAGCCTCACAACTGTGATGTCACCAACAAACTTGATGATATGGTTGGACTTTTGCTTAGTATAGCAGTCATGGGTCAGGATGGTGAATAACAGTGGGCTGAGAACACATCCCTGTGGAACCCCGGTGTTAATTGTGGTTCACTTTGATGTGTTGCTACCTGAACACACCCCCTGTGGTCTCTCAATCAGAAGTCCAGGATCCAGTTACAGAGGTGTTTACTGATTCCTAAATGTGCCAGTTTTTCTATCAGCTGTATTGGTATCACCATATTAAATGCAGAGCTGAAGTCTATGAACAGCATCCTCACATAGTTGTCTTCACCCTCTAAATGCTCAAGGAAGATGTGTAGTGCTGCTGATACGGCATCAGCTGTGGATAGGTTAGCTCTGTATGCAAACTGCAGAGGGTCAAAATCAGGAGGTAGGCAAGATGAAAGATGCTTTATGATCAGCCACTCAAAACATTTCATAACAGTGGATGTCAGATTGACTGGTTTGTAGTTGTTAGGGCTGAAGGGAGTGGTTTTCTTAGGAAGAGGGATGATGTTAGTTTCCTTGTAGCATGAGGGCACTTTTGCCAAGGCAAGAGAGGTGTTAAATATTTCCTTGAGCACTGTGCATATTTGATTAGCACAACCTTTTAACACCTTGCCCAGTATGATATCTGGGCCAGCAGCCTTCCTGGGGTTCACTCTCCTTCGGTCTCTTCTTACCTTCTCTGTGCTGAGGCTGAGTACTGCATCCTTCTCATCAGTGGGTAGCTTTGGTGCCAACCTGTTATTCCTTTCCTCAAATCGACCAAAGAAGATGTTCAAACTGTCCAGGAATTTGATGCTGTCCTCACACTGTGCTGTGCTGATTTTGTAGTCGGTGATCTTCTGTATGCCTTGCCATAGTCTCCTTGCATCCTTCATATCTTCAAAGTGGCTCTGTACCTTTCTGCCATACTCCCTCATAGCCTCCTTTATACCCCTTCTGAGATTACCTCCTGTTGCACTTAGGGCTGCTTTGTCCTTAGCCCCCTAAGCTGCATTTCTGTCCATCAGAAACTCATATACCTTACGGGTGAGCCATGGCTTCTGGTTAGCTCTAATAGTGATACTCTTGAGATTTCTTACTCCATCAACACAGTTTGAAATGTATGCCATCACTACCTCAGTTTATTCATCAATGTTAATATGCTGATTCACTGTGTCTGCCTCCTTGCACATATCCTAATTGGTTCTTTCAAAGCAGTCTTGGAGGGACTCCACAGCCCCCTTGGGCCATACCCTGATTTGTTTCTTTGTGGGTTTGTCTTTAATCAGTGCAGTATTGTAAGCTGGCAATAGCAAGAAAGCATCTGTTTTGGACAAGAATGTGATATAAAAGAACTTAAGCAAAGACGGAGTATATAAATATTTGGGAATTGATGAAGGATCAACAATAAAACATAAACAAGTTAATAAAACTTAGTAAAGAATATTTCAGAAAACTTAAATTAAACCTGAAAGCAAAGTTGACATTTAGGAAAAAAATTCGAGCTATAAATCAATTTACTCTTCCTGTCCTAACTTACAGTTTTGGAGTGACTGATTGGATCCAGCAGGTGTTGAATAGATTAGTCAAGAAAACAAGGATGCTTCATGCTCATCAAATGATTTATAAAAATCAGTACATACCAATATTATATATTCCCCATTCCGAAGGAGGTATGGGCCTGCTTGAAATTGATTACATGTATAGATCTCCAGTTGTGGGACTGCATATATATCTGCTGAACTCACAAGACCCAAACATAGTGAAAGTTTTGAAACATGAGAAGAATAAATCTAAGATGACTTCTCTTCTTAGTCTAGCAGAAGCATATTGGCATCAAGCGGGAATGGAAATCAAACCAGAAGTAGATAAAAGTCAGGCAGCAATGTGCCAAAAATCAAAAGAAATAATATTATGTGAAGGGTCAGATGAGAAGGCAAGAAATGTGAAAAATGCATAAATATAGTTCTAAGTGTAGAAAACTCATGGAAGAACTTCATGGTGATCAGAATTGAATGCAGGAATGGTTAAGGAGAAGCAAATTCAAACCAAAAGATGGAAAGTTAATATTAGTGGCCCAAGATAGTGAGCTACATATACGCTGGTTTACAGAGCTCATTGAACATGTGGGAGAAACAGACAAATGTAGGTTTTGCAAAACAGAATGGGAAACAGTTGCATAACTTGTTGCTGGCTGTGATATAATAATGCAGAAGGACTGTATACTGAAAGGCATAATAATGTGACAAGGCTGTTACACTGGGGATTGTGTAAACATTACAATATTGAAGTAGCTGAAAAAAACTGGAAACATGAACCACAAAGCGTCATAGAAAATGATGAAGCTTATATCACATGGGATTACCCATTACCAACAGTTCAAAAGACAAATGCAAGAAAAACAGATATTGTGGTCCATGATAAGGAGACAAAAGCAGCATTTATCATTGAAATCGCTACACCCAGTGACTACAGTGTCCTGAGTACAGAGAGACACGTCATAAAATGTCAGGATTTACAGGCGGAAATGAGAGCAATGTGGAAGAAAGATACCCAGACAGTTCCAATAGTAGTAGGAGCAACCGGTCTTATAAAAAAGAATCTACAATCATATTTAGATATGCTACCAATACATGTAAGTCCTTATGAATTGCAGAAGGAGTCATTACTGGGCACATTGCAGGTGCTGTGAAGAGTACTTCTGGCTGACATCAAAGACTGAAACGATACTAATTTTCGGAACTTTAATCATACTTTGACTAAGGAATGGGGTTCATTCCCGTAATGGTATTATAAACCCAAAAGATCTGGAGAAATTAAAAAAGGGGAGTAATCAATTTTCCTTGGCATTTCTAAATTTCATCTGGTGTGTTAGGGTGGAAAAGTAACTATTGTCAGGAATTTACAGATTACAAAACAGTGTAAAAAACTTCTCTTTCTGGAAGATTTTCAATCTATATATATCTAGTTAATCACTGTATATTAATCAGATCAGATAATGGTAGTAGAAGTAACAAATTTAAACTTGTCTTAAGTCAAAAAAAAAAATCATTTAAAATATTGTACAGAATTACTAAGTATTCAAAAGTAATCCAATCAGGGTAGGCAGTCTGTTTTCAGTCGAAAATCCTTTATTAAGTACACAGATAAGTGATCCAAATAAAGCAAAAATAGAGTAATAGTTTCCTCAAAAGCTTTCTAATTATATATATATATATATATATATATATATATATATATATATATATATACTTTTTATCAGGCAAGGGAGTGATTTATTGTGGTGTAAAACAAAGTGTTATTGGTATTCATGCTAAATTCACATCTCTTTCCCCATCAGTGTGACATTCGAGCTGGTCCTGCCTTAATTAGTAGCAGTCAATAATATAACTCTTATGTGCTGTAAATAAAATTAATAACGATCTGGTACCTCTAATTTAACCAGATTATTAAGTCTGTGATTTTATCCAAGACAATATACTGCATGGCTGGAGATATATAAAAACCTTAGAACATTTGGCAATCAAAATATATACATATATACTTTGCATGTAAAAAATCCAGTGTAAAAATCATATTCTATTTTCATAACCTATTGCTAACAAAGATCACTTTCCTCCTTCTAGACTTCTTCAGGTCTGTGTACAAGAACCCTAAAAACTATCTACAAAAATATTGTTGTATAATTAGTTAGTATTGTTATTACACATCATTTTGAATAAAGTGAAAAAACTTTATAACTTAACACAGGGAGAAGGAAAAGCATTGATCGAGATAGGCAGGGATAAATCCAGGTGCGTAATTAAGACAGACAAGGTAGAAGGTATACTTGTGACTGATACCACTATCTACAACCAAAAGATAGAGAACATGCTGGAGGATAACAGATTTTATGAGTTATTTATCATGGATGACATAAAAAGAGCATATGATTTATGGAACACTAATCTCACCACATTATGGGAAGAAAAACTTATTAGTGAAAATGTTTATAATTATTAATGGAACCCATGCCCATGTTTACCTTACGTATTTGGAATACCAAAGCCACACAAGTACAGAGAAGACCCATCTTATAGACCGATGGTAGCAAGTGGAGGTTCCATTACTGAAGCCACAGACATTTACCTTGATTACTTGCTGAAACATTTAGCAGAAAAGCATAAGTCATACATAAGAGATTCAATGGATTTTTTTAAGGAAAATAAAAAACATTACAGTGGAAGCTGACAGTATTTTATTAACTATTGATGTGGAATCCTTGTACACAGCGCTCCCTCACAATTACTGTATAACAGTAGCTCTATGAAATTCTTAAGAAATATAATCAAGGTACACAGGCAAAACTGCAAATGTTAAGCAAGTTCATTAATCTTGTACTGGACTTTAATTTCTTTACCTTCAATGGCAAATACTACAAACAAAAAACTGGTATAGCAATGGTGACTGCCATGGCTCCCAGCATAGCTAACTAACATAGCCCTGGGCAAGTGGGAGGAGGACTTTGTGTTAAACAACACAGACTTCATGCAGCATATCACATGCTATTTACGTTTTATTGATGACATCTTTATTGTGTGGGAAGGTGACACCTTGCAGCTTGGACATTTTATCACTTACCTCAATCAAACAACCCCCTTTCTGTAGTTTACCTCTTCCCATAGCTGTACTTCAACCACTTTCTTAGATCTGCAGATTTCCAAGGAAACCAACAATAACAAAATCATCACTGATATATTCAGAAAACCAATGAGGGTTAACTTATTACTCCACAGTAAAAGTCTGCATCATGCAAAAATCAAGTATAATGTAGTGAAGTCCCAGGGCTATAGATTACTAGAAATACCACAGAGATGGAACCAATTTTGAGAAACCTGAACAATTTAGAGAATGATTTTCTAGTGAGATTCTATGAAAGCCAGATGGTAAAAAACATCCTGGAACCCATTACAGAACTGAAAAGGACTGAAGCACCTTCACTCAACCTCCCCAGTAAGAGAATGTTAAGAAATTCCACAGAGAATAACAAATGCAAAAATATCTACATCCTGACATACACTTTGGATTAACACAGTATCAAAAATGTTATTAAAGGAAACTGGGCCATTGTCACAGGAAAACATTTTCTGATTAACGTCATAGGTGAAGCCCCATCCTTTGTTTACAGGAAGGCCAGGAACATTAGAAGTTTAGTTGAATTTAAACCTAGACTATATGAGAGAAACACCAAAAGATGTGAAGCTAATTGTACATTTTGTATATTTATACAGCAAAGTGATATTTTTTATTGCCCTTATTTGAAGAAAATCATTAAGACCAGTGCAGGGGGTGACCGTAGCACTGCAGAAGGAATTTACAGGGCACAGAGCAATGAATGTGATGCATTTTATGTGGGCAAGGCGTAAATAAACTAAAGCATAGGATTTCATGTTATCTGTCAGAAATCCGCTCTGGATGTACAAATAATGCACTAGCCAAACATATTTCTCTTCATAAAAGACACATAGGTTTTAAGCTCCAGATCTTGGATCGCATAGACATGGGTGATCTTGAAGGAGACATCCCGAATATGCTGGAGAATCATGAACTCATGGGGCAATTAAAGCTGAACTCTTTTAGGAAGCCTGGACTAAACTATTACTGTTCAATTAGAAGTGCACTGGAACTTAAAAAATGACCACATTGTTTGTATGACTAATTTTATTTTATTTTATTTTATTCTGCCAGTTGGTTTTAAATGCCATGTTAAACCAGTTTTAATTTAAGTGTATATTTTGGTTCCATCATCATACATTTTTTTCTTATTTTTTCTTTTTCTTGTTCTCTTTTTTCCACTTTATTCAAAATGATGTGTAATAACAATACTAACTAATTCTACAACAATATTTTTGTAGATAGTTTTTAGGGTTCTAATACACAGACCTGAAGAAGTCTAGAAGGACGAAAGCGATCTTTGTTAACAACAGGTTATGAAAATAGAATATGATTTTTACACTAGAATTTTACATGCAAAGTGTATATGTATATATTTACATATTTCTTTGATTGCCAAATGGTCTAAGGTTTTTATATATCCCCAGCCATGTAGTATATTGTCTTGGATAAAATCACTGACAATAATCTACTTAATAATTTGGTTAAATAAGAGGTACTACATCATTATTAATTTTATTTAAAGTACATAAGGGTTATATTATTATGACTGCTACTAAGTAGGCCAGGACCAGCTCGAATGTCACACTGATGGGGGAAGGGATGTGAATTTAATATGTATACCAATAACACTTTGTTTTACAGCACAATAAACCACTCCCTTGCCTGATAAGAAGTATAT